>NC_061139.1:10605000-11205000 GCF_905220365.1 Vanessa cardui
TAAGGTACCTTAGAATGAACTATTATCCTGTAACTAAGTAGCCGATTTAAAACTTATTATCTTTAAAAATTATGAAAAAATCTTTACCCCTCAAAATCTCCTTTTACATTACGTAAGAACATTACAATACAGAATAACTTCAAATTGTTATAGAAACGATCCAATTATTACAATAAGTTAGTTTTTTCTTATAAATTTCATGCATTGCATTCAAAGTACTCGTAGTTTTACTAAAATAATATTTACGTGACATAACGGAAATATGCCAAGAAATAAAACTTACGAAAATATAACATAAATATTTATTTATTATTTCCGGACAAAAATTCATTTCAATCTACTTAAAATCATTCAAGGTATACCAGGTAACCAGTTTAGACCCACTTAGCTAACGCGACACCCCTAATCCCAGGGCATTCGGTGGAAGGGGCATACCGTAATACCATTTCGAGATGAGCGACTTAAACGCGTTATAGATCGCCAGCATAAACTGGCCTTTGGCACGTGTGCCCTGTATATGTATGCACCAATCAAATTAAATTTATTCAAACGTTCAACCAATCGTTTGCTGATTCAATCATATTATAAATGAATTAAATAGTTTCTTTTAATCTTCTATATTCCTTAATAAAATGTTATTTTAACTAAAATTAAAACTCGCAAAATTTATATGTATACGTTATTTATATCAGTATGATATGTAATATATTAGAGTTTTCTTTCTATCTCCTTGATGCTTTCCCGTTTCAAATAAGCGATATTGATACAAACATACCGAGTAAAGTTAGTCGTCATTTCCTCATATTTAAAACGAAACTATTGTTCTTTTACACATAACACTATTACATATAACATTTATATAATGTAAATTGCATTAATAAAATAATGGTAATTGAAGAAAAATATAAATATTGCATTGCTCTATCACTAAAGCTATCATCTGGGCATAGTTTAACTTGGTGATAAGCCTTCGTTAGGTTGGGTAGGTACCACTCCAAGTCAAACAGAAATACTTAGTATATAGTTTGAAGGGTGAGTGAGCCAGTGTAACTACACGCACAAGGAAAATATCATCTTAGCTTCCAAGGTTGGTGACGCCATTTAGGATGTAAGGAATGGTTAATATTTCTTACAAGCACACATATCAAGCCGTCGAATACCAACTGAGATAAGAAAGCGTATAAAATTTTATATCGTTTGGCCTAAAAACAATGATCGTAAACCTGCCTACCTATAAAAGGACCTAGAGATATTAATAGGTTCCCTCTACAATAGCCGACAAAATAGTCAAACAATAAGCATGATCTTATACTATAAATAAAAATAATAACAGCCTGTAAATTTCCTACTGTTGGGCTCCTGTCCCTTTAAGAAGAAGGTTAGGAGCATGAGCACCAATGAGGGCTAGTATCCACTAATGAATCCTTACATGTCGCAAATTTTTGTTGAAAATAGACACAAGCAGGTTTTCTTACCAAGTTTTTCTTCACCGCAGAGCTCGAGATGAATTTTAAACACAAATAAAGCACATGAAAATTCAGTGGTGCTTGCCTCGGTTTGAACGGGCATTCATCGGTTAAGATGTACGCGTTCTAACCACTGAGCCATCTCGACTCCATGATCATATGTTATATCAAAATCTATTAAACAAATAGTTGTTAAAGTCAAAGATGTAATTCTCTTTTGAATTCTCAAGTTTGTACATAACACTGAAAGGTCAAACACGACTGGTCGCCTGGAATCCAACTCAACTGTTTTGCGGTTTTGGCAATTGAAGTGTATTCTGACAATACTAGTTAACTAATGGAAGTGGATATCGTACTACGATCGAAATTCAATATCGACTAGTTTTGCTGAGTGTACTTGTTCGGTACAATTTGACGTGTGACTGTTTTATGTGGGCTTGATGTGATATACGGCTGTATTAATACGAATGAAATGATATTTGAAATACGTTCGAATTTATTTTTCATACATCAATGCTTCGTTAAATGGTTAAGTGGTATAAAGATTGATACGTGCATTCGATATTACCTCTTAATTGACATTAAGCTTTATTTCAAGTGATTAAATTCTTATATTAATGTTCATTTAGTGATTATTTTTGTACTAAAACTCTTTGAAAATAATTGATTTATTTTTTGAAATTACTAATTCGTTATAAATTATTACAGACGATTAACGCTAATGGGCGATAAGGGTTCCTAAATGCTGTCTATAGGAATAACATTAAAACCGAACCACACACTTATTTAGTACTAAACCCCTTAGAAATCGTAAAGCGTTACCTAAAACCATTACCATTCAACTGATTTCCGAGTCACATTCAAAGACCATAAAACGCGCACGGCAGCGACAGCGAGCCACTAAATTGTAGCTTTTGCGTGCTCCGCCGGCGGAATTGGGCAATTTTTACTTCGGCATAAATAAAACACGCCCGTTGCGTCGGCCAATTTCACTAAAACCGGGCGTGACGGTACCGCCTGTAACCGGTTATATCCGGTTGAAACCAGAACGTAAGCGTACATAATGTAAAAGACATTACAGGCTTATGAGTATACTCAAGAATTGTACGATGCCTGTGACAGGCCAAGGCTTATAAGAACAGGAGCCTGAGACATTTTAACTCTATAAGTATGTATAAATACAGAGAAAACAACATGATATTAATATAAAATATTTTCAAGATGAAACACAGTTGCATGATAAATTTCGAAAACGCATGGAAATTTGCATTTACAATATCTTCAAGTATTCATGTTCTACGACACTTTCCATATGAAGGTTAAATATCGAAACAAATATATTCTAGTTTAAATTCTATAAATGAAAAAAGCAATTACTACAATCAGCAAAATGCTCTTATAAAATACGACTTGAATTATCAAATATAAATGTTTTTTCTTTATAACATTTTAAGCACAGATGGATCTTACCTGTACTCTCGCTTCAGTGAGATTGATTTTGAGGGCGAGGTCTTCTCTTGTGAAAACGTCAGGATAGTGTGTCTGCGCGAACGCAGTCTCCAGCTCCTCCAACTAGATAATAATCAATCAATCAAAATTATTCAATAAACTTACTTATTGATTTTCAAACTAAACATGACCATCGCTTTGGAAAAGAAAATACGACGGATCAACATAAAGCATTAAGTAAATGTTAAAAGTACAGTTAATATAATCGAACTTAGGAGTTTAGTAGTAGGTAAAGGATACCTTAGACGGGTTCTTACAAAGACAAAAACAATAAAAAATAAGTAACTATGGAAAAGAGGTATCTTTCGCTCTTTATAAATACGGTTTTTATTAATTTCTTTAAAAACTTTATGCTACATTACCGTGTAGCTTTCTTCAAGCTATTTTTAACAAATCATATACTGAATAAATAAAACTTTTGTGGTGTTTTTTTCACATTCAGTACTTAAATCTAATATAAAACTATTTTAATATAATTATTTTAATTGTATTCAAAACACGAATCAGTTTGAACATTATCAATAATAAATTATCTTAAAAATTGTAAAACGCAATGAGTCTGAGTATGTTGGTGAAATCATTTAAGAGTATATTAAATATCGATCACATAAAACCTTTTTTTGCCTACCATAATAATCTGCCTTTTACCTGTTGTAACGTAAACGTAGTGCGATTTCTTCGCTGTTTTCTACGAACGAAAGTGTCATCGTGTATCGCCGGGTGATAGGAGTAGCTTGTATCTGTAAAAAAAAACATTTAATTGTATATTTTAATCTTAATATAACTCATAAAGTATATTATTACAAAAATAATATATTCCAAATTGTAATATCAGTGTACGTTAGCCATAAAATAGCAAAGTCCGGAAGACCAGTCCATTACGTCAGAGTGCTAAATCGTAGATCGCCCCAGACATTATGTTTGAACGATACCAGCCGTGGAATTGATGAGGTGGAGACACCATTGTAGGGTGCATACAGAGTAGGTTTTATGACTTTCTGTTTAACCACTCGAGTGCTCTCGTGGATAATGTTTTTGAATAGAAATAAATCATGCCGTATGTTTCGTGCTTCCCTTTTTGTAGACGCTAAACCTTTTGTATGCTATAATGTTTTGCGTGTTATATACGTAGTTTGAAAATTGTTTAATAGAAACTAAATTAATTAATATAATAAGATTTAAAATAAATATACAACAAGATGTTTTTAAAATTATGATTTTATTAAACGTATTGACCTGTTTTTAGGTTTATAGCATATATGCAGTAAGTAGTAGTAGTATAGTAGTAAGTATTATAGTACATATAAACGTATACATAACAAGAATGTAACTCATCCTTGTGTCAAAAACGTTAATTAAAATTTAATAATCTTTGTTGTACATACCACTTTCGTATTTTATTGTGCGCCGTACACAAATCTTATGTGTAGTTAAAAAGCTATGTCTGCTGGATTATTTTTAGGAATAGGAAGTAGCAAGTTTGAGAGTGCGAATCTGTACCTAAGTCTACATACAAAAATCACTTAATTCCGCTGAATAATTAGACGTAAAGTTTGTACCATTATATAAAGCGTGTTTCAGAAAAGGTTTATGTTTAATTATTATCATTCAATATAAATCAAAGTAAACACTACCGCGTATATGGTGCCGGTGCTGGTGACTTATAAAATACTGCATTTAAAATTATATTTGCCTTAAAAAATGCAATATTTATAACAGGTCAATTGATATAAACTAAAGACGAGAATCGCTGTCACCCTAGTGCGATAGAATCAATGACAAACGCTAGGGCGCTCCCCTTCATAGCTTTCCTATTATTCTAGCCGGTAATGTCATTCCGTTACGAGAAGAAATTACCCTCAATGCGTTGGATTACAGCTGTCTTCGGCGGTAATGACTTTATCACTTCTGTTATTACTTGCACGATTATGTGTGTTATTGAATAAAACTTGTATAGTTTTTTATATAATTTTTATACATTTTATTTATAAATATATGAACTCAAAACCTTTTTATGTATGAGGGGTAAACGAATTGTTGTTATTAATAATCTTCTTATACATATTACACAGCGTATTTTAATAAAGTCTATGCTATAATTTAACCCTTAACCTATAAATACCTGATCGTATATGTTTAAAAATATTTTTTATTTAGTCTGACCGACATTTAATTTTTACCTTTCTGGAATGGACACGGTTCGATTTCACATATTTTTTTATAAGTGACTGCTGGTTAAATGTCGATCTTGTCGGCCGGATCGCTATGGTTACAATATTCTTATTGATCAAAAGGCTGTGTGAAAACTTTAAGAAACTATGACCCTCAATCCCGTATACAGGATAAATAATAAGCTTAATATTAATTACCCATATGTAGTGTTTTTTTCATTATACAAGTCGAAAAAAAGCACAATTATTAATCGTCTAAATAATCGCAGTAATTTAATATGCAAAATATCTAATTGTTTTTTTAAACTTATCTAAATTTATGAAACGTATTTTAATCATTCGAAAAGTCTTTACAATTTAATACTTATCCAAAGCGCAGATTACGACTTTGTAAATATTATATTAATTGAATATAAATAATTAAGCGTTCATCAGCGAGTAGAAAAATCCCTCGGCGGCGGAAATTAAAAAGTATTCAGCTTCCGGCGGAACTCGGGCCGCTTTAAGTGCAGCGGGAAAGTTTGACCGCGTCGAGAGCGATGCAATCTGTAATACTGTTGGGTTCCGCATGTTTCTTGACTATTTTTTTTATTATATATAATATTGCAATGAAATAAAATATGATTTTACTACTTAATCTATCCCTAATTTTGTTATATGAAAATATTTTTAATCAATAGTAGCAGAATATTAATTTTTAGGTCGTCGTTAAACATCAAATTTAGTCTATATTTAATATGCCTTACTATTGATAATTATATTTTCCTGATAAGAATTGTTTGTTTGTTATATAATTATAAGTAGATATAAGTGTAAATGAATAACGACTCCTTAGGAAGCTTGTTGATCTTCCCGCAGACAGTCAAATAAATATACACTTTTTAGATAGTTATTGTTTTTTTTGTATATTTTCATTAAGTCTACATCTTACAACTAATATTTTTTTAATGTTTATTATTTAGCTAAAGTACATCTAAAACTTTACTATTATTATTCTTTGTTGAGTGATATTTCGTCCGTAAATAAATAAAATCATAATTCATAAAACGAAGGTAATGAGGTGTCCAGTTATTGAGTCCGTGATTGCACTAATGAGACCGCGGCCGGCGAGAGCTTCAAATTGCCCCTACATATTTAATACTTTCGCTTAAGCCGCTTTTTATACCCGCTTTTAAAAAGTTCCTCCGCTCCCAATTCGTTAATAGATTTTAAAAATTAATAAATTTACCCAATTCGCGAAACGGACGGTCCCCGTCGTTTTACTAATAAAATAACTCATTTAAGTTCCTTTGATCGGTGCGTTAGTAAAAATGTGACGCGCCGGGGCTAATCCGAAGTGACATGATGCTTATTAGGTTAGTTTGTAACAGAGTTAAAGCGAGCGGCGGCGCGACTCAAAAACTATTTTATGAATAATAGATGGCGCCGGCGGCGACCAATCCCGGGGGACCTGCCACGCCCCCTGCCACCCTACGCAACCCCCTCTCGGCTCCCGGCACCCCGGCCTGCCTTCTATTCATTAGCACATTACCACCCCTTGGAGTTTGGACACGTGAACCGGTTAGGATGGAAGAATCTGATTTTTACCTCTTTAATTCAACTTGTTACGGAATTTGAGTTTTTCACTGGTCTATACATCGTTACTCAATGGTATCTATTTTCATTTCATACATTAAAACGAATTAATAATTTAAAATACAGTAGTTTTTAAGGATCAATTTATTCTATAAGGAAAATTTTAATTCAATTTTAAAAACTTAAACACAACTACAGATTTCTTAAAATAATAAATAACAAACAAATTATAACATTAATTTAAGTTAATTTCTAAAAATAACAAATATGATTACGTTCGAATGAAAGTAATCAAAATAGAATCCAAGAAGTGAAATTGAATAGCGAGTTGGAACAAGAGAATGATGAACCGGCGTAACGCAGTTAGTCTGGGAGCTGTGGCTTTTACAAACTGAGTTAGGGAAGTTTGCCAACCTACAAGTGAACTAATCGACGCTCTTGGACTATGCAATTACGGTATGCAGTTACTACTTTACTTGTATGTGTCGGAACGAATTTACGGACCTATCCTATGTATGTGTGACTTTACGTATCTGTTAGGCAATTCTATAACAAGAAACTTAAAATTTACCATAGAACACGAACTTAAAATATCAGAATGCAATATGTGATACTGACTAAAATATTTTTGTTCCGGTGATTATGCGATAGCACGTAGAAGATCGGTTAAGTTCTCATTTTGAAGATCTCCTGCCCCATATGTGCAGGCAAATAAAGATTATTCTTGAATGCAATTTCATTAGATATTACGTTTTTAAAAAAACTTAATTTTAGCTATAAAAATACTAGCTGGTTATAGAGCGGAGCTGTATAAAAAAAAACAAATGTAAAACGAGCGAACAGACGTCGTCAGTTTACAATGACATTGAAACCAAAACCAAAACGTCAGTCATAAGATTCGATATTCAAAAAAATCTGTAGAATAAACGAGATCTTCTCGTAGGCGACACACTAATTTATAAAATTTCCAGGTTACACGTATTAAAAATGACGTATGTCACTGTAAGTCAGTTGTCAATATTTTACGAGTTTGATTCGAAGCGATTTCTTACTGCATCGCACTGCTATAATGTAATCTTACAATTAATTTCATTTTATTTGCTAACTTTAAAGTTTCTTAACGAGAGGAGTATACTACTCCATACATATGTATACAAAAAAAATTGAAATTTGTATGCGTTGAATTATTAAATTATTAATACTTTTATTTTAATTGGTAAAATTAGGTAATACCTGATACTTTTTTAAATGACTTGAGCTTCACGTTTACTTTTACGATACAAAAGAAGATTCAAGTGTTTATAAGAACCTATTTGAATAAAGTATAGTATAATCTTGTGTACTTTTTTAACAATTTCTTCATAAGCCCTTGGGGCGTGGGTGAAGGCGAGAACTAAGACATGACCAAAAAAAACTAAGACACGGAAAAGTTGAACAACTTCGGCTGGAGGATATAACATTCTTATATGTTTTTGACATACGTCTATATGTTACTGAAATCCTACTAAACGGCTGCGGCGATTTTAATGAATCTTTGTGTGTGTCTCTAGATGATTCAGATACCCGTTAGGTGGCGCTACGATCAGGTACCACAACAGCAACAGCCTGCTAATTTCCCACTGCTGAGTTAAGAACTTCTCTACCTTTAAAGGAGAACGTTCGGAACATATTCTACTACGCTGCTCCAATACGGGTTGGTGGAATACACATGTGGCAGAATTTCTTTAAAATTAGACACATGCAGGTTTCCTCACGATGTTTTCCTTCACCGCCGAGCACGAGATGCATTATAAACACAAATTAAGCACCTGAATATTCAATGGTGCCTGCCTGTGTTTGAACCCGCAATCATCGGTTAAGATGCACGCGTTCTGACCACTAGGCCATCTCGGTGATCAGGTAATACAATACTGATGCCATGTGTTCCGTACAAAATCAGGAGAAGCCGTTGTTTATTTATAAAACTCATTTTATTAAAGATCGTTTGTTATACGGCCTTTTTCAAAGAAATATTGTTAAAGAATAATAAATGTTTATTTGGTTCTATTGCATTTAATATATTATTATCGTTACGTGGCTCATGAACGTGTTAAGAGCAAATCTAGGGTGAGCGTTAGGATCGTGTGTAACAGTTGAGTTAATAATATATTAACGTATCAAGAGACCTTAAGATCCGTTCTTTAAATGTATTTTATAGCCTGGCAACATTATTAGAATATGACAAAGGAACGAATGATTATTTTTTAAACATAGATATATTTTTTAACTATTTTTGGGCGTTAGGCAGACTTAATAATAACTTGCAGATTATTCGTTTATTCTGCCAATATTGAATATTAGATTACTCAGTGTAAATATCTCTCAAAATAATATTAGAAGCTCTTATATATAGGAAAATATTTATGATGGACTGACAAAATATTAATACAAACAGAAAACTAAATATATTTTTTTAATGTAAACAATATCGTATTAGTTTAAAATAGATATATGTATAGATGGAGCACATATTTAATTTGTATAGATAGAAAAATTGTTACTCACAAGGATGTGAAGCCGTGAAAGGATACTCCAGTGTGGGCAGGCGATGCTGGTGCGGCGGCAGGCTCGGCGGGCAGTGGTAGCAGAATAATCCACGACCAGCAGCCCCGCCGCTCGCCAGCTGGATAAATAGAAACAGAACATTATAGTTCATGTTTATAAACAAATAAGTATGTATATATTTGTCACACAACAGATATAGGAATGGTGGAAAGAATCCAAGTCTTCGATATTTAAAATTTGGTATATTAGGCAAAAAATATTCCCCAAATATTATAGTATATGATTCGGTAGCTTGGTATAAATTTAATTGTTCGATAATCTAAAAAACGCCTTTAAAAAATTTAACGTTTTACACCCTGTGTTATATAATACACTCTACGTCGATGCCTCTACATGGAGGTAAAGTCTCGAAATAGATTTTTTGAATATTAGTGATTTAAAATTTCGAATGATATTTTTATAATTGCAACACCTTCATTTAAATTAACTCACATGATGCGTAGTACACTTTTCAGTATGACTGAATGAAAAATACTGATGACGTCACATTAGAATGATTACCCAACCATATTAAATATACCTTCCAAACATATCCCATATGCATATTTAATACGAAACATTGCAAACATCGCTCTACATTCTGATCACGTATAAATATCAATGCTCTTAGCACTCCGATCTAACTACCCACATTAGCATTAGTGCAAACAGACCGACATACACTAATAATAACAAGGCGCTGCAATCAAAGGTGATCGGTATCGTGCATAGAATCGCCTATCATTTCAACAATAGCGCGATTGTATCCGCTCCGAACCCCAATACCAGATAATTTCATCTTAGTTACATAGTTTGATTGAATATTAAGTTGCTATGCTATGGACGGCTATCACGATGATAAATGAAAGTTTCCTTTCAATTTGTAACGCTGTCGTCTAAGAAATATATCGTGATTGGAATTTCAAATGAATAATATTGTTCTGAAATAGTAAACGTTATTTTTGGTATTTTATATCTTTAAAGTAAATGTATAAATTATGTAGTTTTTTTGTTATGCGTTCTATTAAACTAATATGTATAACTTATATCAGAATACACAGGAAGCAGAAATGTTTCGGCGAAGGTTTTATTGTATAGCACATCTAGTACTTTGTAGTTCAGTTGTCAAAATATTATTACAGAGATAAAAAATTACTTTATGACACTTGGGCCAATTTTTTCATATGCTCATATCGTATATAAATTATACAAACAACTTAGAAATAAATGCATTTTTAATGCGTATATTATATTTCTATCTCATGAAACCGTAACTAAAATGGTACGCGTTTATATAGTATCGGATAATTTAACTCATACAGAATTTGAAAGGCATTGGAATGCGTGCTTGTCTTATTAAGTAAATGATAAAAAAATAATAATATATGTATGTTGATTTTTTAATTTAAAAACATTCCGAACGAAACGATTTTCACTAAACTAACATTTAAGTGATGTTTTAAACGTGATAAAAGCTTTTTTAAATAAGTAACATTTTCGTTAACTTAATTTAATATCATCCTGATATAAAATAAAGTCGCTAATACGAATTATGTTATAATATAGAAGCAATACACATCCATATAATACCGCTAGTCCGTAACATCGTTCACTGCGATGCACCAAAGCAATTTGCTGATCGAAATTAATTGATTTATGTGTGTCGTGTCCTTTATTGCAATAGTAGTGATGGACCGCGTCCGCTAGCAGACCGCGCAAAAAAGTTGCATTATTTTTTTAACGCAATTGCTACGTAGTAATTTATTCAGATTTATTTTAGTACAAAATCATAGATAACTCTAAAAAAGTCTGAAACCGATTTACATATCTATATGTTTGCCAATTAATAAATATTTAGTAAAGTGTTAGGATGGCTAGGTTTGCTATGTTTAAAAATTATTAAATCATGCAAAAGTATAAAATTTTAATGATATTATTCCATTTTATAAAATATTAAATATAAAATAATTAGAAAAATATATTAACCGATTTTTTTAAAGTAACTTCTTGTCGACTATTAAAGTTACGTATGATTTTAAAAATACTTGATGGTTTTATGAAATTTCCGAGGTAAGTACCTTGATAGAATATATTCTATCTCCAAACTAAAATACTTTGTAATGTTGTGGTTTCGGGTACTAGTGTAAAAACAGTGGAACAAGTGAATCAAGGGTAATATGTGATCATGTGCTTTTAATACAAAAAAGAATTCAAAATGTAAGTAGTCTATCGAATATATCGAAATTAAAAAAAAAATATCAAATCAAAATATATTTATTCTTCTCAAAATACATATCTCACAGAGGCCCTGTTCCCTATAACTAGGAAAACCCGTATCTTAGGGGCCAGTGACTTCCCAATCAATGTTTTAGTTCAACTTTAAATTGAATGCTTAAATCAATAAAATAATTAAATTTAATGCTAAAATAGTTACATACATTTCCTCTATGTTTTTACTTCCGATCTTATTCATCTTTAATAGTTTTCTACACATACTTCGTAATATAACTTTATTTGCGAAAGGAATATGACAATGAAATTCAATTGTTCACATTACTAGTGACCCACGTGCGAATTCGCGGCGAGTCGTTTATATAAATGACATTAATGGAGCAATGAATCGACTAAGCGATGCGCGGGCGCATTCGACGCCGCTGATGACGTCAGCGCACTGTGGTGACTTCGGATTTTTTAAACAAAATATTTTACTAATTTTTGCATTTATTTTAAGGATAAATTAAGTTTCATTTTAAAATATATTTGTATTGGATACATTCACGTAATTACCAACAATTTACTCATTACAAATTTATTTCAATTATAAAAATTTTAAACTAATTTAAAAAGTTAAAAAATTGATTATGATATTATTTTAAAAGCTGCAAAAAGATTCTTATTTTAAATTAACGTTAGCGATAAATGGTTAATTTTAAATCAACATACATGTGTATTCTTTGTAAAAAATATAGCAAAATAGAAGATATTTTGCTATATTTTTATTTCCAAACTATCAGCTCAACTGTGTCGGGTCTTGTATTGGTTCGTCCTGTCTACAAGCGTGGGGTTTAATCCTCTTATCCTATCCATATTATCGACTTGTTACCACATGGAACACACGTGTTTTGCTCCAACCTTGACGGCGGGAATTTGATTAATCCAAGGTAACTTACATTTTTCTTGTTCAATGAATTTAGGCGTAATATACTTATTTTAGATTTTGTACATTTAATCACATTGACGTAATAT
Organism: Vanessa cardui; assembly: GCF_905220365.1. Taxonomy (NCBI): domain Eukaryota; kingdom Metazoa; phylum Arthropoda; class Insecta; order Lepidoptera; family Nymphalidae; genus Vanessa; species Vanessa cardui. The sequence continues at coordinate 10,617,551 of NC_061139.1, forward strand.
AAATTTAATGTCTCCTAGGATTGATTTTAAGATGATCTTTCGTAGGTTTACTTATTATGTAATTTAATTACAATTTATTTTCTATTGATGATGATGAGAAAAATCCTGACTTATTAAAACCAAAGCAAAAATATCCAAGGTAATCCAACAGGAAGAAGTACATATTTATGATATATAGACAGATGAACTAGGAAATGGGATGCCTAATGGTAATAATTTTCAATACTGTAAGAAATATTAATCATTCCTCATATTATACCAACGTATAACTAAACCTCGGAAATAAGATGTTATGCTTTTGTACCTGTATTTACACTAGATCACTCATCCTTAAAACCAGAACTTAACAATTCGAGAACCGTAGCTGAGGTGTATATGAAGGCCTTATAACTCAGTATGTTTCTTCGCGGAATATACTGAAAGTATTCGAAATAACCTTAGTTTGTAGAATATGATCTCTATTTATGTTATAAATGTAAAAGTAACTCTGTCTGTTTGTCTGTCTGTCTGTCACTCTTTCGCGATTAAATCGTAGAACCGAATTTCATGAAATTTGGTATGAAGCAAACTTGAACTTCAAGACAGGACATTGGCTACTTTTTTGCTTCACATATAACAACCAACACCCCAAAACGCGCACAAAGCCGGCGACTACTAGTCTAAAATATGATGATATCTATCACACTAAGGCAAGGCATTTTAAATAACACATAAAAACATAGTGGATAAAATTTGACATATAGCTTTTTGTCTACAAGTTTTAATATAGAGATCACTGTGCTGTACAGTGTATTGGCTCGTCCTGTCTACGCGCGTGGGGCCCAAACCACTAATCCTATTTATATTATTGTGTCATTACCGCATTACACCCACCGCAGCATCCGTATCTGCTGCACCAACCTTGACAAGAGGGGGGGGGGGAGATTGCATTTCGTTACGCCAATGAAATTCGCTAATTCTATTTTTATTTCAGTTTTGGGTACATGAGAATATAATTAGTATAACATTCGATTCTCTTTTATATGAAAGGATAATTTAATTTGCTGAAATGTTTAAAAATAGGTTACATTATGACAATCAGCGCACTGTAATTTTGCTTACATCTCGAGTACAAGTTTTAAAAACCAATAATCACAAACTTGGCTTAATTTATATTGTTATTTGTCCATATTATATAAAATATAGTTCAATGATTGCTATATTTGTACTTCAATCATTATAGTAATTTGTTACGACCACGTTAAATTGTGGTAGAGATTAATCAAAATTCCTTTACGTAATTATAATAATGTGTATAAATGTTGGTCTAGTAGCTAATACAGGTGGTGCTAGTATGTTATTTGTTTAAACCAAGATCAAAATATTCTTGAATTCAAGTAATCTTTTGCAAGTACTTTTAAACGTAATTTTACAAAATAAGTATATTAAGTGAAGCTACCACCGGTTCGAAATATAGATTCTACCAACAAGAACTTCACGCAGAAAAATAAGTAATGTTAGTTAAATACAATTATCTATATTAATATTATAATTGTGAAAGTATAATATATAAGTAAGACTCTGTCTGTCTGACGCTCTTTCATGGCCAAAACGCTGAAACGAATTAGGAATTAGAAGGGACATAGGCTTATAGACTTTTTTGGCTGTCCATGACAAACAACATCCTAAATGCAAGCGAAGCCACGAGCGACTACTAGTATACAAATAGCTGGTCTCACTTAAGAATGGACTTTAGGAAGACATCATCGTAAGCTATGCAAAATTTATTCGCAAGATTACGAGCTATTATTATAAAAAATCACGTTGTCAGAGATTTTTTACTATCTTAAAGCCTATTTAAGATCCAGACATACGTCAATTCAATCTTGATTAACCATTCATTGATATTTTAAGATATAATTATAAAAGGTTCTCACGCGATTCTCGACAAAAACGAGATAGGCATCGCACTCATTCAGCTACTTATTTCATTAACAATATAATGAATATTAAATCTAAAGCTTGTCATACATTATTGTGAATTTCAAAAGGAATTTTTCGTTTTTCTAGCATTTCTTTTTTAAATTTTATTCTGAGGCGAGACTATCGACACCGGTAGGACACTTGAGTGCTATGTCAAAGCGTCTTTTGAATATTGCCGGTGTGTTCCGTGTGAGAACTGATTTTAATCTTTAAAAAAAAATTGCATCTAAAAAAAAGGTTTTAATGTTGTTCTAATTGGACTAATTATTTTTTAAATTTTTGGAACGTTCATGTGTGTGCTTAGTGTATGATATTAAAAAAGTGAATTGAATGGTGAAATTGTGTAATGTTTTACTAGCATTGTCAGGAAACATAGATTTTTCTACTGACATTGCTGTGTCCGGGCCAAAAGATGACTGAAACAGTATAATTGCATGCACAATATTATCTTAGCCAAGGCAAGTGGCGAAATCGCGCAGTATAAGGCATATTTAATATTTCTGATCAGGTCTATGGGCGATGGTAGCTATGATCCCAAATCCTAGGTAAGTCTACAAATTAAATCTTTATCTATATACTTTTGGTAGTTATTTAACACAACAGGATATCTATCTCAAAATTAAAGACTTGTAGCAGTATATGTATAAATTAGTTACTGAATAAAACATAAACAAAAAATGCTAATTTTAAAATAATAAAAAAAAATCATTGATTGTAAATAAATTTGAAAATGGAAGCTTTACCGATTTAAATTATAATAACGAATCCAATTAAAACTAAGTACAACATGAAAGCCACTGCATAATTATCCGATTTGATACGAATTAATCCAATTGATTCATCGAAGTCGAATTGAAATTAAACGATACAAAATGTAATTTCGCTGTAAATTGTGTTTGCGTTCGTTATTGAGATTGAACCCGGTATTTGATCAACGAATGCTGGCAAGATATATTTAAATTTCATTCGTTCGATTTTTAAATATTGTTACATAAAGGATTTTTTTAAATTGAACCATGATCACTATAGATTTAAGACTGGCAGGCTTTTGTTTATTTCGACCTTTATTTTTTTCTCGAGACTTAAATAAAATATATTAAAATACATTTTACGAATAAAAACAATTGAAATTAATAAATATATAAATATGTTTTCGTTAAATTATGACATAAATTTAAATTAGCGGGAGAAACGAAGGTGAAACAATATATGACATACCTAATTTAAATGCAGATCGAACGAATGACGTATAAATTCATTCAATCCAATTGAAACAAATTATTTTACGATTCAACCCGCTTGGTATCGAACAAAACAATCAATAATATTTAATCACAGTGCCTCTACAGCTCGTTCATTTAATATCGGAGTTTTATAAAGTGTAATGGAGATCAATTGAACAGTTTAAATTAACTATTAATAACGGACAATGATTCTATCGGGGCGCGACAATCGGATCCGTACAGATAAAAAATTAAACAGACTATAATAATTATCCAGACAGATTAAAAATATATCCAATTGGAACATAATATTTGCTGGATAAATTATTTTATTCTTTTTCATTGACTACATTCAGATGAAAAAATTGTCAAAGAAGGATTTAAGAGTGAGAACAACTAAATCACAGCAATCCCATTTTTTTATATCTGTGATTTTTCCCCTCTTGGAAAATGAAATCCTAACCTTTTTATATGGTTAGTCAAATAATTTGTGGTGAGTTAAGATATTCCAAAACCCAATAATTTAGAACGAATGAGAAAAATAAAACGAAAGATAATTAATTATTATTATTGATAAGGTTACAAATACAATACATTATTTTCATTACTACTTTTGATTACTGCTTGTTTTACGTTGAATACTGTAACACGGTTGGTAGAAGTGGATTAAAATTTAATAAAAAAATGAGTGTTAGCCCTGGGTGTAGCTGTCAGTCACAATTTGCGTAAACGGGTCTCTGTGGCCTCTAATCGGTTTATAGGACGATATGCTGGGAATTCCTTTTGATCTGTTCGTATTTTTTGACATTATCCATTAATACTATTAGTACTGAATTGTACAATTGAAATGCTACAATGTTTCCCTTAAGGAAACGAACTTGTGGTAAGTTATAAGTTGATACATATTTGTAAGCTAAATTTTAGTAGAAATTGATCCAAATACACAATTTGTTATACTACGTACTATAATTATAAGGTAATTGATTTTGAATTTTCATTTCGAATCTCATTTAACTTATATGTTTTGTTATTATCAAAAAAAAGATAGAAAACATGATATCGCACTAAGGTTGTGCAGGATAATAAAATCATAAAAAGATGAATTATTATACATAGGTAATGAATGGACTGGTGTTGTAATAAAAAAGTACCGACAACATAAAAATGTATGATATAAAATCTGTAGCGACAGTAAGAATTTTAGTATGAAAATCAATTACCAGCCAAACTGTTTTACTGTCGATTACGCTAAGTTGATTAATTAAGAAAGGTTACAAAAAAGTAAACTTATGTCCGTAATCATAAATATTACACATCACATCGATGAAACCTATGTAGGTACTAGATCGTACTCAAAGCAATTACAATCAATTATAATGCGGACGCAGCGTCGCGACGCAATTGTCGTTTTATTGAATAAAGATCGCTTTGTGCTCTCATGACATTGTGCTCTTTTATTACGATTATGATATCTGTGGACCTTTTTCTAGGGCTAACGTAAAAAAAATTAAAACTTTTTTTTAGGCGTTAAGTAAGTATTAAGTCCTATTTATACATGGCCAGTTTGTTTTTTAGTGTTACTAATTGATTCCATGAAAATATATTCAATAAGCTATTTATATATATCGATTATTGTAACTTTAAGCAAAAAGCGCTCACACTTAATGTTGAATTTACAAATACTACTCTTAGACTATCCCTAGGGACTCAGTCCAGTTTGATAATACTCTCGGTATTAAATCTTATTAATATCTGTTTCGATTATCTTAACTTATACTTAATTTATCTAATATTACATATAAGGAAAGCACCTTAATCAAAAATCAAAATCAAAATAAACTTTATTCAAGTAGGCTTTTATAAGCACTTTTGAATCGTCATTTTACAATTAAGTGAAGCTACCACCGGTTCGGAAAGTAGATTCTACCGAGAAGAACCGGCAAGAAACTCAGTAGTTACTCTTTTTTAACATTTAAAAAATACAACGTCATTTTAATGAAATACAATTATTTCAATTAATGTATCCTGCTTGGAAGTCAACAGGTATTAACTCCACGCTTTTTTATCATCTACAAAATCTTGTATCGAATAGTATGCTTTTTCTACCAATGTATTTTTAACAAACGATTTGAATCTACTAAACGGCAAAGTTAAAAATTTCTGCGGAATTTTATTATAGAAACGGATACCTTGCCCCAAGAAGGATCTATTGACTTTGCGGAGTCGGAAACTTGGCGTTATAAGTTTATCCTTACTTCTAGTGCATATACAATGATTATCACTGATTTTATCAAAGTGATCAATGTTACTGTGAATATACATGATATTGTTGTAAATATATTGCGACGCAACAGTAAGTATTCCTACTCTGTTAAAAACATCCCGAAGAGAGTCTCTAGCTCCAAGATTAGAAATAAACCGAATTGCTCTCTTTTGTAAAATAAAGACAGATTCAATATCTGCAGCGTTACCCCAAAGTAATATGCCATATGACATAATACTGTGAAAATAACCAAAATAAACTAAACGAGCGGTATCAATATCAGTTAGTTGTCTAACTTTTCTAACCGCGTATGTTGCGGAGCTGAGTCTTCCTGTTAGGGATGATAAATGAGAAGTCCAATGCTTTTTTTATTAAAATTTTCAATCTTGGCTCACTTGATGGTAAGTTTTCACCACCCACTAACATCGGCATATCGTGAATGCGCCATCAAACTTGGTAACTATAATGTTATGTCCCTCCTGCCATTTTTATCACAGCACTTACTAGTTAGTACTGATTAGTGGTAGAATATGATAGTAGTGATACCTTACTAGACGAGTTAATATAATCCCATTCACCCTGTAAAAGTTGCTTAACGATTATCGTTTGATATTTCTATATAATTTATTATTGGAGAAACTCTACGGATAAAGATCAATGTATATTGCTTCTGGTGAAAACTTTACAATAGAGCTACATTATCGAATTTATTTCAACAATAAATATCGATTTTTCCTCTAAATTTGTTTTATTTTATTTGCAAGACTGTTACAAACAATAAATGATGTCAAAAGACGTCTCAAGCCAGAATAAAAGTTATAAATTATAGTGTTGTCTTAAGAACGATTTTGATCGATAATTTTAAACGATATACCCCTAAATAATACAACGTTAAGGAAGCCTCTCTTAAGAAATCACGAAAAATGATTATCAATATTAAATGGTAATTAATTGATAACATTTTAAGTGATGTCTTGATATGAGCATGATTTAAACAATTAATCTATTAATACGATACGTCATACGATACGAGACCTCATAGAATATTTTTTTGTTAAATTAAATTTGAAACTGACGTCCAAATAGAGTTTTCATAAGTTGTAATTATGTATATCTGGCGTAAATGATTTTGAGTGTTAAAAAGTTGCTAAGATATAATTTCCATTTCAACAGAAACGTACCTTTAAATTATAGAATGTAAGTAAGGCTCAAAGTTCGCAACATAATTTGTCACAAACTTAATACCGAAGTATCGGGATGCTGTTCTGAAACCGAGTCAAACTGATTACATAATATCAACTTGGAACTGATAGTCTTGAATAATATTAAGATTATTATATCATGATAATCTATTAATGCTTAATATATAATACAATTTCTGTAATATATCCAGTAAAGTAAAGTAAAGTAAAGTAACAGCCTGTACATTTCCTACTGCTGAGATAAGGCCTCCTCTTCCATTAAGGAGAGGGTTTGGAACATATTCCATCACGCTGTTTCAATGCGGCTGAATGGAATGCTTATCTGGCAGAATTTCGATGAGATTAGACACATGCAGGTTTTCTCACGATGTTTTCCTTCACCGCCGAGCACGAGATGAATTATAAACACAAATTAAGCACATATATATAGTAGCGCTTTGAACCCGCAATCATCGGTTAAGATGGGTCATCTCAGTTCGATATAATAATATATCCAACATGGAGGTCTTTAATTTATAAGAATCTTAAGCACGTTATATCTCCCAGTTTGTTCTTACAATATATATCTATAATCAATTCAATGACATCACCATCATCATCATTCTCCTGCCCTTATCCCTTTTTTATTTAGGGTCAACGCTTCATGTCTTCCTCTCCCATTTTTTTCTGTTGGACATCATCTCACAAGTAACATTACTTCTAACCATATCGTCTTTCACACAATCCATCCGTTGCCTTGGTCGTTCCCTACTTCTATATCCATACACATCCACGCTCAAGACCTTCCTCACCACATGGTCCTCAATTAAATGACAGTGGAGATAATATTTATTATTATTTTAGATGTTTAGTTATTATTAAATGTCCAAAAAATGTTACACTCAAACGAACTACTGATAAAACACATTATTTTCATTTTATGTTAGTAATCGTATACACTATAGTGTATATTCTTTAAACTTTTTATTTTATCTATGTATAATTTAACATTAATTTAAAGCTATTTTTTCCAAGCTATGATATAACATACCATATTAATAATGTAAATTTGAAAAAATATTTATATAAAGGCATAAAAGTACGAAACATTTGCTAAGTATAATAATAATTAATAAGAAAAACAAATTAATACAATATTATGTGTTAAAATTAATGTTAGGTATATTAATAACCATACATAGTGCAAGGAATTCAAGAGCGATGGACAAACAACTAAATTTGTACTACTTAACTATTCACAAAAGCTCATAATACGTGGGGTAGTGTTCAAAGCGTGCACATAATTCCACCGGTAGTAGGTTTAGTGGGATCGAGTTAAAGTTAAATTTCAAAGCCTTTTCACCTTCCTCAAACAAAGTTTACCTACTTCAAAAGTTCATGTATTGGAGTTACTAATGTTAATAACAAATATACTGTTGAATATTTGAAGTAATATGAATGCTAGTGAATAAATGGTTCTAGTTTTGTATTTTATTATATGTTTTTGTTTTTTATGTTATACAAGAAAAACTGATTTAGGTAGGTGGAAAGGAAAATGGGCTATATGATGGTAAGTGGCCATCACCTATAGACGTTAGCTTTGCAAGAAATTTTAATTATTCTTTCATCTCCAATGTTATTATGTCCCTTGTGCCTGTAGTTACACAGGCTCACTTATCCTTCTAACCAAAACACAACAACACTAAGTACCGTTGTTTGGTTTTTGGTAGAACATATCATGTCTGGGTGGTACCTTCCCTTGCGTAAAGCCCTACCACCAATAAATTACTTAATTATATTTCAATTGTTTCTTACTTGAGAGATGAATATTTTGTATTCTTTTTTTTAATTTTAAACGCTGATGGAAAATGATAAATTAGCGTTCCTTTTAAACAGCGAATGACATTTATAAGTAAAGACTATAATTATTGAATTTGAATTAATGAAATTTGAGTGAATGAATAAATTTCATTCCTTCCTGCAAATCTCAGCTATATTGCATAGTAGAGTCACTAATGCATTAACTAAAACATGTTCGGCACTAACGATTTGTTAAATTGAATTTGACAAATTAAATTATTTAGCCATTGCCAGATCCGCTTCAATAATTTAATGGACCACACATAAAGTTAGCTAACTATCGTATAATAATAAATTCTAAAACGAATTAGGTATAAAAAATCGAACTCAATTAATTTGTTTACAATTCATTCTTAGGAATAAATATAAGTACTTATTATTATTCATAAAATACTTTAAAAGTAAAGCATTCGATATTCTACAAAACTATCAGATCAAAAAATAATAACTCGACTTTTTTTTATCTCAAACGAATTTACATCTTTCGTAGCACTTTCGTAGAGCCTCCGTAGATCGATATCAAAGACGTCTTAATATTGCGTAATAGATATCATTATTGCGACGGGCGCCAGTAATTATAATCCAATATGTCGATTCCAATAGGACTGGTGTAAGGCCGTTTGTAGTATATATTGAATAAAAAATAATCAATAACATTTGTAAAATATTTAAGTTAAATAAATTTCATTAAAATTAATTTCATATGAGTACATATATTTGCTGGGATAGTTTCATCTATTTTGACTATATTTTCATGGATATCATTAATGTTTTCAAACTTAAGTGTTCTATTTAACTATTTAATATCTAATCAAGTACATTGAGCGTTTTATTTCATGCGGATACAAGTAACTATTAGAAATTTAAGACACATACTGTTATATCAGTCAAGAGCTTTTTCCTAATTTATGGAAGACTGACCTCTTGACACATTACCTATGTGATTGTATGTTATAGCTTTGAGATTAAATCATTGTCACTGTAAAATTTTACACACGCGTCCTATTTCAAGGTCATTCTTCTCCAAGTAAGAATTTTGCTCTACATATGTTGTACAAAAAGATAGATGATAATTATTATAATTTCTTGGTGGTAGGGCTTTGTTCAAGCTCGTCTGGGTAGGTATCACCCACTCATCAGTTATTCTTCCGCCAAATAACAAAACTCAGTATTGTTGTGTTTCGGTTTGAAGGGTGAGTGAGCCAGTGTAACTACAGGCACAAGGGACATAACATCTTAGTTCCCAAGGTTGGTGGCACATTGATGATGTAAGGAATAGTTAATATTTCTTACAGCGTCATTGTCTATGGGTTATGGTGACCACTTACCATCAGGTGGCCCATATGCTCGTCCGCCAACGTATACCATAAAAAAAAATTACTTATAATAAAATATATAATACACTTCATTCTTTTATACTCTTACAAGCATTTTCAAATTAATATCTTATGAGATATCTCACCGATTCGAATGTAGAGTGCGGAAATCCGACTAAGAACTCAGTAGTTACCTTTCACCGACACTTATATAATATAGTTTAACTAAAAAAAAAATATAATTTCCCAGGAAATTAATCTATGCTTATATTCCTTGCTTATATTACATTACTGGCTCACTCATACTTTAGACCTGATCTCGTGGTATATTATTTAATGGCCGTACATGAAACGCTACTACGGGTGTTTTAATTATGTAACCCCGCTCAAGCTTGTAGAAGAACTTATCTTTGGAATATGTATTTAATTAATTGTATATAATTTATGTATGATCGTATGTACATCACATAGCGCCGTCATAATTGCGTCGGGCGCCTGCAATTGCATTTCAATATGTCCACTGTAATTGAGCTTATTGCTGGCGGCCTTTTATTGGCCTTTATTGTATTACGCGACTGATTGATCCCGCTTGTTCGATATTCATAATATTTGGCGTGTCGTATGCGATGTATCTATTTTATAGTCACGTACAAAATATTATAAGCATATTGCGGAGCGTTATACTTACTTTCATTTTGATAGTCAAAGTAAAGGCTCACAGAACGCAATGACTTGAGAGTACTAGCTAAAGAAACTTATCCTTGTTTCTTACTTTGCTTTAATTTGTGTCGTTTTTATAACATGGCGTGGTAGACGGGCAAATAGATGAACCACTCACAGACATTGGCGCCGTAAGAAATACTAACTATTCCATACACCATCAATGCCCTTCTAAACTCAAACTCAAATAACTTTATACAATATAGAAGCATTACACTTTCTTATTGATGGTCAATTGATACACTACCAACGGTTCGGACAAAAAAACACCCTGACCTGAGAAGAACCGGCGAAAGAAATTCAGCGGGTATATAAATAAAATTTAATATGAGATGAAATAGCCAGGAGGCGATCGTTTCATTCCCAATCGCTTTAAATCAAAGATTATTGCCTTCATATAATTACACCAGCTTATTCACGAATATACTATGAATGGGTGGTACCAGAAGGTTTTCACGTTTCCAACCACCAAAGGAATGTATAATCGGGTACAATTTTTAGTATTCCTATGTTATTTATGTTACCGATCATGAATGCTCATGGATAGTAGTACCATGAAGATCTTATAACAAGAAGATTTTTTTATTAGTGTCTGACTTTTTAATCTGCGGTTTTGCCAATTTAGCCTTTTTTTTCAATAAAAAAATGAGATTAAATGTATTGTTTTAAGTATTAATCAATTTAAGATAACTGTTTTATACATATTATCCTTTTCATCTAATGTTATCGGTGTCACTATTATTATTTAAAAAGATTTTAAATAAAACTAATTATAACGGATGAATGACGGGTAGAGTCTACCCGTGACCACGAACACTGCAAAGTGCTCGAAACGTCGGGATGTTTAAAAATAATTAATATACGCGATTCATCCGTTATAATTAGTTTTATTTAAATGTGTAATAATCGCGAAAATTTAAGACAACATTATTTAAAAAGCTTACTTAATCTCCGTTTAGAATTTAAAAAAAATATTGTTTTAAAATATCTAACCTTTTATTTTATAGATGCATATAAAATATAATCTAATAACGTAACTTTAAAACAATAAAAAAGGTTTTTATGATATTATTAAATGTTTATAAAATTAATTAAGTATTTTTTTTCGTTTTTCAATATCATCAATGTCATAACTTAAAGAAAATTTGTTTATCATTTTGGTTAAAAAAGAACACAAATTAAAAATCTCATTATAAGTGACGTATCTTAATAACAAAACTAACGCAAAAATAATTAAAAAAAATACCAATAAAATCTAAACGCAGAAACGATTAATATCCCTATTAAATATAATTTCATCCGTATTAAGTAATAAAATATATTTTTAACAATAAAATTAATTTTATTATCTTAAATATATACTCTTAATCCTCTTAGGAGCCTTTACGTGATTCTTATAACAAAACTAGATACAATTCTAGCAAAAAGTTAAAGGTAATTTGATGGAACTGGTCATAGGTCGACCAACACATACAAAAAGGTAAAGTTAAATAAAATCTTGTAAGAATAAATATAACTCTTGAACATTTCAAATTAAAAAAAAAACACTTATTATAATAAGTATTTAATCTTTATCCAATTTACCTTATTAGCGTCTGAAAATATTTTGTTGCGTTGTGGGCGGGAACTTTTCCCGCCTTACCGCGTACGAGAAAGCGCGGTCACCGCGCTGACATTATCACCGTGCGTTCAGAAACACGCAAACACTCGCGCGCCAGACGAGCGACTGGCGACCGACACCGCACTCGCCGCGAATACCGAACTGCGAGTAATCGTTCAGAAACCGCCCTCGCCAAACATAACCCCACCCGCCGTAAAGAGCATTTTAGCACGCGCCACCCCCGCTCCCGCGCCCTGATTTAATAGCGAACGCGGGCACTGATTCACTTAGCGGAACGCAACTACGTACTCCGTCTCACTCGCTCCTGCTTCGAAGTCAATCTACACAGTTCTCTTTCTCTTTCTCCCGTGCATGCACAAGACGAGCGGAGGAACGAGACGGCGACGCGGTCGCGGACACTTCTTTCTTTCAACTCGATTTGCATGCGGGGGTCGCTCAGCAAACTTTATGTCCTCGTTTCGTAAATTATTTATACGTTTGGAAATACTTTTAACGTGCTCGGGACACCGAAAAAGATTGCGAGTGAATGCGAACGAGATAAATTAAGTGACCGGCCGGTCGGATTACAGCGCGGGACGCGGCGATGATAATCAAATTTGTACTTGTTCTCTGATCAGTTCTGAAACTTAATTTTGATGTTACTCGATCCGTTCCTTCAATATAAATCAAATTGACGTCAACTTTTCTTTCAAGTTAGATTACGGTCGCCACTTCTGTCGATGCTAATATTTATCAAATTTAATAATGTTTCAATTATACAAGAAATTTTCTGAAGTAAATTAAATTAAACATATTTCGGTAACATTCAAAATTAAATTGATAAAATCTTAAGCCAAAACGAAAACTAAGAAAAAATATTATTATTACAACATAACTCAATGCTAACGCAATACTTATTTTGATATTATGAAAAAATAAATTATATCGTGCTATTTTTTATGTTAATCCAAGAAATCAGAAATCACAGATCTTATTATTATAATCATCAGAAGAATCCAATTAAGTATTATAAGCAACTTTCTTCAGAATATTATCCTTGGTGGCATAACACGTTATAAATTATTAAACAAATTCAATACATAAAAACTCTATAGGTAGTGTTCGCTCGTATTTAAGCACAAATTATATATCCATTTGTAACTAAGTTTAAATTTCTGAATAATTAATAATATAATTAATATTATTAGCAGTGCAGAGAAAATAAGGATAGTACTGAAACTAAAACTCAATTAGTGTCCGCCTAAAACGAATTCTATTTTATCTGTATTTCAGCCACTAACACACCTTATTGGTCTCAAATTCCCAGTTCAGTTAACCTATCCAATTAGCAGTATTGCATTATCTGTGGTAGAAACTAACTTCTAATGGCGCTCGTGACCCCTTTAACAACTCAAGTTACACTGGTGTTACGTTCATGGATTCTAGTATAGAAGAATAGACATTAAGTATTTTATATTGTATTAAGATTTAAGAATATTTTGAAAACAAATATAATTATAATAGAAAATGACACAAGTACATATATAGATATATAAATTATTACATAATCGCGTTAAATTATATTTTTAATAATTATAGTCCAATTGTAGTTAGGTACAAACTTCTACTAAAGAAAAATATAATTATTTATTGATGCAATGATCTTTGTGTTGACCCGTCGTGTATGGTATCACTAGTTTACTAATTATATACATCAAATAGTTTCTGATATTAGTAACTTGTATAACTGACACAGGGAATATAGCATCATCGATACCATAATTGGTTGCACGTTAAAATAAGCTTTACACGAAGAAATTTCTCATGTTCGTGTCCATTTTTAGGCAACTGTGATCACTGATTGATTAATTATTTATTTATCTAACCACCAATGTGTCCATTTGTTTTCCCAAAATAATTTCTATATACATAATTACATATGTTAATTCCAGTACGAGTATAAACAGGGAAACACGAGGGCATACCTTACTTCAAGAAAATGACACCATTGTACGCTGTACCAAGGAAGAGCTGTAGCAAATACAGGCAAAAAAGAAAAGGGTATCTACTGATAAGCTGAGATCATCTTAACAGTTGATTGCGGGTTTAAACTCAGACAAGCACTATTGATTTTTCATGTCATTTGCTGGAGCTGGTGGTGAAGGAAAACATCGTGTGAACTGCCTGTGTCGAATTCGATCGAAATTCTGCCTCATATGACTCCACCAACCCACATGGATGCAGGCTCTATGGGTAACATAATGCGAATAGTGAACATAATTATATAAAAATTCAGTTATGCAATCTGCATAAGAATATATTTTCTTAGACAAGAGACCTGTACCTATGTGTATATCATTAAGTGACATTGATTTTTCCTTATTATTTATAGCAAATTCTACTATTCTATAAAATGATAATTGAATTATCATTTTATGGAACAGAAAATGTTAACTGAAAATCTCACCAAACTACATAATAGATCGAGGTACAAATAAGCAACCAGATATATGTTACGTTCAAAAGTACTCAGAAGTTCTACTCTGAAGCCTCGAAGCAGTTCGATCGCAGACAGAGGGAAGATCTATAAAAGAGTAATTTCTAGTAATATCTTATAAATAGACTTCTAAGCTTCAACAATGTTTTTTTACCACCAATTTTCTCACTTCGGAGCGAATTATGCTCAGAATATTCTTTATCCCAAATTAGAATTATCTGGAGACGTATCAGAGTTATCGTTCAAGCTCGTATAATTGGCACACTGATGTTGCAGTGTAGCAAATAATTAGTTTCAAGTATCCAACCAAAAAAATTATGACTGAAAAAGGTCATGAACCGAGTGAATTCAAAGGACCATGAGCTTAAGCGCACCTTCAAAGATATCTTTTTCCAGGAGTGGATACAATCCCTCCGTGATGATAATTGTCACTGCAACACCAAACGTAAAATCTATAAAAAAGCGAAATATGAACCAGTCACTGATTCGTCACGAAGGAAACACCTACAAACTTGGATTTTGGCAGGCAATTACGAGCAAATTGTTATTCCCTTTAAATATGCTTACTTCCGTGCCGTTTTCAGACATGAGCCTAACACGTATGTACTTGTACCAAAATCGAAGATAATAGTACCAATGCGCCTTTATGTATCTACTTAATTTGTGTTAATAATTCTTGTAACTGGGGTATGAAAGAAAATACGAGTTTCTTTAGGAAATTTTAGTCTCTATATATATCAAAAGGACATTCTTCAGTATTGTATCGTATTTATTTTACTTTATTATATATATAATGCATAGTTACGATGCGGTTATTATTTATATTTTTTCATTGACAACTTGACGAATATTTCACAATAACTTATTTTATTTATTACTGATTTAAATGCGTTAAAATGCTTCAATTTTTTTTATAATTAAATACTTGACATATACTTAAATGGTGCGTTGGTGATAAAAATTACGAAATATTATAACAATTTTTTTCCATCATCATTTTTTCCATCCTTTTTGATATATTCCGCAGTTGGACACAATGTTTTTCCTAACTGGAATTCCCATCTCTGAAAATCAAGTATTACTTATTCCGACCACAAGGGGATAACATCCAAATACTTACATATAATTTACCACCTAATTGACGCGAAATCATATTCAATAAGTATTTGTAAAAATCACGTTTTAAACATCGACGCATCTTTATCGAAGTTTTAAATGGAATAGTGTTGCAATTATAAATAAAGATATAAAAATGTTAGAGAAGTAAAACGTCTCTTTATTTTTCTTAATTATTCCTTCGTTTGGAATATACATTACATAACACATTGGTTCATTAAATTTACATATGTACACATATAAATGTACCTATACATGTATACATATAAAAATAACTCAATCGGATGAATCGTAGACATAAGACGAACGATAAAACATAAAAAATATATTTAAGAAATTAATTTAATCACACTAAATGAATCCATAAAGGCAACCCTCTGTAGTAGTGTGCTCGGAGCCATTCTCGAATTTAAATTTTTTGACCAAATAAAAAGAATAAACAATTAAATATTACTACAACAATGATTACTATTAGTAGAATACAGAAGTTGTTTTCCGAGATCATTAAAGGAATTAATTTAAGGCAATCCCAAATAAGCTAACAAAACACAATGCCGATTTAAAATGTACTCTGTCTTATTCGTACGACGTTTGATCGCAGAAGACATTGCATTTTGAACCTTACGAGGTTCACAAACTAACTAGGATTAAAGGAAGAAGATTTTCAACAATAAACAAATCTTTGGTGAGGTGTAAGTGACAATAAAACGAGAGCTTAGCTCTCGGGGCCGTCTTGAAGTGGAACGGTGAGGGCATGTGGAAGGGGGAGAGGAGGAGTCGTACGTCTATCTCTGTCCCTCTCTGGCGGGTCGCGAGTCGAGTCATCCGTTTTATTTCTTGTTTGTCTGTTGTGCCGTCCCCATTTGCTACATAATTTATTTTGAGCGAGCCGCATTTAAAAAATTGCCGTTCGTTCATGTTTAGGCGGCAAAATGGAGTTTGCGGACACCGAGGAGTCGGAATGAAAATAATATGGTAAATGATTTCATTTGAACGGTCTTTTCATAATCGTCGGCTTAATGGCGCGTGAGCCAAGACGCCATTGTCCGTTTCTATTTACGCTGAATTTATTTCGCGGCTTTTTATTTCCCTCGGCTTTATCGTTTAAGCATCTCCATACATATTTAATATTCACTTTGTTTGTCTCATTGAGACAATGACTTTTATTATAATTACTAATATCTTGAACTATTAAATTTCTTTATATAGAGTACGACACTTGCGTCCAATAAATAATACATATATTTATTTGTTTTCGTTTCAAATTTTTTAATATAAGCAAACTGTTAGCATGAACTGATAACGTGAGATACAAATAAACCATCTTATCTACATCTCCATTGAGCCACCAATTTTTGGAACTAAAATGTTCTTTGGTCCTGTTATAACACTGGCTCTCTTACACTTAAAAAGTAAATCGGAACATCACAACACTAAGTATTACTATTTGGTGGTAGAATACGCCATGAGTGATCGGTATCTACCCCGATGAGCTTGCACGAAGCTCTACCATTAAATGATTGACAATAAATAATATCTTTACCACACAGTGTCTAAACCAAAACATTTATGGGAATACTGCGAAACACGAACTTTTCAGCTCTGACTATGTATAAAAGAAAAACGAAATACGTCATAAATCTATTATTCCTTAACAATGCATAACGACATGAGTATGTTAAATTATTTAAAAGTCGACATGTTAAGCAAGTATTTAACGTAGTAAGCATAACATTAATGCCTTAAGTTAATCAAAATTTCAACTTAAACCGGGTTATACATTATTATTAAGACAAATTAATCCGTAGATCAGCTTCGCTTAGTTAATTTTTCATGCTTTGTAATTTAAGACAATCTGTGGAGTTACTACCACAGATAATAATAGGAAAATATCTAAACATAACCTTCTTGGATTTCGTTTCAAACATTTCGTTGATTATTATTTTCATTACCTATTCCATGCATATAGTTAACTCATTCTATCGATTTTTAAATTTGTGAGAAATTTAAAATTTCAATATTTACTTATATATCTCGAATGCATTGAAACACATTTACTTGGTGGTAGGGCTTTGTGCAAGTCCGTCTGGGTAGGTACCACTCCCCAGTTAATCTACCGCCAAATAACAGTACTCATTATTATTGTGTTCCGGTTTGAAGGGTGAGTGAGCCAGTGTAACTACAGGCACAAGGGACATGACATCTTAGTTCCCAAGGTGGGTGGCACATTGACGATGTAAGGAATAGTTAATATTTCTTACATCGTCATTGTCTATGGGTGACGGTGACCACTTACCATCAGGTGGCCCATATGCTCGTCCGCCAACATATAGGTACCATAAAAAAAAATTAAAAAAAATACATGTAAACTAATTTCTCAATAAAGAGTCGAATGTTCTCAAACTCAAACTCAAATGTATACATTATGATAGCGTGGAATGCTGGCAGTGGCAAATTTAGCTCAAATTTGTTATTATGTTACAGAAATAAAAAATAACTTAAAACTATATGTATACATATTATGCCCGTAATCCATACGGATTACGGGCATATTACATATCCAACCCGCTATGTAGTGACAAGTATACACTCGTCACTACATAGCGGGTTGGAAAAGTAATTTAGTAACTGACAGAAATATCACCTAGCTTATAATCATACCAATACCGGAAAAAAAAACGATGTAATGAGGACGATAGAACACAAATCATAAATGTTGCAGAAAAAAGTAGGGGCGGCAAAAATTTAATAGCCTACTAGCCACTGAATGGTGGCAATAATGCTAGCAGCATTTCGTCGTTAAATCACAAACTGGTCTTCGAGGCAAAGAACGAACCAGCCGTTCCATCACCAATGGAAGCAATAAGACAAGATGTTATACTTTTAATGAAGATTTTTGCTCTACTATTCCAAGAGACACGTGTTATAACAACAAATGGGACAAAAAAATTGGAAATTACTTCAATTGTAATATTGGTGACAACCTGGCCAATTTGCCCACGGTACCAATCGACATATCCTACTCAACTAGTCTTTCATGAGTAAGATATTTCCGACCAGGCTACACTTTAATAGCCATTAGGGCCAACAACAATAGTCAGTCCGCAAATAAAAAGATAAATGTATATTAATCGTCAAAATTACCAATGATATGCCCCAGTAAATATACAGCCTGTTAAAATCCCACTGCTAGGCCAGGGTCTGCTCTACTCTTGAGGTGGAGGCTCATAGCCTATTTGGTCTACAAACACAACACACACACTGCTCTAGTACGATTTAGTACACTTGTGTTAGATTTTATAAAAGTACAAATTTAGGCGATAAATATTGTAATTTTCTTTTTCTTTTTTTCTTGCTACATAAATGTTAATTCAGTGTAATCAATACTCATAATATAAACGCAAAAGTTGCTCTATATGTCTGTTTATCACAGACAAACCACTAAACCGATTTTGATGGAAATTGGTACGAAGTAACTTTCAATTTAAGGAAGGACATCGGTACGCTTATATAGCCTAACAGCTGAAGATCATCAATTGATACAATATGTGTAATAGCGTACCGAGCATCACACCGTACAATTTATTAATTCCATTTGTTTATTTTATTTATGATGCCAATGACCTTTTACATCAACAAGTAAATAAAGCATAAAAACCCCTGTATGAGGGATGACAAGTGTGAGAAGGGAATAACTGAGTATATTATGTAAAGAAAACACTACACCGACAAAAGATAACAATAAATAAGTCAAATTAGGGCTAGTGTTGATGTGAAAACAAACCAAATATAAGACATTATAAACTGAAATGTGTAATCTGAAATATGTAAACGTAAGTCTTCTTCTTCAAGCCAAGCGTGTACCTATATCCTAGATCTTAGAAATAAATAATACTTAGACCAATAAAATAGACAAAAAAAAAAACAAAATTAATCGTTTTTTGATATCATTATAAAGTATTCATTTATGTATAAAATAATGTAAACTAATATTCTGTCTGTCTTTTCGTTTCTATCTCGAATTTGATGAAATTTGGATTGAAACACACTTAACCCAAAAGGAAGAACACTTAGATTACTTCCTTCTTTATACGTACTTATTTATAATCATTTATTTTACGGAGTAAAAAGTGTATTTTTATAGAGCGCCTGTATTCTATTAAAAGCATGACAATTATTAAAAATCTATAAGATGTGTTGTAGGCAAAGACGTCTTATCTCACTGTAGATACAAATTATTTGGAGAGAAATCATAAAACATAAACATATTTAACAATAAAGATAACAAAAGGAATAAAAAAAAGCATCCACGTAGATTTTTCGCAGATTATAAGGCCCGACGAGAGAATATATGTGCTATATATATACGAGGTCAATTAAAAAAAAGAGTGTATTGCGTAATTTATACTAACATTCTAAATAGATAAGATTGTTTGCTTTTTCATTATCAGCATAGTTGCGATGGGCAACATTATTAATATATTTAATTAATTGTTACAATGTTTATTAAATGTAAACCTAAAATCTGCCCAGAAAGAAGATTATGTAGAGAAAAACTGTCAAGTTAATCAGTCGTTACTCTTTTCCCCCATTAATTATAAAGTATATAAAAATTTACATATGTATATCCTGCCTAAAAATCAACAAATATAAAACCCGTGATTTTTATCGCTGACATAATTAATAATTAATTAAATTTTGTATTGAATAATGTATCTGTTTTATAAATGTTTTTTTTTTTTTTAATATTTAAGAAAATAATAGACCAAGTTTAAAATACGGTTATTTTAAACTTGAATCTAAATGAAAGAAACGAATAGTAATAATAATAAAGTAAAAGGTAAAAGTAACAAGTAGTGCACATGTGGCAGAATTTCTATGAAATTAGACACATGCTGGTTTCCTCACGATGTTTTCCTTCACCACCGAGCACGAGATGAATTATAAACGCAAATTAAGCACATAAAAATAGTGGTGCTTGCCTGGGTTTGAACCCGCAATCATCGGTTAAGACGCACGGTTCTAACCACTGGACCATCTCAGCTCAGTAATAATAATAATTGCCATTAAAAGCTTAAGAAAGATTTCATTCGATCATATGAGTAACACGTGAACGTATTTTATAGCTTTAGAAATATTTACTATTAGGTGTTTTAAACATAATGTTGGTTCTTGTCCCCATGCGCAAAAACATATCAGCAGCTTTATTAACAATAACTTTGATACTGTCTATTGCATTTTCATTTCCTGCTATCTTCCTTTTACAATAAATCTTTTTTTTCTGTCATACAAAACATCAAGCCCTATGGTATATTGGAATCCGATGCGGTCACTCAATACTTATAATAAACCCACCCCTATTAACTATATTTATAGTAATATTGGAGTGTCTGTATGAAACATTAAAATTTTACTAAACCTATTTTTTAATTTTTGTCTGTCTGTCTGTTCCAGCTGCTCTCTGAAGCGGCTGTACCGATTCTGGCTGGATTTTCACTAGCAGATAGTTGATATATCTAATAAAGAGTAACTTGGGCTATAAGAACTCTTTTGTTAAATACAAAAGCGCACGAAGTCGGGGGAAGTTTATTTATATATTTGCCACCATCTTACTCTAATTAATCTAAAATATTTTACCAAACAGTATTGGTTTTTTATTATTCAATCAATGCACTATAAATTTTGTAATAATTATCATGAAATTTACACATCAATATGAACATACAAAATATATTAAATTTACTTTTTTTTGTTAAGTCAAAATCAAAGAGTCATCGGAATACATGATTATTTCATTTTGACTTAATTACTGCACACTATTTTTTAACATTAATATAGCCTTCTATCAAGTAATATGCCTTTTTTATAAACGATTTTTTTACATAAAAATCAATGATTAAATTGAACTATTAATAAATTACTACTGAGCTTCCAACCGACTGTCTGTAATCTATGTACACCTATATAGAGTACATATTTCACATATATATATTTTTTTAATGGCTAGTAAATTAATAATTAAACTCCTTGTAGGAAAATCTATCTGTATAAAGTATACTTTAATTTTATTATTTATAAGTGATCAAGAATTTAATATCTGTCAATGAAAACCCTTATCGAAAAATCTTAATTAATACGTGCTTCTAATCATTGCTATAACAAAACTGTGTATATAAATTAAAAACCGATGTATAAAAAAAAATAAGTCACGTCCAGGCACTGATCTGTTACATACAGCTTAATTTTTTTTTTAATATTTTGTAGAACATCTTTTAAAACCATATTTTATTTCATAGAATCTATCGAATTCTATAAAACAAATCTAACTGTTTTACTAACGAAAGTATTACATTGGTGAAAAATAATGACAGTCGAATGACTCGGCGCAATGCCTAATCGCTCCATAATAACTACATCAGTGTTGCGTAATTGTATATCCTTTGTCCGCACCCCCACAACGAAGGGCTTGCTTCCAGTGATTTATTAAAGAAAGCTTTTAAACCCTTGCGGTCTTCGTAATGTTAGATATTTTTGTCTTGAATTGCATGGATCATTACGACCCGATTTGCCCTAATAATTCAATGTTGTTTGAATTATTTTTGTAATTTTATATTAATATATATTTCGATATTATTATATTGATTATTTTATTGTAAATTAGGGTTTAAAATTTATTAATTTGTTTGTTAAGTTTTAAATAAACTTAATATGTTGATAACTCTCTTATACAAAGAAATGGGACAATTCTGTCGTCCATTTCTAGTAACTAAAATTAAATGAATGTATCTTCAAAATGGAAATTTGGTATGACAATAAATTTTTGGGATTCAATACGTATTCATTTAAAACTTCTTATCATTATTAATCATCTCTTCTTATAATTATTAAGCATCTCTACAATTTTGAATTAAACACATTATTTTTAAAATGTAAAATGTCAAATTTTATTTATGTTTTCACGTTGTATTCAGTGAAAGAAAGCGTCAGGATATTTCATCAATATTTACATCACGTTAATCACCTCGTTTTAAATTTGATTTTGACATTATGATTTTAATTAACCATTAATTTATTATTTTAGAAAACCAAGTGGCATAATTTTTTTCAGACGTAGGTCATTAATGTCAACAACATTTTAAAATAAATAAAATTTAACAGTTTAATTTAGCCTTACCCACAATAACCATTTTTTATACGAGAAATAATGGATTATTTATGAATCGATTTTATGCAAAAAAAAATATTAATCATTATCCAATGTGCATTTAATATAGATAAATATGGTCCCTTGCAGTATGTAATATAAATATTTTTGAAGAACATGTAGCGATTTGTATCGTCTAACGATAAAAAAGATGTGAAAATTGTATATGAAGATATTCTGTGGAATATTTTGTATCAGTTTAGCACCCGTGCTAAGCGGGTCTGGGGCGGGTCACTTGTTATAATAAGGTTTATACCCGTTGAACGACTGTTTTTTGATAAAGTTTATAAGATCTTAACCTATAAATGGTGGGAAGCTACGTTGTTTTAAAGAGACAAGTGAGCACTAAAAGGGGTTTCCTTGCATATCTCCAAATACGTGATAAAAATGGAAGTTCAACATTCCTAATGCATGAAATATGGAAATTAGTATTTTCGCTTATATCAATTACTTTTAAAGAAATACATAAAAAGTTTTAAAAAAATCTGCTAAGAGGATGTCACTAAGGATAAAATTATCAAAGAATCAAAATATTCTTTAGTCACGTAGGCTTGTACAAGCATCTTTTAATCGTCATTTAACAGACTATTAAGTGTAGCTACCAGTTAGGAATGCCAGATACTACCAAGAAAAACCGGCAAAGAAACTCAATAGTTACTCTTTTTCAAAATTTAAAAATGCAAGGTCATGTAAGTTAAATTCAATTATATATGTATATAACAAGGTGCTCTTTTCCAGACAGGGTGTGTCTGGAAATCAACAAGTATTAGCAGCTAAGAGTATTTTTATCATCTTCATAATTATTAATTGTAAGAAAGATCGTTTTTTAAAATGAAAAAATATGAAAATCGGTATTCAGGCTTCTGAAGCGTCACTGCAGATATCTGTTTGTTACCACATCGCCCTTAAGTAGATCATAATAAAATTATATATTAATATGTGGGGACTGTCATGTGGATTAAACTTAAAATGAATAAGCTCAAAACTCTAAAAAATAAAATAAACACTACGGTTAAGTAATTTTAAAATCAAACATTTAATAGCTAACAACGCCATCTACCTAACAATAGTACTATAAATTTATAATAACAGATTATAAACAACCTTTTTGTACTGGTTAAGTTTAAATATTTCTAGTTACAATGGGATTTTACGCCAATGGATTGATAATATTTAAAAGATTTATTTTGTTTTGGTGTAAAGTGAAAATCTGATAGATCAAATAAATTATTTATTATCTGTAAAAATATCAATATGTGGAAGTTAAGTACGCGTCAACCTATGTGCTCGTGCTGCCATCTCTAAAAATTGCTGCCAAAGCTGTTGTCGGTAAAACAGTACGTATGATTACAAACGAAAATAATTTATTTTATGGTTTCTTTTTATAAATATCTCATTAATTCTTAATTTTAATATCTAAAATCGAATTTTAATTAAATCTGTAAGTCTTATTGTGAAATAATTTATTTAAAGACGTATTTTAATTTCAGAACTCATATTTCGCGCCATTAAGAGTCAGCCATTTGGCTTTACTGCGAACCCCGCGACAGGAAGTGAGTGATGAAGGTGCTACGCAGGCGCAAATTGACCTTTCGGTTGAAGAACCCGTCGGTCACATGTGAGTGTCGATAAATATCTTAGTTTTATCGTGTAACTGCTTTCAATAGTCTTAATAATTGTTTTCGTAAGTATTTTCAATAGTGAATATAAATTTGTGAAATCAGCGCAATGTAACAGTGTGATTTATGTGTAAAATTAGAAGATAAGTAATAACGCGGCGCCGGCACGTTTGTCAAAATTGCTATTTTTCTTTTATGATCTTAGTATTGCTTACAAAAGATGACATTTATTGTAAATCTTATAAATGAAATGTTTCTTTGTCATGTGTAGAGTCGTTACAGTTTTTTCGAATTTTAAAGAAATCAGTGTAGATTCGCGAAGACACGATCAAGATGTCCCTTTGAAAAAGGCACATGTTCGCTCGCATACCACACGGTGTCATACATATAAATTAAAAGTGCTATTTTAAATCCGTTTTTCCTTAATTTTCGAAGTTATTACATACATAATATTGACTATTCTGGTTTTTGTACAAAGGTTTAGGTTTTCGCTATAAAGCGCTAGGTGGGGTTAGATCGCCTGAATTTTCGTACTGCATAGGTAATATTTTCATATGTCTACTGTCTAGATAACGAAGACAGGCGTGACTAGTTATTGTCTAAAAGGCTTTTGTGATTTTTTATTTACAAGTGCGTATTTTCTATGAATATAAATTGTGTGTAATGTGTACAGCACATTTTTTCGATGTACCAAATTATATCGCTTTGCATGCTTTTCATATTTTATAGTTATATTAATTTGTAAGAACTATCATGAGTCATGTCTTAAATTATTTTTTGATGTGATTAAGAATCGTTTCTCACACTGCAGTCACGTTGTGAAAATAATTATACGTTTTCAATATTTTTTTAAAGAATCTGTGATTCACTCTACTCTGGTTAATTATTATCTGTGCTGAATATGCAAGTTCATGTAAAAATGTGATCAAATTTTAATCAATATGCTATCTGTAGAAAATACAATGTGGTTAGGTGTGATGATATATGAAATCATCATACCTTTTTCTTTGTGATATTTGAAAACAGTTCTCTTTTTGTTTTAGGTAATATTGAGATACAGATAATTAAAAATTCATTTTAAGTAGAATTGAATTTAATTTTGAATATAATCTGTGCTCTATATTAATTAATGATGAACAATAGAATTTGCACACCGAATAACATTAAGCCATATGTATTTTAAGTTATCTCTTTGTAATTGCATTAATCCTTGAACTCAAGCTAAGATAAAAGACAAATTAACAAGTAAGGCATACATTTTAATTCAAGCATTTCATGTAACATATGGATATTAATTAACACTTAATATTTATATAATCTATGAAAATAGATTAACCGTTAGTGTCTTCAAATCAACAAGGATGAAAGAAGCGTTTCAATATTAAGTGTTCATACAAATTTTGTTATTTCAAAGCATCGCATATAATTTCTTCTTACAAAAATTTGAATATTTTTCTGTTTGTAAAAAAAAAACACACTTTTTCAAACCTCATGGTAAGGTTCATTGACATTGGAGGTCAATGAACTGTGCTAATTTTGTCAGATCACTTGTGTCATGTTCCATGGTTAATGGCATTGTTTATCAATTAGAGGGTTCTATCAAAGGTATTTGACTTCTGCACTGCTCGTAATAAGTTTGGAATTAAGTATGTATTTACTTTTAGTAATTATAAATTAGTCCAAAGAATTAGATCTCTAATCTTGAGCCCATAGAGTCGCAATGGCAGTTAAATTATACTGTTATTGTGCTGCGGGTACTCAGAAATGATATACCAATTCCGACTATGCGTCTCATTTCACAACTGTGATATGGGATCACCGTCTAGGAGTACAAACTTTCTTTCAATTCTAAAATTAATAAAGTGTTGTTTCATTTTAATTCTTTATTATCTACTTTATTACAAGTTATTCTACAAATCGTTGTCATTGCATCTTTCACAGTATTTTAATATAACCAATATATTTTCAAAGTTTTTGTAACAATGTAAACATATATATTCACACTGATTACTGATTTTTGTAAATTTAGATTTATAGCCTTCCTTATACATATATAAACAAATGCATAATATTAACTAAAAATAATAAGATCAAATGAATTTTCCCAGATCCACGTATCTAAAGCACCGCACACAACATGGGTGACATCGAAGACACACACTTCGAGACCGGGGACTCCGGCGCCTCCGCGACCTTCCCCATGCAATGTTCGGCCCTCCGCAAGAACGGTTTCGTGATGCTGAAGGGACGTCCATGCAAAATCGTTGAAATGTCCACATCTAAGACAGGCAAACACGGACATGCTAAAGTCCATCTCGTCGGAATTGATATATTCAATGGAAAGAAGTGAGTACATAATCATTTCTCATTTAATTATAACAATCCATAATCATTTTTTTATAATGATTCAGGTATTAGATAAATATAAATAGTTAGGGTCATAAAAACTATACATTTTAAACAATTGTTACTAAAATCAAAAATAAGTTTTATTCAAGGAGGATATTACAACTTTGGAATTTTAATTTAAATGATATTACATATAAACTAAGACCAGTTTCAAATTTATGTTAAGTTAGTTGTATTCTAGTCATTTTTCCTTATTAATAATATTTATATATTAACAGTCAATGTAAATTATTTTAGAAAATTTTTTTTTACATGATTTGGATAAAAAAAGTAGACTTACTATTATTTTACTTTCATTTTGATATAATCTACAATTTTAATAGAAAATATATATTCAATTTGATAACCTAACATGACCATTCAAAAATGCTGAGTCAACACTTTTTTAATCTACTTGAATAAATAATATTTTGATAGTGACAAATGAACTTGACCTTTATTAAATATTCATCCTATAACATTTCAGAGGTCAACATGCCTTGGTTGGCTTTCTTTAATAGTGCTTTAGTTTATTTATTTTAATATAAGACATTATATGAAAGCTTAAAATATTTAGGCCCAGTTATATATAATATATACCTAGCCGTTTTCGGCTACAGTGACTTAGCTTTCTTGAATTTGTAATTAGTAGGTAATATTTAAAGCCTGCGATGCGACCTCACATGACTAACATACCCAATCTTTGCACTAAACGTGCGACCACATGTGTCGCAAGTGAGTGTACCATTTACATAATTGTATGTTATATTAGCAGGTGGACGTGCTTTTATTTTGTCGCGTTTGAGGTCTAGTTCTATTTTCCTGTTATCTTCATAGGCATGTACTTTTTCATGTACATGCCGTCTCCACTCAGATCTGTTTTCAGTGAGAGATTCCCAGCGAGAGGCCTCAATGCCGCAGCTCTTCATGTGTCTTTTCTGAACATCTTTAAAGCGTAGGTACTGCCCCCCGCGTTTTCGTTTACCGAACTCTAATTCAGAAAAGAAGATGCGCTTCGCCTTTCGCTCGTCTGACATTCTCGCAAGGTGCCCGCACCAACGCAACTGACGCCGCATCAAATATGCCTCAATGCCGTAAACATTAGCTCGACGAAGAACATCGGTATTGCGAATCCGATCCGACCATTTAATGTTTAAAATTTCTCGGAGGCATCTTAGATGGAATCTGTCAAGCATGCGTATTTGGCTACGATGTAGACACCACGTCTCAGATGAGTACAAGATGATGGGCAGTATGATCGCCATATACACCTGTATTTTGGTACTTAATTTGATATTATGGGATCTGAACACCCGGACTTGGAGATTACCAAAAGCAGCCATTGCAGAACCAAGTCTACTATTGATTTCCGAATCAAGGTCGCCTTTGGCTGTTATGCTGCTACCAAGATAACGGAATTTATCTACTTGCTTCAAGTTATTTCCGTTAATGTGTAGATTCAGTGGAGCCTGATTTCCGGCACCCATAGCAATCACTTCGGTTTTTGCGATGCTAATTTTTAAACCAAATCTAACACATGTGGTATTAAGTCTCGTGATAAGCGCTTGTAGTCCTTCAGAAGTATCCGCAACAAAGCACAGATCGTCGGCATACATGAGTTCGGTAATAAGATCGTATGATACCTTTGTGTGAGATTTAAGCCTAGCAAGGTTAAATATGCCACCATCCGTACGATACCGTATTCGAATACCTTCTGTGTTATTTTTTAAACTTTCCTTCACAACGACTGAGAAATACAGAGCAAAAAATGTCGGTGCCAATACGCAGCCCTGTTTTACACCACAGGTGACGGGAAACTGCTCTGACTGCGCACCGTTCACAAGCACTCTACACGTCATATTCTCATGAAGAAGCTTTATCAGACGTATAAATTTGTCAGGACACCCCAATTTCGATAGAACAATCCATAACGCCTCACGAGGCACACTGTCAAAAGCCTTCTCTAGATCTATGAAACAAAGGAACAGAGGTTGGTACTGCTCTCTGCTTTTTTCCTGCAATTGCCTTAACGAGAAAATAGCTTCACAGGTGCCTCTGTTTGGTCTAAAGCCAAATTGTGTTTCAGGTAATAACCTTTCTGAGAGATCCATTAGGCGGTTTAAGAGTACCCTAGCAAACGCTTTTCCAGCGGTGGAGAGCAATGAGATACCTCTGTACGAGTTACACTCTGAGCGACTACCTTTGTTTTTATATATGGCACAAATGAGCGAGACACCAAAATCAGAGGGAATTTCTTCCTCCTCCCACATCTTTTGAAAGAACAACCAGATCTTATGGTGTAGCGCATCTCCTCCATACTTCAGTAATTCTCCAGTTATGTCCCAGAGGCCCAGTTATGTTCACATATCTGAAAAGAAATATATTTAATTCGAATAAATAACATATTTAATTTCTAATATTCAGTGTGCTCTATATAGGTTATACAATTATAATAAAAATAATATAAATTAAATGAGTTATATGTAGGTGTTGTATCTAATAATTCATTATTGACAACATAAGATAAATTACTAATCACATAGTGGTATTAAAGTATTTTAAGTCGATGATAATCCATGGTTGATAAGGGCTCACGCCCAATTCTTGATATGATTAGTTTTACCAGTGATGGGTATACGAAAATCGAACAATCGACCAAAGAATCTTACATTCATTCAATCAATCAATGATCTTCTCAACATATCAGAAAAGCATCAGTCTTATTTTATATTGAATTATTTAGAATTCGATTAAATAGTCGTTTTCCGACAATTCCTTTCCGAAATATTCTTTTTTTTAATAAAATACGAGCCCATAGAGTCGCGAGGGCGATTTATATCGCTTTCGTGCTGAGGGTACTCGAAAATTGACCACCAGTTCCGGCTATGCGTCTCATTATACAACTGTATTATGGGATCACCGTTTAGGAACACATTTTAAATCTTATATAATAAATTCGAAATCATTCAAATTCAATAAACACATACTTTAAATACATACAAAATAAATACAATTAAATGCTTAGTAATTATTAATGGTAACATGCATTTTGGTACCAATTTAATGGTCCCATTAATATTAAGGATATATTAATAAGGTGAATCAATTACCTCTTGATGTATATGTAATCAATAATTTAAATTATGTATTTCGACAAGTCTACAATTTTTTTTTTTTAATTTCGTTTAGCAAATATTTAAAATGTAAATTTCATAATTCAATCAATAGCAAAATGCATAAATATTGATCATGTAAACAAAAGTGACATTGTTTAATATGATATGCTGAAAGAACTCCATATGTGAAATTAATAAACGGTCCCACGAAGGTTAACATTTATTATTCATGTTAAATGTTGAACCTAGTTCTTTGCGATGTAAATTATTCAGACCTGCACCTCGTGTAAACGAAACTGCAATCGTTAAAGATCGATATTATTTATGAATTCAAAAATAGAGCTCTTATTGATTTTTCTTTACATACTCTACTTATTCATAGCTTTAAGTTTCTTTTTATTTATTAAAAATTATGTTCAGAAATATACACCTTCGGCTTTTAATGTAAGATCATGACCTTATTTAAAACATTATTTTGTAATAAGCTATTATTTAATACTTAGAAAATATTACCTGCAATTCTATATTATGAGAATTATCCTTTGTTAGTTGTTCATACGAAAATTATATCTTTTCCATTAGGTCTTATTTGTTCAGTTGAAATTATACTTTCCAAATCTATTAATCAATATAAATATTGCAACAATCACATAAAATTTAATTCAGTGTCACAAAAAAATGTTAACACACTGTATTTAAACCTTCACCAGATATGAAGATATCTGTCCATCAACCCACAACATGGACGTGCCCCACGTGAAGCGCGAGGACTACCAGCTGACCGACATATCGGACGACGGCTACCTCACCCTGATGGCCGACAACGGAGACCTACGCGAGGACCTCAAGATACCCGACGGAGACCTCGGCACCCAGCTGCGTTCCGACTTCGACAGCGGCAAAGAGCTGCTGGTGAGATGACAAAGACATTCTTTTTTTTTTTTTATATTCTTTGATACACAAATAAAACATGTACAAAGGGCGGAATTAACGCTATAACAGCATTTTCTGCCAGCCAACATTCTTCTTAGTAACAAAACTATAACTAATTTTGGTTCGTGGCACATAAGATATACCAGCATTTCACACTTATTAATAGTAATGGCTCATGGCAATGGTGTAGTGATGGTTCGTGATGGTCATAAAACCAAATTAAAAAAAAATGATTCAAGCTTGCTTCATATCAAATTCAGTAAGCTAGGCCGTGTAAGCGTCAAATAGACAGGAGTTAGTTTCGCATTTAATAATATTGAGACGATCGTATATTCTTTGATGATTAAAAGATGATTTAATCGCACCTCCGTATTAAAACAAGTACAAGTAACACTAGTAGAAAAAATCAATAACAAAAAAATAACAAGTTTTGTTACATCGAATAGCCAATATTGTGTTACATCGTTTTTATACGCTTTTTTTTCTATTCAATTCGCCTGTGTCAGAAGAGGCAACTGTTCTTTCAAATTGGTTGATGATTATTCATTTAGATTATATGAAAGGTTTAAATCTGCTAATCTGAAGTATTTGAACTTCATTTTTCTTATTTATTGCTTTTAGAGTGGTCATAATCAAATACATACGGCATTGCCTCGCTCGCTTTTAATTTAATTCGCATGTAAGCTTCTGAACAAATTGGATACTTTTTTCAATCAGCGCTATACCATAAAAAGCTACCGACCGATTTACCCCACTATTACCGATTATTATAATATTTTATCTTTCTGGTTTGTTCGTTCGTTCGAGTGTAGAGTCTCTGACATATTTAATAATATGTTGGTGCTAAATTAACTCGTAGACAATAATTCCGTCCTTTACCTGAGCTAGTATTTCTTGCTGGCTATATGGACAATGGGTTTTGAAGACATGTATGATAAAATTTTAATTAGATTGTCTCTGCATATTGCATTGTTTTGTGAAGTGACGTTATTATTAATAATTTAAACTTAAAATTAGCAATCGCTTAGTACTGGTTATACTATGGTAATATTGAGAAATTGAGTGGTTTATTATTGTTAAAGTTGACACTCAGTCTAGTATCTCAACCCCAAGGGTCCATGTTAACAGAAACAATATGTACAGTATAGAACGAGTAATACACGACATTAAAACATTTTCCCAATTAAGGCTATTTTTAAAACTAACAATAAGATATATTGATTAATATTTGCTTTTATTCTGGTTTCCGATCTGTGCGTCTTTTCGATATTATTATTACTTCAATATTTAAATTTTTAATTTAATTAAAATTCGTAATCGACTCAACAAATAATACACATTTATAATATAAAGTAATATAGATTTCCCGGTAACATTATGTATGGTAATTTAGTATCTAGTCAAATAAATATATATAATAATAAATCTTATCATATCATTCACGGTTTTTTGCCTCTCGATATCTACGAAATAGAAATAATTTTTATGGTTACCCAAAATAATTATGTAACTTCATCATTTTGAATATGAGATCGTCCAACCAAATATGGTAATGATTTGACCCAAAACTTTGGACGGGTCAAATATTTATCGTTTGGCCAACGTCCACATGACCAAGGTTTTCTGAATTTTGATAATTATGGTGTCCTTTGTTTCAAGATATTTCGGTCGCGTTTAATATGAAATTACTTTCGAGAAAGCTTCTTTTATTAGAACACAAATTTTATTTAGAGCCAAGTAAAATCAAGAAAACGATTTTGTTTACGGGTATTACAATAATCTATATGATTATTTTTTTTGTTTTTTGTTAACAGCAAGATAAACAAACTTTTTATTTATGTATTCCATGTGATTTGATAATGGCGAAGGTATATTGTGTAATGCAACGAGTTCTTGATTAATATACCTCTATGTATATGTATTTTTTATTACAAAGGAATATCCCAATTTAATTCTCAACTTTAATTTCACTTATAAGAACTTCGTCGATGTTTGAAGTGCGCTTTTATCAAATACCATAAACTATGAAATTTATCTATATTTATCTGTAAACAAAACGAAAGGTTTCTTTATTAAGCATGCATTAATATTGGTGTTGGAATTTTACAAATTGTGGAAAAATATAGAATTTGTGCGCTTCTAATTATGTAATATATACCTTCCATTAATATGGGATTTTTTCTTGTAAGCTTATAGCATTTTCTTCGAGTAATCAATGAATACAAATGTATTGATAATGATGATTGATGTCATTAAAACTTATTTTATATAAATGTAGCTCATCGTTAAAATTGTTCTTATCAGGATTAACTGTTTAGGCTTACTTCTTAAAATAATAACTTTCAATACAGGTTAAAATGAAATATAACCTTGTAATGTGACTGTATTTCTCAGTCAAATAACTAATCTGACTTTATAATATCTAAGTGAAATATATGTTATAAGATTTTTACAATACTTTGTTTTGTTGTTCCAGTGCACCGTGCTGAAGTCCTGCGGCGAGGAGTGTGTGATCGCAGTGAAGGCAAACACGGCTCTCGACAAATAAACCAACTCAGCATTTATAGGGATATAACAAACATATAATTTTTTTACAATCAACAACTTACATAAATGTAAAACATAATATTATGTATAATTTAACGTAAAATATGATCGTTCGACGCCGGTCTGTCGACGGACGCGGAACTTCACGTTTGTTTTGTTTTGTTTGTTCTCTTTTCGCTTACTACGTCTCATAGTTACATTGCGAGTCGCCGAGAGTTTGCGAACGACATCGGTGCGATGCCGCGTGGACACCGTCGGGGAGATGGACGCAAACTTGAAGTTATCATCGTAATTTAACGCTAATTTAATCGATACATATAACAGGACCGATAAAAAAAAGGATAAAAAAATTTACAAAAAAATAGAAATAAAGAAAAATTCTTGAATGATGTGTGTGATTGATCTGTCCTCTGTGTGAGTGCAGCGCCGGAGACCTTCCGCGTAACACTTGTCATCTGTTCAAATTATTTCGACTCCGAAGCTTACTTTCGTATAGCGCCGTCTATGCTGCATGAATCACCTCCAAAATTCGCCGTCACGCATCGATAACGATCGGTGACAAAGACTGACCACTGTCACTTGATAATACAATATCTTCAGTCAAGACTGAAATGCATTTTATAGATAAAATAGTTGATTATTCTTATATAAACTTAGCACTAGATGAATACGTGCTGATGTCGGCCTTTCCTTGCTCTCTTTGATTTGAACATATGATCTATGTTACCGAATGGCTCGCTATAACTTTAGGTATAGTTCCGGCCGTCGTATTGCAAGTGTTGCCTTCGAAGGCCACGTAGGGTACTATGCACTTGTATATCCTTGGAATTATCGATTTTTAACATCAGATTGTCAAAGACGATATGATTTACTAAATATTATGTAAGAATGTAAGGTAAGGCCCTATAGAAAAGATATTTTTTTATGCATTCAAAATTCATACATCGCAAATTATAGTTTAAATTTTAGAATGTTCGACTAGAACGAGTAAATTTTGTTTTGTTCTCATTTTGAAATGTACATTAATTTCGAAATTGCATAATCGTTATTGTTGGTGAAGTTTTATACTTAGCAGCTTGTAATCAAGTTTTTTATTTATAAAACCGAACTAAAGTATTTGTAAGGACATCAACCGATGTAAAATAAAAATACTTTAGTAATGAGTATATTTTTCTTTTATGGACAAATTACATTTTAAACCTTCAAATCGCTTCCACTGAGTTCGTTTATAAGAATAATATTAGGTTGCATATTTTCGTAGTCTACGCTCGTAAGAGGTGAATTTGTTGTGAAACCATCTGTCTCGGTATTAGCAAACGCTGAAGCGCTTTATAATAAAATTACTAATTCAAAAGTAGCTTGGTGACGATCGAAGCGATACTTGTCAAGTTTACAATGTAAGTAACTATTAAGCAATTATTTACTTTTTTACGGGGCAAGGGTTGGATAGTTATCTGTGAGCGACGATATTAAGTGATGAATTGTATATACGTAAGAATTGAATAAAAGAATAAATATTCAACATTTGTGCAATTTTTTACGTATATTATTTTGTCATTGTGCAAATATGACCGAATTAATAGCATCGGCTAACAAATATATGTGAATGCAGTAACTATTTATTAAAAGTCTGTCGAATTAAAATCTGTACAAAATGAATTTCCGTGATTTGTAATTCTTGTTATTTTTTTTTAGTTTACCCCTTTTTGTTTTTTTTAGTAAATTAAATATTATGATTGGATTCAACGGAATTTGTGCGTTAGGATATAGAATATACCTTTTGTATGATTTGTATAGAACAGACAAATTCTCCCGCTGTAATCCTCAACAAACAAGCGTGAGTTTTAGCTATTGTGTAACCAGTAAGTTTCGTCAGAAAGCAAGTTATACGAACTATTAGTCGTCGAGCCCCTTTTTACTGATGAACAGAGATATAACGATAAATCGATATTCAGTATCATATAACACGAATGAATTTGTTTTGTTCATTTAGCCTAATCAATTTAATTCCAACCTAACCGGCCAACCAACACTTTGGTCATAAATTATCGATCGAAGTCCTCATAAACCGGCCAATCACTAGTATCGACTAATACGCAAGCGTAGAACTGAAGAGAGCTTCACGACTTTCTCCCTTATAGTCTGTAATGTATGAACGTGCACGGCCGAGCCAGCGCAGTATCCAGTTCTAAAGCAGAGTTATGGTAATTTTACGCCGCCGACTAGACTGCTATGAGCCAAAAAAAATGTTTGGTTTGTGTAATCTATAAGGTTTGATAAAAAACTGTATATTGTTCATCAACACTTACAAGTAATTTTGTATATTGAAACTTCAAGGTATTAGTATTAATAGTTCCATATCGTTGACTCGCTACTGTAATTTCAGTAGTTCGGGATGGCCAAAATAATATTATCGTTTTATAATGATGCTTCAATGTCTCTATCTTTCGTTAGAATGCCCCACGCTATCGTCCAATTGTTTTATAATGACAGCTCAATCATATTTAAAACAAGAAATAGTGTTACATGCCAGTATTAAATGCTATGCCATATAAAATAATAATAATTACAGTTTTACAAATTTATGATCAATTAATTACAATAATAATTGTATATAATAAAGTAAATTCAATAGCTCCTGCTATATTAATAATATGCAATAATAATGTGATTAAATTATGATATAGAATCAAATGTCATAAAACCGTATTGAAGGCTCAGGTAACTCTCGTAACACTATATAGTAAGTGCCGAAGGCTCCGACGCGCCTTGGGGAACGCCTATGTTCAGTAGTGGACTGATTCAGGCTGATGATTTTGAAAAAAACCAATTAAATGATAAAAAAATTAGAACGTTTTGTGCTAACAACGAAGTTTAAAGTTGCGGTATTAATTATCTGAACCACTTTTAGCAAAAGAGTTCCTGAAAAATAGATTTTTCTTCGATTGAAAAGAAAGTCCTAAAATATATATTAGTTGAATTTTTGAATTGAGTTACACTTTATTTAAAACAATATAAGAAAGTTAAAATTGTTTAAAAATATTTGTTTAATATTCTTGGGTTAATAATCAATGATGTTCTAGTAAACAGATATGTCATTAACGCGCAAAAAGTGAAGACTAGAAAACGTCCTAATTGGGATGTTTGCCTTTAGTCGTTTTCATCATAATTATGCCAGTAATACGTTATAATACATCATAATTATGTAGTAATACGTTGTACGTAATTAAAACATCTAGTTATCCCTTTTACTTATTGTTTTTATCAAGCTATCCTTTTTACATGTAACGAAATTTAAAACAAACGGTCTCCGGCGTGGCACATTTTTTTCTGTTGTTTAGTATGGGTATAACATATCTGTTTATTAGAATATCATTGGGTATAATGAAATCGTTTCTAAATTTATACCTATTATATTTCTAAAAACGTAGCGGCATATGATTTGCTGCCACAATGTCTAAACAATCAATTCAATAAGTAGTATCGTGGCATCATTTATTATCTTTATTTATTAAATTGCATTTGACACTCGTTCCGTGCGAAATATCAGAATCTATATATATAAAATAACGAGTCCTGACTGACTGACTCCTAAAGTTAGGCCCTTGAAAACTGGTGAGAAGGATGGATTTATTGAGTACGCACCCTCTAAGAAAGGAATTTTGGAAATTCTACCTCTAAGGGAGTGAAATAGGGGTTTAACGTTTGTATGGAAGTCCGTCGGTAGTTTTTACCCTACCCAATGTTAGAAAGCAAAATTATAATATATCTTTAAGCGGTGGCCCGCTTGATGTAGCCGATACTACTACGATGTTCTTGGGAATAGAATTGGATTCCAGACTTCAGTGGAGTCGCCATTTGTCGTCCCTAACAGGGAGACTCAGCTCCGCAGCATACGCGGTTAGAAAAGTTAGGCAACTAACTGATAATGATACCTAAATAAAACTAGTTATAACGGATTTTAATCGCGTATATTAATTATTTTGGACATCCCGACGTCTCGAGCACTTTACAGCGTTCGTGGTCAAGGGTAGACTCAAATATACGCGATTAAAATCCGTTAACTAGTTTTATTTAAATGAGTAATAATCGCGAAAATTTAAGACAACATTATGATATTGATACCGCTCGTTTAGTTTATTTTGGTTATTTTCACAGTGTTATGTCATATGGCATATTACTTTGGGGTAACGCTGCAGACATTGAATCTGTCTTTATTTTACAAAAGAGAGCAATTCGGTTTATTTATAATCTTATTATATTTACAACAATATCATGTATATTCACAGTAACATTGATCACTTTGATAAAATCAGTGATAATCATTGTATATGCACTAGAAGTAAGGATAAGCTTATAACGCCAAGTTTCCGACTCCGCAAAGTCAATAAATCTTTCTTGGGGCAAGGTATCCATTTCTATAATAAAATTCCGCAGACATTCTTAACTTTACCGTCTCGTAAATTCAAATCGTTTATAAAAAATACCTTGGTGAAAGAGGCGTACTATTCGATACAAGATTTTGTAGATGATAAAAAAGCGTGGAATTAATACCCGTTGACTTCCAGGCAGGATATATTAATTTTAATAATTGTATTAACTAACATGACTGTATTTTTTTAAATGTTGAAAAAGAGTAACTACTGAGTTTCTTGCCGGTTCTTCTCGGTAGAATCTACTTTCCGAACCGGTGGTAGCTTCACTTAATTGTTAAATGACGATTCAAAAGTGCTTGGAGAAGCCCACTTGAATAAAGTATACTTTGATTTTGATTTTTTGATTTTGAAAGGGGTGAAATAAGGGTTGCCATTTCATATACACGGTTATTGGTAACAAGACGTATATCCGTTAAGAGATCCTTCTTTTTATACATTTTTGGAAAGCTAAGAAAATGGTTATGTTTTTAAAATAATCTGCAGGCCAAGTTTCATAAAGATTTTTTTAGTTTTTGAAGCATTTTTGAGGAAAACAAACCAAAAAAATATTGAAATAAATTCGTTTTCCGTCTCGCATTTTTAATGATGGACCGATAATTATTATTTAAATATTGACAAAAATCCAGTTTAATCGTTTTTATAAAACAAAAGACAAAAATAAATTTTAATTGAAACTTTTTTTAAATAAATTTTTGAATATGCATTTTTGACAAATTTTGAAACAAACTGAAAAACGTGATAACTCAAAAATGGTTCACTTTTGGATTATGCATATGGTGGTTAAAATTATTGCAAATAGCCACCCTTATAACCTCCTAACAGATATACGTTGAGTTACCAATTCGAGCACTTTACAGCGTTCGTGGTCACGGGTAGACTACCCGTTTTATTTCAATGTGTAATCGCGAAAATTTAATAAAATATTTAATAAATAAAGGTCTATTATTTTGAAGAATCCAATAAATACTTGCGTTTTGTTTGTTTAATTAGCGCAAAATGGTTTTTTGATAGTACGATAAACACGTCTTTTCTTGACTTAGCGAAAAAATGTGGGGGGTTTTGAACCAGGCCAGGCGGTTAGGTAGAAATTTAGTGACAAACGAAAAATTAACAAAAAAATCTTTAAAAAAAATGGATGGTTGGGGACTTTGGCCAACTCGTATTCTTAAAATGGGTCTCCAAACACGTCCTTGATTTGTTGAACCCTCTACCAAACACTGTATATTTAATGGTAATTTTTTTACATTAACGCCTTTGTTATACATTAAAAAAAATCAAAAATAGTTTAATCATGACCACTTGAACTTGTAGCAGCATATCCCCGTTGAATCGCAATACCAACCCTGCGCAACGAACTAGCCCTTCTGTCACCAATGGAGGCAATAAGGCGGGTTTTTGCGTTACTTTTCGAGGTGCAAATTTTATTTGTTTAGGAAACTAATAGTTATCATTTCTATGGCTTAGGTCTATGTTTAGAATATTCATTCTCCACCTCTACCATCACACAGCTTGTACATCTGCCCTTATAATCTTTAAAAAACTTAAGAAAATAAATTCTGAAATAAGATCAATTAAACAAAATATCATTTCATAAATTATGTATTAAAATTATAAAATATGTTACAAAAATAATATCAATCATTTATCATACATATTATTCAGATTCATCAGAAGAGCTATCCGAAATTTCTATGATAACAAACGGATCTTCAATCTCTACTACAGTTGTATGATTTTCACCAAGCTCTTCTAAAATTTCATTCAAGCTTAATTCTGGTTCCTTTTTCACCTTTACCATAGACAAGTCATTTGTTTCAGCTTCAGTGTTTCCTTCTGTTATAACATTTTTCACATTATCGTTTTCTTGAGGTGTTTCATTGCTTGTGGACGCTGTTTGTATTAACCTATTATTTGGTGAGTCTTTATTTTCACTTTCATCAGACGAGCTGACAAAATCACTGTCTGAATTGTGAGAACATTCGTCATCATCTACTTGATTACTCACCACTTTATCTCGTTGGGGTGGCATATTTTGCATCTTCGTGTACCTGTAATTTTATACAACCCTTTTAAAATCCTGGATTATTTGTATTATTGATATTACTTGTTGACATAGTTTCATGCACATATAACACATCTATGAATAAAAATAACTATGAAAATATACCATATCCCCAGATAACCTTCAAGAATTTATTATTTAAACAATTATTATTATTTCCAAGGCAAATAATAACACTTGTTACATTGACACCCAGTCGGAACCCTGAGAACTTGTATCATAACAAAGAGATCCTTATGTTTTTGGTAAGGAACTGGACTTTATACCTTTCAAGTATCTCCTTTTCCTTCTTCACTGCGGCTAGCTTGTTGGCTTCAAGCCTCGCCAGTAGCTCCGGGTCGTTGTCAGCGGGGTCATCACACTGCTCCAGCTTCACTTTGCTGAGCAGATCACGCCATTCGCGTTTCTGCCGCCGCTTCTGCAGCGCACGACCGCAATGTGTGAACAGTGCACTAGCTGTTTACGTTTATTGTACAAATAAAATAATATTTAAGCTGGGACATAAACTTCGTAAATTTACTCATACTTCTCATGTTTATGCAATTATTGTTACTGATTTTATCAAATTAATAACAATATTATACTTTGTTTATTAAATTAATTAGTGTACAAACATTTCCATACATACTAATAAATAACTCACTCTTTAATATTAGTAACTCTTTAAAAATAGACAACAAATGGAAATACATTTCATATTTCCGAATA
This sequence comes from Vanessa cardui, assembly GCF_905220365.1. Lineage (NCBI taxonomy): Eukaryota > Metazoa > Arthropoda > Insecta > Lepidoptera > Nymphalidae > Vanessa > Vanessa cardui. The sequence goes on from NC_061139.1 coordinate 10,658,302, forward strand.
TTTAAGTGCATAATTGACTGCAATAATAAATTTATTTTATTTTAATCTGTGAAAACTCTAAGAAATCTCAAGTTAAAATAAACCCAAATTATTATATATTCAATAACCCACAATAGTACAATGTGTTAGAAAAAATCCAAATCTATTCTTTATGGATTCTAGAGCTCCCCTTAGTGTATTGTATACATATAATACATTTAATAATTAAAGTTATTAATTCTTTATAAAGTAAAAAGTTAGTTTAATAATAAGTTAACTGATATTTTAATACCTTCTTTCATGATTTGCTGTTTACTCCATCCAAGATTATCTTTTTCATTTGCTTTTAGTACACACTTGACAACATCACGAAAGTTTGGAAACATTGGATTACCATCACTACCAACATTTTTATTAAGGAATCTTTCTAATCTCAACACAGCACCTGCCGGGTGACCATCCCTTACTTTTAAGTGTACTTTCGATGTTCTTACTGGCATTTCCCCAGTTAGCTTACACAGTTCCTTATATAACGAGACTATACGAGCTTTAAACCTTAAAGAATAGAATAATAAAAATATAAATAAAAAAATGCAGTCAGAAAATTTTGACACTTGAAATAATTTTTATAATATTAAAGTATTGTTAAAATGTAGAGCTGAGCTGAGCTGTGAGTTCAAATGCAGGCAAGTACCACTGAATTTTCATGTGCTTAAATTGTATTTAAAATTCATCTCATTTTCTGCGGTGATGGGAAACATCGTGAGGAAACTTGCATGAGATTTCTTCAGGATGTTTTCCTTTACCTTCTTGTTCCTATCTGATTTCAACTGAATTCTGCCTTGTTAGGATCCACCAACCCCCATTGTGGATTATGCTCCTAATTTTCTCATCAAAGGGAGCAGATACAATTAGAATATATTACTACCAGTTTCGATACTTTTAATTAAAAATATATGTTCTGAATGACAGACATGTTACATAAAAGATGTATAAAGTACCCTGTCAGTTATATTTAATTTCAAATACATTAATGTACATACATAAGTACCATACAAATACAGACAAGCTTACAAAAACACTAATAATGTACATTATTAAGATTTAAAAGGGAAATCATTGTTTAAATAACCAGTCTTAGTTAAACTTCATTTTATGTATTTTAACATGTTTTTCTCTATCAAATATTAATTGGTTTTATTAAAACCTCTGTTGATTGAATTTCTGCACAATAAAATGCTGCTATCGCTAATGAAATGCATTGATAATATTTAATCATTCATTGATTATCTTTTCCTTACCTTTCACATTTGAGATATGGTGAATACTTGGTATCAAAACATACTTCTGCTTCATCCAACCGAGCTACGACCTTTTTACAGTATGCTATCTCTTCTTCAATTTTAATAATTTTCTCATTGACATCAGTATGTACATTTATATCATATTCTAATTCCTTATGAGGTACAAGAAGTGTATTTTCATCAGTATTTTTGATCGGGCTGCTTATATTACTATTTTCTTTCTCTCTATCAACCAAACTATCATCTGCACCCAATTTTCCTTCCTCCTCATTATCAATTCCATTGATTGAAATATCTTCAGACAAATCTAAATCTATGATGTCTGTTTTCTGTCTTTTACTATTACCATCACTTTCACTTTTTCGTTTACATGATAATGAAGGCAGTTTATTTTCTGAAATATTTTCATATTGAAGCTTCAATTTTGAGTTGAAAAAATAATTAAAATTTTATAGAAATAATATGATGTTTTGATGTCATGCCAAGATAAGAAAAGAAAGTATTACCTTTGATATTATTAGTTAAAGTTATAATTGGCACTCTTTTCTTTGTGTTATTTGATTTAAGGATATTACATAAATCTTTTATGTGAGAATACTTATAACTTGGTTCTGTCTTTAGAAGATTATTCGCTCTTCTCAAAGCTTTTTGAAATACCTGTGATTGTGTAAACCTTGCATCTGTTTTCCTATAAATTTTCAATAATGTTTTATTGATAACTTTTATCATTTCTACTGAATTTTCTAATTTCAAACATATGTCTATAAATTCAGTCAGTAAAGGATTATCATTAACGGTTTTATTTAATTTTGCATCTTCATATATCACCGACTCTAAAATCTAAAATAGATATTGTTGATTTACATTATTTTGAATTTTATACGTTATATTCCACATGCCCATATCACTGGTTCAAGGTTAAATGGCATATTATCTAATCTTTATTTTTTCGCAAATTACCAAGCTCGAATAAACGGTACAAGGAAAAACTAATTTGGAAATAGTCCTTAAATTAATTTGTTATTTATTTAATAAAATTAATTACTCTTAATAACTAAGAATTCAAATACACTTACACAATCATCGCCTTCGTCGTTTTCTGATAATTCAACTACTTCCAGATCATTCATATTTTTTAATATTGGTCTTGGTTATTTCTATGGAACAAAACAATGCGTAAAATTATTTACAAGATTTGACACTTTGACAGTTTTAAATTTCCGTTCAGCCGTCGGCACTCGAATGTTGGCGGTCAGAGAGATGTCAATGTCATTTATTTTGTAGTTGTACATAGACTTAAGACTGTAAACCATAGATCACACTTCTATTATGAGTTTTCAGCTACGAGTGTCAACCGAAATTAGGGTCAAAATCAAAAATCAAAATAAAATTTATTCAAGTAGGCTTTTACAAGCACCTTTGAATCGTCATTTTACAATTAAGTGAAGCTACTATAAACTATATAATTTACTAGAAATGGGAAATTAACGTTGCGGTTATCAAATAATATTTGTAAATTTTGTTAAAGTTGTTTTGGACCTTGACATATAATTTAAGAATTCTATTTTCTTGTCAAATGTTATGTATTGTGACTTTACTATGTACAATTCTTTAAGTTAATTAAAGCCAAGTTCTCTTATGGTTTTGTCATTTATGTATCAGACCTATAATAATATGCCTAAAATTAAATTTGTCTCTAAATATTATTAACACCTTTAACCCCAAGCTCCATTTTGCACTGTTAATACATAAATATCCATCTTCTTGCCGTAATAAAATAATAAATTCAAATCCAATAAACAATATTAGATTTGACGGAGATATTTAACGTAAAAAACATATTCTTAGATTATTAAAAAGATCATTTTTTAATAATCTAAGAATATGTTTTTTACGTTTCCTATTGTAATAAAAAATATTTCCGGTAGAAGCTGGATGAGGGAAGCAGAAGACAGCCAACGTGGCGCGCTCGGGGGAGGCCCATTTTCAACACTGGACAACAGTAGACTGATGAATTAAAAAAAATGAATGAATTGTAATAAAATAAACTTAAAATAGAGCGAAATAGAAGAAAAACTAAGCATTTTTATTCTCCTTCTAAATTGATACCATCACTATATTTCTCATTCAAAAATAACAATAGAAGTTGAAATTATATTTTATTTATTTATTATATTTTTTTTTTATTATATTATATTAAAATGATTTAAAAGTATTTATGAGCATATGGATGAAAAAAAACGCCGTGACTAATTTATTGTATATCAAATTCAATACTGCAGATTATTGAACCCATCCTAACTTAAAAACTTAAATAATTACTACTATTTTTCTTAACAACTATAGAAGACACAGTTAATTAAAGTTGGTATTACATTTCTAAAAATATCAAATACATAGAAAAAAAAAGAAAATATATCTGCCTACCTAAGTATAAAAAAATTATGATATCTCATAGGCAACCAAATTTTTTTTGAATCACTACAAATTAACAAAATGCTAGAATGTGAGGTGAATGTGAGTTATATCGATACTACAGTCAGAATTTTTATATGAGCACTCGCACATTATATAACAGATAATTAAATTCACTTCCAACAGGAAAAACTATTTTAATCAATTCAATTATTTATTTAATGAATAATATTACTCATCAATACTTCTGCGTAGCTTGAGTGAACTGGCTTTTAGCAGTGCTTCTGCCACGTAAGGGATAAGCGTCGACGCCCGGAGGGGTATACCACTTTTCCCTTACGTGATGATTTCGATCATTCGATTCGATCAACTGCAGTATTTCAAATACTCGATTTTTTCACTATTTATTGGATAAAAACTTTATTTAATATTGGAGTTTTTCAAACTAGGTATAATACGACACAACTTAGATGTCGCATCGGCAAAATTCGTAAAACCGATCACATCCGAATTGAGTACGCTATCCCAAATTATCAATATTTATTTCTCATGCGAATATGATCTTTGCACAAACGTAATAACTTGTAATATCACATGACCTAATATATTCGCGTCGATTTACATGCACTTGCTTTCTCTGACGCGTGAATCTATAGCGACGAATAGCGTCGAATGGCGCGATAGGGAGCTATTTCTATTGGATGTATAAATCGGCAGTAATCGGTTTTATTTTCATTCCATTGCAGTTTCCGATGCTACATCTAATTTGTGTCGTACTATACATATTGATTTCTAATTTGAATTACCCCCATATCTTTAACATACTTCAAGATTGATAGTCTAAGGTTTTTTTTAAACTGACTAGGCATTTATTGTTGCCGGTCTGTTGTTTCCTGGACCATGACTGTATCATAGGAGCCTCCACGCCGAACCTTCGCGGGGTAACGCCACAAACGTCTCAAGCTATGCTGGTGCCCTTAGTAAATAATTTAGGAATATTTATATAGTTAGGCAAGGCATTAAGTATAGTTTAGTAATATTTAATTAAAAGAAATGGTGCGGTCATTTTCGTAAATTCTTAAAAATCTGATTCGACGACAATTGCTAATAAAGTCTAAAAACTTATTGTTAGACTTTGTAATCCATATAAAAATAATGATTATACAGTAGGTTTTTATTGCCTTCGTTGTTCGATTGATATGTGGCTGCGCAACTGAAGCACATTGCGATACAACTCTATCATGTGTGGAGCTCACCGACAGAAAACCGAAGAGTGAGCAAAGCAACTAACACGAATATTCGCGTTATCGCGATGAATGCGGCCCAGACCTTATCAAATTCTGTGGACTGATATTTACATAGTATTCATTTTTAACAGATACAAAAACAAAGGAGATTCTAATGTAATCTTTAGGCATGTCATCGAATACAAATAGCAACAATGTATTTTATTACTTTAAAGAAGGTTGTCTACCTTTCGCCTTGGAAAAGATACAGATAATGCAACACCGACCATCGAATCTTGAATGATTTGTCATCTCTTATGTAGCCTTTTTAAATTAGTAGTGTAATAACAGACGTGATTAATGCTCGTTTAATAGGAACGGGACCTTTACCGTCTTGAATGTGGGGTGTTACTTACGAAAAAAAAGACACACCGCAACGCATGCCGGGCATTTAATATTAAATTATTAGACTATCGTCCGTTTTGCTCATTTTAGGGGGTCGGTTGTTAAAAGTTAGATAAAAAAGCCTCCTTGGTGAGCTTGCTTCACAACAAATTAAAAAAAATCGGTTCATTGGTTTAGTCGTGTAAGAACGGAGTTACTTTCACATTTATAATATATAGATTACTAAATACATTGTTTAAACTGTAATTTAAAGTAAAAACAAAAAGAGAAAACTTTAGGGGATAGAAAATATATATAAAATCGTCAAAATCAGATAAATATACTTTATTTAGAGAGGCCAATCCAAAACTATTATTGTATTATGAAGAAAAACATTATGTTCTCTGGATACAATTAATATTGCAACATTAACAATTGGCTTAGAGCTTACCATGCATTAGAGTTACATTAATAACATACTGATATCTTAATTGTATAGAATATCTTAAATTTAAAATGCGATTTTCTAATTAACAATAAAAAATACTAAGCAATAAAAATGCAATCAAAGAGATGGACACATTATTTTGGGCTAATTACATTTTAACTAAGCTTTTATACGAACCCTCACTACTTATTTAAAATAACACAATAATATGGACATTTATGAGCACCATGACGGATGCTTATAATAAAATTTTACAATAATGAATTGTGTTGATACCAATAACTCGTATTATTTATAATAAAATACTACAATTTTCATGATTCTTGAACGTTTTCTATGTCGTTGTTAAATATTTAACCCAAAATCTCCAACTCATCTGAAACAAATGAATCCTTTATAAATTACCAACTGATCCTGTCGCTTTACTTGCGCGAAATTTATCAAACTATAAATAAACTTCAATCCCTCGTTTTACCCCTTTAGGGGAGGAATTTCGAAATATCCGTTCACAGCGGATGTGATGGGAAAATTACAAGTTATATGTATGTTTTTCTGAGATTTTATAATTAATCAGTAAGTGGTATTTCGCTTTTATATATAAAGATATTATGAGTATTTTGAGTCTCATTTTAACAGAATCGTAGCGTGCCTTGACGGGGCCCCATATAAAAAATTGTTTGGGGGCCCTTTGGAAAGATAAAGAGTTCTTACAAAAATTATTGCATAAAATTTAAAGAAATATTTATTCATCATAATTCTATTAATTACATTATATATTATATTATTCTAATAATATGTCTGTCGTAATCATAATTATCTGTCTGTCATCTGTCTTTTGTTTACGTGTGCTGGGGGCCCCCGTAGCCCGGGGGCCCCGTATAATTGATACGGTAGATACGGCGGTAGCTACGCCCCTGCATTTTAAGCACAACTAGCATCCAGTTGCAATGTTCTTATAGTATTATTATTATTTATTATATCAGATGATATTCACCAGAGTAGTCACAATCTCAGTCGGCGCGAGTGACTTGTCTGCGCTGGAGCAGTGCCTCGGCTAAGTCGTGCTGCAAGGCTGCCTTCTGTCGTGCCACATTAGCTGGCACCGTTGATCGTAGACCATTAACAATGTCTTTTGTCTTTCCTTTAAAAATACACCAAATTATATAAAACGGAGAAGAGATTAACACGAATATAATTTCAATAGTTACACTGTAACCTTTGAAATACATACATATTTCAAATGGAACATGGAGAAAAAAAATTCACACTTAGTAGCTTTCACTGGTAACCCTAGTGGGTGGTGTCATAAGTTGTAATATAAACTAAAAGTACAATTAAATATCTACAAGAATAACAATCAAATAATAAAATTCCGCAGACATTTTTAACTTTGCCGTTTCGTAAATTTAAATCGTTTAAAAAATACATTGGTAAAAAAGGCGTATTACTCGATACAAGATTATGTAGATGATTTATATCCACGCAGGATATATTAATTTAATAATTGTATAAACTAACATGACTTTGTATTTTTCAAATATTGAAAAAGAGTTTCTTGCCGGTGTGGTAGCCTCACTTAATTGTTAATTGACGATTCAAAAGTGCTTGTAAAAGCCCACTTGAACAAAGTTTATTTTGATTTTTGATTTTGATCAAAATATGATGTTATAAAATTTTATATAATTTACATGAATATTTATCCCAGTATTGCTTACAGCATATTAAATGAGTATTTATCCTCGTTTCAATATATTTTAAATTTATCCGAAAATATGTAAATTTGAATAGAAAACTTACCAAAATAAATGTCATTTAAGGTATTACGGATCTTATTTTCCATATCTTCAACCATACGGCCAATATTAGCAATGTGTGGAGTGACATCACTTACTGAAGAATCTTGTTCAGCCTGTTAGAAAAATTTCATATTGTTAATAAATATTGTTTAATTTTACATATACTAAAAGTAACATATCATATAGAAAACAAAAGTTTTAGGATATTTTTAAATATAGTTTAAGCTATATAGTATGCAAGGATAGTCTCAAGCACATATTTTTATTTATTGTGTGGTAATGATTTATGAGATTTTAAATTAACAAGGTTATTTGAATTATTAAAGTCATTAATTTCGGGATATTTACCCGTGGATATGTTTTTTTTAATTTTTATTCGTGAACAGGACATTCGTAGATAATGTCGAAATATCGAGCTCCACCGAATAAAAATATAAAACATGGTAAAGATCCCGAAATTAATAACTTTAGTAATGATTTATGAGTTATAACTATGTAGCTGAAAAAAAAAAAAAACATGACAATCAATTGCAATGAGTTAAAATCTTCGCACAGTGGCGGTTTTACCAATAGGGCGGCAGATTTAGCCCAAATTTGTTATTATCTTAGAGAAATTGAAAAACAAAACTTATAACTATATATATAGACATTACGTCCGTAATCCATATACACGTCACAACATAGCCAGTTGGAAAAATAATCTAGTAACTGACAATAATATCACCTAGTTTATAATAATACTAATAACGGGAAAAAATCGATGTAATGAGGACGATAGAACACAAATCATAAATGTTGCAAAAAAAAGTAAGGGAGGCAAAACATTGAATAGCTTACCAGCGGCAGATTTGTAAATCCACCGCTGTTTTCGCAAGAGGTATTGAGATATGTAAGTTTTCATATAATTACATGCTGTATTCACATTATAAATTTGGACATGCTCTGTAGTAATACTTCGGGACGACATTCTTACAAGACCAGTAAGTGGATTCCTTTAAGACCAGTCTCTTATTTCCTTTCCATCTTCATCCATTCCATTCTCTGTTTATCTTATATTAATTAAGTACACATATATATGTATGTAGTAAGTTAGACATTTAAAATTTCAGTTTGTCTGACTTATTGAAATATGTTCAAATCACTGAATAGTTACAAGGTCAAAATATAAATAAATATTTTATTGTCATAAACTACTAACAGATCAGAAATAAAATTAACAGACTTGAAAAGAGTTGAGTTTTTTTTTCATTACCTGTCTGGTGAGACTTCCCCCTAAGTTCATAGTTCCACTCCCCTCCTTGTTAGTTTGAAGCCAGAGCATAGCGGTTGAGGTCAGCTTGTAGTGAGCATTGCGACCTGAACTCTTTTCCACCACTTCAACGACATGGATGGAGTCCCAGCAACCTTTGATTTTTTGGGATCCATCTCCTGCTTTTTTTATTAGAATTACACCTGTAACCAATTGATTATTATGCATACATTTATCACAAAATCCATTTTTTTTAACCTCACCACAAGTATAAATACAATTGCAATGCATAAAACGTTAATAATTTATTAAGAATTGTAAAAATAATCTGTCCTTTTTATACTTTCACTTTTCAAAACCTGTTTGGATAATAAAACATATTCATTGTACATACTACAACAAAATGAACATACCTGCAAAGCCATGATCCATATCCCATAAATATACAGAGCTAACTCCACCTTCGAAATACATCTCCCTGTACTGATCGAATGCCTGATTTGCCTCCATCTCTAATTTTCTCAGTCTTTCAGATGGCATAGAGCCATCTTCTAATGGAGGATCGTACGTATTCGACCATGGAGACCGGTACGAGTCTCCATCTCTGTTGTAATCACACAGTAAGTAATCTTTTCCGTTACTACGGTCCTGTGCAATCTTTAACGGTTGGTCAACCGATGATAACAAGTCCTCACATAAACTCGGCACTAAGTCGATCAAATCTGTCAAATTTTTCTCGATTTGTTGAGGAGGCAACCTCCTCATCAAGTCTAGGGCACAATCCATCTGCTGTTCTGTCTGTAATTATATATATGTATGTATAAATACAAATTATCCTAAATAGAGCAAGTATTAGTCATCATAACAAATATATCATATTGTTATCGAATATTCGTAATATATTTACCATGGTTCAAAGCAAACTTTAAAACGCAAAGTTAAAAGTGTTTATGAAACTTAAAATTATTTTAGAATTTATCTGGAAATGCAAAACTAAAATATTACTAATTCTGTGAGTATGATTTATGAACTTCTTGAAGTTAGTAAAGTGACATTAGCTCAATGTTGCTTTCGTTAAAATTTCAAAACTACAAATATATTTCATTTCCAAGGCATTTGGTATGTTCAATATTATTTTAGGCTACGGACAAATTATAAACAATATGTTCTTTTGCAGAAATTTATGTATATTTTTAAAGTTTTGTTTTTTTATTTATATAGCAATCATATATATAACAATAATTAATAATAAGTATTACCATTCTTGTAAAATTGATAGCTCAAGTTCCTATTGAAACGTATGTTTATCTGTCCCGGTCTCATTCGATTCAATTTCTTAGGTAAGACAAGGATAACTATAGTATTGTGTTATAACTTCTATTATTTGTGCCACTCTTTCATGTTTTTTTAACCCAACTGATTCCATATCCTGTAAGTAAACTGTCAGTTTGTCAATTCAATGTTGTTGTGTCAAACTTTTGTTGATACTACTTTTTGAATAAATAGGTATTGTATGCTAATTTTCCAATAACTTTTTAAATGAAATAGTGATTTAATTGAAGCGATGTATGGTTATTCATTCATTAAAGTGTTTTTCTGTGTAAACTATTCTTTGTGCTTATCAAAATGATTCATGATATGGGAATGTTCGGTGCGATATAACACCTTAGCGCCTGTTACACTTGCCGAAACGGGAAGTAAACTTCATAACTACATACCGCTGGACTCACACAATGATCAATTATTAATTATAACGTTATCTTTTTTAATCATCTTTGAAAGGTTATGCAAAGAAACCTTCTAAGAACTTGAAACCTTATTAGAGATTTGGGAGTCTGTAAATCTTATGAGGAGTAAACAAGTAACTTTTAAAGAAAAGTTAGAATCCATTATTATTATTATTCTTACAATTTTTTTTACGGTGTCATTATTATTTAATTTTGTTTTGTATGAGTTTTAAATATATGGTTAACAAATATTGATGATTAAACTATTGTTTTCAGATAGTATAGTATAACTGTCATGATGCCAACTCAACTGGTGGGACAGGACAATCATTCTAATGATGTGCGTGTGAAGACAGTGTACAGCGGAGATGTGTTCATCACTTATATCAACCATAACATCACATTAGAGGAGTTCACGCAAGAGATGATGGCGATTTGCCGCTTTATTCCTGATCAGGTATATATAACATATCGATTTTGCTTTCAAAGAAAAGATAAAAAAGCCTAAGATTCAAATGTTTCAAGTTATATGCTAATTGTATATCTTTATTTATTAGAAAACTATTCCGTTTAACTATTTATATACAACTTTCTGATTACAACTTTATCAATATTCACAATTTCATATCTGAGATGTATTATCTTGACTACTCATTTTAAATCAAGATCAAATTTGTTTGTCTTTACTCTTCCTGTGTTCGGAATAAACATACATAAGTTCTTAAGATGTGTGGCATACCTTAGTACTGAATTAATTTTTTATTTTTATTTACTCGTCTGTTTGCAATCAGAAGTTGATATTTTACATGTGACCAATTATTTGTTTAAAACATTTTAAATTTTGTATACAAAATCATTTTTTGTCATTTCAAAATTTCCTATACAAGTCTTAATTTTAAATTTACACTACAAAGTAAAATAACCTATTGTCGACTATTATATAATGTTTGTTATAAAAATAACAACAGGAATTAAAAGGTTTGGAACGGAAGAGCTGAGAAATTTACTTTAAAAGATAATTTACACATAATATAAGTTGTTTTTAAAATTCTATAAGCTAATTTGTTTGCATATTGTTTTTTTTAAATGATGTCATAATAAACTATTGGCCCAAAGGCCTACTATGTTTACAACCTTATGTAGGTTGTGTTTTTTTAATTTTCTACATAATCCATATTTCATAATCCATATTTTCATAATATATTATTCTGTATTATATAATAGAAAAAGTTTTGTCTGTTCATATTTTATTTTTTAAGCGGTTTTTTTTTTAATTTAAATTATCAAAGCACAAATCAGAAAATAAAACTTATGTGCATTGTAGTCATTGTAATTCAAGTAACCTGGTGTCATCGCACTTGTAATGTCACGCTTCGGTGCAGTTGTTTAGGCAAAAACTAAATGAGTACAATTTTAGGTGAAATAATATAAAAAGGTGGGAATAATATATAACTTAACTCATGATTTAGGTTGAAGTGAAATCACAATTTAAAACCCGTTTTAAAAGAGTTGGGACTTCTTGTAATAGTTTGTCTTAAGAATCACAGATGGCGCCAGCAACACTGTTTCAATAATAATTGTTTAGATTTTTTAGATATTATAAAATTCGTGTTGATTACACAATTTTTTTTTTTTCAATGGATAGTTTTTAATCTATTTATTTAAGAATAATGTTTTTCAGCATAGAATTAATTTTATCATATCAGTTACTTGTTTTGTAATAAAAATGTTTCTCTATTTAATAAATATAATTATATTAAGAGATGCAAACGATGGGTCTAGCATGGTCTAGAACGAACCCAGTGGCGGATTTACAAATTTGCCGCTAGTAGGCGATTCGATTTTTGCCGCCCCTTCTGACTTAAAATTCGATACGTTTGTTTAGTTCACAATCACAATTTATTCTGAAAATGAAAATTTATGATTTGTTTTCTTTTGTCCTCATTACATTGGCTTTTTCCCGTTATTAGTATGATTATGAACTAGGTGATATTTCTGTCAGTTACTAGATAATTTTTGCAACTCATTATGTAGTGACAAGTATACGGATTACGGACGTAATGTGTATACGTATAATTATAAGATTTTTTTTATTACTGTAAGATAAAGACAATTTGGACTAAATTTGCCGCCCCTCTAAATCTGCCGCCCTAGGCTCCAGCCTACTTAGCCTATTGGTATATCCGCCACCGATCGAAACTATGAAATATTTTAAGGCAAATCATAAGGCAAGTATCCCGTTAGGCTAGCTAGATTTCAAAAGACGTATTTTAGTTTATTGGCTATATGTTAATGGCTATTAATTAGTACGTACTAACAAGCGTTTATTATAATAAAGTTTTATTTTCTTGTTTCGGTTTTATTACCTATAGGTCGTGGATTCTTTGAATAACATAATTTAAAATGGGGATATAATTTTTTCGCATAAAAGAAATAATCGTAAGTTAAATTCTGTAGGTCATAGATAATATTTTTATTCCTGTAGATTCACTTATATAAATTAGTTCATGATGACAAATTGTCTTCATCAATTTGAATATGCCTTTACAAACCGTGATAATTACATGTAAACATGTTTTGCCAGGTTTTTACGATGAAATGGGTGGACGAAGAAGGTGATCCTTGCACCATATCGACGCAGTTGGAGCTGGACGAGGCCTTGAGGCTGTACGAGCTCAACCGGGACTCGGAACTCACTGTTCACGGTAAGTTTCGTACAAATTTTAAAAATGATTCGAGTTCACACCTGCCCTAAAATAAATTCTTTGTCTATGGTTTATAGACTTACGTCGTTTATTACCAAGGAGATTCATTTATTAAATTAATGAGATTATGACGTCATTAAATTTACTGTTTTTGTTATTTTTTATCCCTAAATTATTTAAATATAACCGGCACGATAGCACTTCAGCTGTTTCAACTAGCGACGACAAAATAATTTAATACGCTCGCTGCGAGTGAATGCGTCGGGCTATTATTCAGTTTTGAGATAATTGTGTCTCATTACCAACATTAACATAGAAACATCGCTAATTATAAATAAGTATATATTTTTTTTGTTAGTAATTTTTCGAATTAAGAATAGACAAAAAAAATAACTTTTTTTTAATTGTAAGAAATTTTGTGCCAGTAGTTTATATGAATATTTTTGTTCGATTTATTTGTTTGTCATCCTCAATCGAAACATTAAAAGCAACATCGGTAACGTTATCGAGCGCGCCGCACTGCCCCGACACCGAGCTACGTACTTATCGGGACATTTCGCGTAAATGTACCTATTTTCACACTGTTTACCCGGGAGGGTATTGTGGATTTTCGCTATAAAATTCTTATCTGCCCGCATTGTGAATCCGGTCGGTCGTCATTTCCATATTGAGATTGGTATTCCGACGTTGCCGTTCCTCTGCTTTTTCACCGAAAACCCTGATCACACGTATATCGAGTCACGTCCAACGGCTGCGCGACTAATAAGTTTGTTCCTATTCGGTTGATTGGTTTTTTTGTTTCTCTATCATCGAAAACGCGACGCAACGGATCATCGAACGTTCCTACCTCAGATATTTTTACTTTTCATCCGTATGTCACATCAGCGTTATTGTCTTTGTGATGTATTTGTTTCTCGTAAATACCAAGAGCATGGAGTGGATATTGTTCGAACGTATATCCCGTGAGGATTTAGGAGGGCCGTTAAAGTTGGAACGCTCCAAACCGAGGGTAAATAAAACGGAAGCGGCCCAAACTTATATGCAAACAGGGTCGGAGAAACTTGCTCTAATAAAGAACAAACATTGCGGAACATTTTGGCGCCCAACCTGAGGTCGAGTTTGGGCGAGGCTTGTCGCTGTCGCAGCGTAATTAGGGATATTTTAATTAACTTTGTGTGCGTTATGAACGCCGATTTGAAATCCTATTTGTGTTAATTGAATGTATGGCCCGTGTGTTGAGCCGCCTTTGTTTGATATTCATTAATACGTTCGCTCCGCCAGTTTTATAATTGCTTCTCTGGCCGATGTTAGAAAATGAACAATGAAGTATGAAATGTATATTGCGATCTGATGCATTCTATTTTTAAATAACTTGTGTTTATTAAAGGCTGAAATCGAATAATAAATTATATAAGATCTGTTTTGTGCGCTGAAGATGTCTAAAATTGATAAGTTATTATTAGAGGCGCCTATAAAGTGATTTTGTCGGAAATGGGTGAGCCCCTTGCTGGTGAGATAGCGTCACGAACTTGCGCGTTAATTAATGTATCCTGGTGTAATTTCGCGCCACCCGCCTCTAAGTTTCAAGTGGCGTTTTATTAAATTCATACTTAGACTGCGTCCCGTTATTTCAGCTTCATTTGTAGTTAGATTTTTATATATAAGATTTTAAGATATAATTATCTATTATTTTTTTTATTTCATCATCATTGTTACCATCACGCCCTTCAATAATTATTATAGACTATAATAATAATTAAAAAGCATTAGTAGCGGGATTTCTTTCTGAGTTTTTCTTCTAAAATTAAATATGGCAAGATTTTAAGTTTCTTTGAATAAGTGCCAGAAAAAAAATTCGCATAATCGTTGCTATATGGTTTTTTCAACAGATATTTCCTCATTTTTGGCACCGTTAAGGCGAAAATTTTAGTACGGGAAAAAATCAGAAATAAATTTGGAATAAAATATATTCGAACATTAACAATAACGAAATAATATAAATGTTTCGTCTGTTGTCTGTTGTTTTATTTGACGTATAAAACGAAAGGCACAACTGGATGCAAGGTAAATTTGTGGAAAACAAACTCGCACGACTTCATTATACGAGTCGGGGTTTGAATATCATTACGTTCTACGCGGTTGTTGTATCACGTGACGAGGTAGAAACAGATAAATAAAATACGTTTTATAATGAACTTGGAGCATTATCATCAATGTTCCATAATTACCGACTCTCGTAAATATGATTATCAATTAGCATTCTGTAATTTGGAGGATACCGTTAAGGGTTATTTCTGGTTCGTGGGCGTACACGCACACAAACAAGATACATCTTGTATTGATAAGTTCTAGTTTGATGAGTGATTGTACCAGAGTAATTAGAGGCACAACAGACACAACATATTGGGTTATATGGGCGTGACGCTGTGTCGCTAATCATACCTGATTAGTCCTTCTTGTATTGCTAGTTTGGGGATCTATTATTAGGAGAATCAGTTGCTCCAGTTAGTTGATACAAAATTTGTTGCTGATAATTCATTTCGTGCCGTGTTTGGACCTCAGATTTTAATATACAAACATGATAAGCAATGAAATAATTTTCAGATAATTTTTCCCGTATCCTTTAGTACCTTACAGTATAATTGACTTAACATTCTCTCAAAATCAAAATATACCTTATTCAAGTAGGTTTTTACGAAAACTTTTGAATCGTCATTTAACAAGCTATATTAAGTGAAGCTACCAGTGGTTCGGAATGTAGATTCTACCGAGACGAACCGGCAAGAAACTCAGTAGTCATTCTTTTTCAACGTTTAAATTAACTGTATTCTAATCATTCTGACAGTATAATTCAACAAATATAAATTCGGTATATCTTAGCTAAGGCAAAGGTGATCATTTCCAAGTGATCTGTTCGTCTAATTTATTGCCATCCATAAAAAAGTATCTCGTCTGCTTAAACAACGCCAGCGAGTGTCGAGTTGTTAATTTAATCGTCGACTATATTGCTTCGCGCCCCAGTTACAGTTAAGTACTCTCTGTAAATAACGATATTAAATACGAACTTTAATGGTGCTACTATTATTCGAATGTCGAATACTATTTGATTCGGCCGAATATACACTTACACGTAACCTTGTTTCTCTACTAATTGACGCCTTGGAATGCAAACGTCTTTCGCGGAATATTCGGCGTTAGACTTGAGAGCGTGGCGGAATATTTGATTTTTAGTATTCGTCTAAGACTATAATCAGGACCGTAGTTTCTAGATTTTTGTTGAAATTTTTCTTTGTACGGCTTATTTTATCATCATCATTATCAACAGCCTGTAAATATCCCACTGCTGGGCTCAGGCCTTGTCTCTCTTTAAGAAGAATGTTTGGAGTACATTCCACCATGCTGCTCCAAATCGGGTTATTGGATATACATGTGGCTGCCTTTCGTTGAAATCAGACGGATGTAGGTTTCTTCACGATTTTCTTTGACCGTCGATCACGATAAGGTACAAAAACAAATTAATCACATCAAAATTCAGTGGTGCTTACCTGGACTTGGCTCGGCTATTTTATGATTACAAAAATGATCATACTTTCTAATTTACGATGCCGGTATCTTCTAGATTACAAATACGATCGCACAAAGTGTTCTTACTTGAGAAATTCTTGAGCACTGCTTTGTGAACTGGAAGCAGCGTGCCGATATTCCACAAGAATTTATCATTTAGTATTACTGGCTAACTTCGATTAATTCATTAGCTTTATTAAGATTATTGATTAACTAGGGCGTTATCCAGTCAGGTTAGGTAACCCACCCGTGTTCCAGTTAGTAACGTAAATGAATCATAGAATTAAATAAAGAATATGTATATGAAGTATTGTTAAAGACTACATAAAGTAGAATTTTTGATACTGAAGTTAGTTGATGGCCAGTAAGTGTGTAGAAAGTAGTTTGAAGTATAGGTTAGTTTAACATTAATTGCTATTAGACACCCCATACTGCATAATAATTTCAATCCATCACCAAATTCATAAAACATGGCTTAATATTATCGCTACCCGTCGTAAGCGGTCATCACAGCCAATAATTGAGCAATATACATTAATTTCCTAAGAAAATTTAACCATTCCGTACATATGAATTAATATCCTTTGTGCATGTAGTTACATTAAATCTACTCATCTCTCAAATCGCAACATAACGGTATTAAGTACCGCTTTTTTTTGTTTGTCTTTGGAATATATAATGATTGTGTGGTACCTATGACCAAAGAGACGATGGGTGATTTGTGTGATAGACGATATGGCTGAAAAGAATCTAGAAGAAGACCGGCAGTGCCGAACCAAAATTAAATTGGGATTAGGGCACGAGGACGTTGATGAAACTTACGGGTAAAGCCCTACCAAATAACACGACTATATAAAATAGTTCATTAGATAGAATGAAACGAACACAGGCCTAATACACTATTTGTATTTTGTACGATAACAATGTGTATGTTCAGAATTTAATCCGGTTTGAAAACTATCGCATAGTTGGGGGTGATTGCATTTCGGCAAATAACCGTGTATTTAATTTAGCTTAGTATAATTAATTTACTAAACAATAATTACGACCTTAAATATGCAATTTTCGCACAAAATTTGTTACACGTTTATACTTCTAATTATAAACGTATTTACAAGGTTTTTTTTAATTATCAAATCTCAGCTGAAGTTATGTTTGTGCCTTTGGTGGGTATATATATATTAATGTTTCATTTGTTGTGTTGTTTTAGTCAAGGTTGCATCACAATCAACATTCCAAGACTACTTATTGATCACTGATATAATTATTTAATTGAACTCTAAATCCTGTTATTTCATCATGATAATAATGACGCTATTTGAGTTTCGAGATAAAATAGTTACGTGTGAGATACTTAAATTGTCGAATGTTGAATATCTCATTACTTCAGAGTTGGTGTCAGAGATTTATTTAATATGTTAAATATACTCTGTGGGTAATTCTTGCAACTGAATTTAATACTTGTGGAATTGTATGGTACAGACTTTTGACGCCGGTGATAATGTAAAATTTTCTAAAATGTTTTAATCTATGATTATTAACTGATGAAATGACATCGGTTTTAGTGATTTAATCTGTTAAACGTCTAGATGAAAACTAAGTGAAATATATAAACCGAAACAAATGCGGTTTATCATTTATTTTTTATGAAATTTTCGTAAACGTTATTTTTATTAAACGTCAATATTTTCTATTTAAGATAGTAACATTCATTTTTTACATATCTTTCTGAACGCAACCGTAAATGTCAAAGATGGCCGCCCGTTAAACTGTCTTGTCATTGAATTTCATGGATTTTATATTGAAATATCTCGATTGTACGAAATTTGCGGATTATCGATTAAAAACTCATTATTTTTGACGAACTATAATTGTTTCAATCGGGTTTATGGCAGACCCTGCACGAAATTATTAATATAGATGAGCTTCCTTTTACTGGAATTTTTTTTTTAATGAATGTTTGCTGATGCCTGTCTATGTGATATTAAATTTTAAAGGAAAAAAAATCAGTTATAGCCTCACGCGCAACATTTGTTATTTCCTTGTTCCTTGTTCATGCAGCATTTTTTACACACTTCGCTCCTATTTATCATTAGTAACAGCCTGGAAATTTCCCACTGCTTGGCTAAGGCCTCCTCTTCCATTGGTTAGGTTTGGGTAGGTTTGGAACATATTCCACCACGTTGTTCTAATGCGGGTGGAATGTAAATGTGACAGAATTTCGATAAAATTAGACACTTGCAGGTTTCCTCACGATGTTTTCCTGCACCGCTGAGCACGAGATGAATTATAAACACAAATTAAGCACATGTTTATACTGGTGTTTGCCTGGGTTTGAACCCGAAATCGTTGGTTAAGATGCACGCGTTCTAACCACTGGACCATCTCAGCTCTCATATTTGTCATTAGATAGTCCTATATGGACTATAGCCTTCCTCAATAAATGGTCTACTACTTACTTACACTGAAAGAGTTTTTCAAATTGGACGAATAGTTATCGAGATTAGCGTTCTCAACAAAACAAATAAACTCTCCAACAAGTAATATAACTCAAATAGTTTTGATATAGATATTATTATTCCGTATAAGTTTACAATATGGAGAAGCATTTCGTTCATGTTGATATAAATAGTAACAGCAGAATGACTTATCGATTCTTCTCAGGATTCACATTCTTCTTGGATGAGTTATCAGAACTGAAATAGTTTTATTCAATAGAAGAATTGTTCCTATATGTTAAAAATCTCTGTACATTTCATTCATGACGTAGGTGAGGTGGCCTGAATGTAAATATGTATATGACTTTATCTCAGAACAAGGACCACCTACTTCACCTCAGATGAGATGGTTAAAGTAATTAACGGATCTTTTACATTTCTAATTGCAAGTATCAACTATCGTTTGCCTCAATCTTGCTATGAGGTTCCGATCTCGAGGTTTTGAGTCACATTCCCGTGCCTCGGATAGCACGTTGGAGGGAACCTACGCTCTTTCTGGTCGTGTCGGATTATTGAGGAGTTAGGGAACATATAGGGCACCTGTGTTTGCGCACACACTATTTTTGTATGCTATAGTAGGCGTACGCTGTTCTCCCTTAGGATTAGTCGCTGTGATCGGTTAGAACTTTCATGACATTTCTTATTTCATGATTTTTATTTATAAACATTAAATTTAAAACCAATTTTTATTCTTAACTTAAACTTGATTTCCGAGTAATTTTTAACGCTCTTTAAATTTTTTTATCTTCTTTTTAATTTGACTGATTTAAATAATGTTTAGAGTTTTATAAGTGTTATTGTTTGTAAAGTTAGTTTTTCTGTATCGGTCGATGGAAATTTAATGTTATTAGCTTTCGTAATAATAATAATGACAGCAGATACAAAACGTAGATAAGGAAAGAGATTTTAAAGGTACATTATAAAAAAAATTGAAGCACAATTTTAATTCACTGAAAGCTCTTTCTAAAGATTGGTTTCAAAGGATAGTGAAAGCCTCCGTACATTACATTACAGTTCTTTGATTTGAGTCAGCGATTTAGCTGTGACGGGTAATACCATTATGTGCCGTGTAACTCGTGCGGTAGATCTAGGCTCGCTTTGAACTCCTATCCAAATCCTTTTATGGTATTGAGCCTAAGTTAGCTTTCGTTGCAGTGCATTCGTATACAAGTAAAACGTATCTCGTGTGTATAACGGCCTTTAAATGAATACTTTATTCCTAGGTACATGCAATTCAAAATTACTTTGAACATTGACGCGAATATTTGATGTAGTCGGGCAACGTCCGCGCCTATGCGGGCTTCGTCGCTCCGATCCCGTGACGTCTCCCCGTCCCGCGCCAATTTCAACTGCTCATAAAAATTATGATCCAGTTCATACCCGACATCATTACTAGCCTTGGCCAATCATCTCGAACGATCGAGATAAAGTAATTATTCATAATTTGCGACAATTATATCGTTACACATATTATTTAGGCTTTGTTTTTGAATTATGTAAAACAACTTAGGTCATTGTTCCAACTTTGAATGTTATTTCCATTTTAATGATCGATGAAGGCCGTGACGTCTAATTGGCGGCTCCGCTCTGACTCCGCTCGCATCGCTCGAGAAACGTTCGAAACAGTGTCGCTGTGAAAATCTCTGCGCGTACGCGTGTTTTTCGCGCGCCAATGCGCCATCTGTGCTCGATCGCGGCGGCGACCGAGCCGTCGTCGGTGACAATTTCGCATTTTGTAATGTCCGCGCCGATGCAGTGAACGTGGAGTTCGCGAGTGCCGTATTTATGTGTTTCGTTGGTGATTACGTGAATTGTGTGGCCAGAATGGAAGCGTTGACCTCGACGGCGATCGTATCGTCCGGGACGTCAACGGCTCGCAGTGCGACCGGCGAGGTGGTTTTGTGTTTGTTTTTGATCGATAGCGTTGTTTTGCGCAACGTTCTCGACGCGGCACGCTGTTTCTGCTTTTGTTTATGCGGTCCCGCCGGTCCGGTGTCTGTGATAATACGGCGGTTGACCCACATCACGCTGTACCGGTCTTCGAAATTTCACCCACTTTCCGTCACGGGTTTCATTAAACACGCTCCCAGATAAGACAGTTGCGTCGTATTGTTTGGGTGTTTGTTTTGTACCGGTAAATAACCGGCGTAATGTTTGCGAGTCGTGTCGTGTTTTGGATTAAAATCGTCCGTGTTCGAATTGAATCGGTATCGATAAATAGCAGTTGTTATAGTTACGTGAGTTCGTTGAATCCTAATTGTGTACAGTTTGCTATTCATATAGAATGAATTCTCTCATGCCGTTATCTAAACTGAAATAGTTTATGAGAAATTATCAATGTTGTTTGGTACGCATTGCAAGAGCCTTTATGCAGCTGACTAGATGTAATAAATACGTACCAAGTTGACCTTCTGATTACAAAAAGTGTAAAATCTCAGCTAACAGCTCGCTCGTGTACTGTTTTCTTAAGTAAACAAAATCTTCTAACGAATTAAGCAGATTTGAAGCGCTTCAATAAAAACGAAAATACAATATATTATCCCATCTCCCGCTAAATTTCACGATGACCGCTTAAATAGTTAAGATGTGAAAACTTAAAAAATAAACAAAGTAACTTTCGCATTATGATATACTAGTTGTTTCCTATCCTGCCTTGTTATAACAAATTTCATCAAATTCGGTTCAGTAGTTTGAAGTTAAAGAATAACAAACAGACAGACCGACTTTCGCATCTATAAAATTAGTATAGATATTAGTAACACAATGCGCCCAAATTATATAGTTTAGTATAATTGTAGCTGTGTGTAGTAATTCCTTTTTTAAATTGTTTTTTTTTTAACGATGTAACGACGTTGATAAGTATCTAGCCTTGCATCGAATTGCGTTGACAGCCGGCTATTGTTATATATACACGGAATATGCATGAAAATGCATATTGCTTACTCGGTAACATAATTATTCGCGAGCCGATTCTTGATCGAATTGCATTTTGATATTTAAAAAAATAATCGCAATCAATATTTCTCTCGTATCGTATAAATTTGGAATTAATTACAATTTTAAAAATGAAAAGTGAATGAATTTTTTTTGAATAAAAATGCACTTCATTTTTGCATTTTTCAAGGTTAATTCTTAACAATAAAAGTAATACCATATTTATATTTGTCTGTGTGTATATTTGTCCCGGGTAAACTCAGGAACGGCTGGACCGATTTTGACGGGGGGATAACTGATATAATATGGAGTAACTTTGGCTACAATATTTTTTTTTGTTAAATTCAAACGCGGACAAAGTCGCGTTCTTAGCTCCTATACATATATAAAGTAACAATCGGTAAATGTTCCACTGTTTAATAAAAATCGCCTTTCTTCTTTATTTTTCTTATAAAGAAAAGGATAGTCTAATACTAAACTTCAATGTTTAAAATAGTTGTGTGTCTTTAGAGAACGACTGCTCTAATACAATTTAGATTTTGTGGCGCAATTTGATTAAACATATGTAGGTTTCTACACGATGGGTTCTTCACTCCCGAACACGAGATGAATTAAATACAAATTAAGTACATGAATACTCAGTGAGGCTTGACTGGGTTTGAACCCGCAATCTCCGGTTAGAATTAACCCACATCTGTTTGTATGTATGTGTAAAAATGAATGTTTCTTTGTCTCGCATACGATATGAAACCATTCCAACCATAAATATTGTATGTGTGTTGATACCTGTGTTGGAGGTTACCATATTATATCAAAGTAGGTACGACAGATGACGACCTCCGTAGTCGAGTAGTGTGTACAACGGTTTTCATTGTTACGCCACTCCGAGGTCCTGGGTTCGATTCTCGGCATATTCGATGTAGAAAAAGTTCATTAGTTTTCTATATTGTCTAGGGTTTGGGTGTTTGCGGTATCGTCGTTACTTCTGATTTTCCATAACACATGTGCTTTAGCTACTTAGATTAGTATCAGAGTAATGTAGGTGATGTTGTCCAATATTTATTTATTATTTATTATAGTTGGCCCATGAGTCCTATTGGATAACTGTTTACAAATTAAACTATTAGTACGTATAGCTATATGATGGACCTACCACGATTGTTTAATCGTAACACAAGAAAAGTTGAATCTTAAAAGCTGATTCATTATTTGATCGTTAAATTCTAGTTCTGTAAACATACATATGAACATATAGGTATATGGTTACCAAAGGAAAAGGATTTCCATGTGAATTGTTAACATTGGGATTTAATATGTGTGTTAAGTGTATATGTGTGTGTAAATTCATATGAGGTATGAATTACCTTTCAACGTTGATAATCAGAGGTCACTATTTCTGATGATATTGATCGACTCGAAGTGAATTGTTAATAATTAAGATACGTATTGTATATCATGCTTCAAGGTAATTAATTTTTTTATAAAGCGAGCTTATTTGACTATAGGTATTTGTATTATCTTACATTAATATTAATTTTTCTATTTCAATCTTGTCGGGAATCTGTCTTATGAATACATACTTGTACGTTTTTTTTTCCTATTCTGGCGTGTATCTATGATTGTTGACCGTAAAATATTCTGTCATTGTCACATGAGTGATGACACATGTACAAAAGTTCACGGTGATTGGTCTAACGTTATCGAAATTTGATTGTCTTTTATTCCGAATCCGAACAAACCTTCAAAAAAAGAGCGTACTCCTTCCTTTAAGGCCGGCAACGCACCTGCAAGCTCCCCGTCATTGTAGATGTCCATGGGCAGTAGTGATCGCTTTCCATCAGGTGATCCTACCGCTCGTTTGCCCCCTATAACATAAAAAAAGAACAAATCATAAACGAAGATTGCGAATTCATATCTGATCGAGCATAAGTCAATTATCATGTGCTGAATGTACTTATCTACACGTGTCGAATGATTATCTTCCACATGTAAATCTTCCATCAGTAGTGGGACTCATATACAGGCTGTTACTTTATAACAACATCAAACTTATATGTATATAGATTTGTATGTTTTATCTCGTTCGTGTATGACTCATACAGATGCGGGCCACTCAATAAACGTGTACCAACAACTGGTTCTCTTTGTTCCGAATTATTAAGTTAAGGAAGTAGTTGAATACGGTGTAATTTAGTTTGGAAATTTATAACTAAATTAATCGCAGATATTAGATTTTGTTTCTTAATTTGAAATTCTAGTAATCACGTTCAAATGTAACGCTTTACTTATCAGCCATCTACATCAACACTGGTACATAAAACGTATGTTACCATAATTAGTAAAAATAATTTTTTATAGTAGTATTTTTATAATCACAAATTGTTTAAAGAATGTCTTGAAGTGAACTCCGTATAAAATTATTACAAATAAAATTGTCGAAAACTTAATGTATTTTTTAAAAGTAATTTCCTGGATTGTCTACTGTTTGCCATTAGTAGATAATCAATAGATAAGTATCAGTAGAGAATTCCGACCATAAACAACAATGAAATTTTTTTTTCGTGTTTCGAATTTTTATTTGTCCACTCTTAATATCAATATTTTTATATACTACACTAAATCTCGTCAATGTTTCAAACAAAATGACGGAGAATCGATTGACAAACAGTGTAGAAAAAGTTAGTAACGTAAAACTTGGTGGTAGGGCTTTGTGCAAGCCCGTACCAGCCACTCATCAGTTATTCTACCGCCAAATTACAGTACTCAGTATTGTTGTGTTCCGTTTTGAAGAGAGCCAGTGTAACTACAGGCACAAGGGACGTAACATCTTAGTTCCCTAGGTTGGTGGTACATTGACGATGTAAAGAATAGTTAATATTTTTTACAGCGTCATGTCTATGGGTGATGGTGACCACTTACCATCAGGTGGCCCATATGCTCGTCCGCCAACGTATACCATAAAAAAGCGGTATTCTAGAAGAAGAGACTTATTCTTCATAATAAAATATTAGGATGCGCTTGTATATATAGACCGTAAATCGGTTGTCAGCAATTCACGAATGAGATAAAAAGTTAATTCTTACAGAATATCACGGCTGAATTGTTTCCTCTTAGCTTATTTATATCAATTGAAATCGTTTTAGTTACGTTAATCAAATGTTATAAAAAAAAATCTATAAAAAATATCTGATCTGTATTGTACATTGTAAATTACCTTTTATTTATATAAAAACTTTTTTGTTTTGGTTGTGCTAAAAGAAATGTTTTCAAGGATAAGCCTTTTATATTTAGTTGTACTTTTTGTGTTCAATTATTTTGCTTTGTTTTTAAGTGTTAGATAGGAACCTCTTTGTTGAAATTTAATCGTTTCGCATGGTTTAAGTAATATACAGCTGATTTATCAACGGTTTTTTTCTCATACAAACCCGTTTGAGTCGTGAACAACTGCTATCAGAGTGCATTATCAGATCGCCTAACCTGTACCACGACCAATAAATATACATTTATGTAATGTTTTACGCAAATAACTTTGAATATCAGTCGATATTATTGCTGTCTTTTTTTTAATTTAATTTCTAATGCGTTTGAAATCCGAATTTTGACGAAAAACAAAATAATTAAAACAAATGAGGCTATGAGTATTCGCTTTAAGTGTTATTGGGTATATAGTACGGCGTAATTAAATTAAGAAATAAATTCGAGTCATGGATCTGTTGATGTTTTTCGTTTATAATTAAACGTAGACAAAAGTTGCTTATTAATTTGAATGTTTTTTTTTTTCTAGCTTTGTATTCTTCGTATAGGTATTATTGTGTTTCGTTTCGAAAAGTAAATGAGAGATGTTGGTGTAATATATTAATTCTCAAGTTGTATCATATTGTTGAAGTAAGGGATATTTTTTTTATTCTCATTTTAAGAGCTGAGTTACTTAGGTGACTATGTTGCTCTGGTAGATTTCACAAAGAAATTATATCCTTACAATAATTACACGTATCATGTTATCTAGTGACCCTTATGTATAAGGGATAATTGATACTTACAAAAAAAAAGAAAACCTCATTTCGTCTAATTCTAAGTGGCCAGTCTGCCTTATACATTTGACATAAAATGTGTATTACATCAAATACTTCTTTTTATCGTTTTTTTTTTATTTCATACTGGTCTCAGTCCTTAATATTGTGTTTTAATGCAATTAAAGAGCTATAACAAAGGAACTGATTCAGTGTTTGCACTTGTTTGCAAGTTAACATTGCGCGTTCACACGGCTGTGTTTGAATTGCCCAACGTTTGTTGAACAACAAAAAAACTTAAAACGAATTTGTAATTTAGTTATTACCTATGTTATTTAAGTGTCGGTAAAGATTACCTAAGTCACTTGCCGCGTTAACTTTAAATTTGACTTAATATTATAATATTTTTGTGTACTTGCTTGAATAGACTTTATTATCATTTAATATGAAAATTAAGAAAGAATAAATTAGTCTTATTTTAGTTGACGATTGATTGAAATCGTCCTGTGTGAACGTTGTTTAATTTTACATTATGTATTTCAATTAAAATAGTTTACGATTTCCGCCGGAAAATAATAAAAGTATAATAATTTAATTGAGGATGACGATGATTCTTTTATGTATTCGCATATTAATGAGTGTTTATTTTTAACACTAAATAAGTTGTAATCTAATATATAGTATGATCATAAAAAAATTAACATTTATGATGGAGTTTGCTTTATTAAAATGTTTTCATACATAGCTGTTCAAATGTAGAATCAGCTTATACTTGATAGCTTTATATGTATAAATAGCGAAAGAATCGCGATGTCAAAACGAACAAAGAGCGAAACCTTTAGATTATGAGAGAACGCGTGGAAAATTTTTCAATTGAAAGAAATTCAAATCGCTTGGCGTCACGGCGCGCCGCGATAACAAAGCGCTGCCATTAGGCGCTGCGATGACACAAAGGCAGACATAAAATATATTACGAGTATAGTACGACACAGCTTACACGTAGCATCGGCAAATCCAATAAAACCGATTACTGCCGATTTATACAAACAATAGAAATAGCTCCCTATCGCGCCATTCGACGCTATTCGTCGCTATAGATTCTCGCGTCAGTTCAACCCGAGAAATACGTTTAAATCGAGTGTCAATTTTATTACATATATATATATATATATATATATATATATATTTACGTTTGTGTAAAGATCATATTCACATAAGAAATAAATGTTGATAATTAGGGAGAGCGTACTTAATTCGGATGTGATAGGTTTTACGAATTTATTTTGCCGATGCTACGTGTAAGTTGTGTCGTTCTACACCCGTTTTATATCTTGAAAGGACTATGTAAATATTTTCATCTAATTTCGAGCCTTTTGATTTTGTTT
The DNA here is from genome assembly GCF_905220365.1 of Vanessa cardui. NCBI lineage: Eukaryota > Metazoa > Arthropoda > Insecta > Lepidoptera > Nymphalidae > Vanessa > Vanessa cardui. Next base: position 10,685,926 of record NC_061139.1, read on the forward strand.
ATTACGTATATATAAATATAATCAGACCGTCGACAGTCGTTCTCTGCCATTTAGTATATGCTTAAAGTGTTTGGTGTTTTTTGAGATAGGAAACCGAAATTTTTTTCGATTATAAATATAGAAGGATGTGTTGGGATATTAATTTGAAAAACAAGGAAACTGTAAAGGCTAAGAACTGAATTAGGATTGCAAAAATCTTAAATCTTGAAAAGAGTTCGTATATAATATTTTAAAGATATTTTAATTGATTTAAGATTTTTTAACTTTAAAGAATACATACAATTTTTTTTTCATATTCTCTTCGGTAAATAATTATAAACAAATTAACATACGTCATTTTGAAGTTAAAGCGTAACTTAATTTTTACATACGACCTCCACTAACAATAGTTGAATATTCTAAACAGAACTTAGGCTATTTATGTGCGATGACCTACAAATCTTTAGTTTTATTTAACATACAGTACAAATATTTCGCCTGTACCAACTTCTTTAATTTGAATGAATATTGTTAATTTTTGCTTGTTTTAAATATAAAACAGAGACCGCTGTCCGTCTCTATGTATGCTTATATCTTTAAAATTACGCAACTGATTTTGATGCGGATTTTTTTAATAGATGGAGTAATTCGAGTAAAGGATTTTGTGTATATTACATGGACTATTTAGTAAAGAAACCCTGATAATTTACATTGTAAATAAACAAAATTTTATAGTATATTTAGTATCAGCATTGCACCCGTTCGAAGCCGGAGCGGGTCACTAGGGTCTTGTTTAGAAACGTTTGCAGCAGTACCTATACTGTAATATAATCATAGGTAGGTAACATATAAATTACAAATAAGTCTAATTGTATTATTTCTAATAGCATGTCTCATTCAATTAACGACCGATTCGTTTAAAAATGCGAAATATATATTTATTTGGTCATTAAGAGTATCCGCGAATTTTAACGCTTTCGTGCTTAACGGTTGTTAAATAAAGAGGTTTGATTAATCCCTGTGGGGAACGAATTATGAAGTGCTACCTCAGGGTGTTGCTGAACAAGAAAGTTTTTTTTTTTAATTTTTTTGTTTATGAGATTTCATCATTTGTAAAAAATGTTACCATAGACTTAATTGTGTTTGATACAGAATCCAGGCGTTTGCGTTAATATTTAAAAGTTGTATGTTAACGATGTGGATTAATATACATATAAATCTTTTTTTTTTCAATGACCTAGAATTTCGAGCGATATTTAAAAATAAATATCTTCAAAAGTAAATTATAACAAGTTTATTTACACGCGTGTTACAATTACATCCGCTTTCACATTTTTCACATGCCGTTGCAGAGAGAAGTTACCTACTTAACGAATTATTCGATAATTTCAATGACTCCGAGATATAATGGTCCTTAATCGACTATTATAACATGTTTACAGTCAACCGTCAAATCTTGCAACAAACGACCATGTGTTCCGCGATTACTTTCACTCAAGGCCGAAATATCTATTCTGTCAATCTAATCTGAACTTTATTACGTTGAAATAAAATACATGTCACATAAGACATTGCGTCATTCTAATTTATATCTTATGGTATTGATATAGAGTTCAAATTGACTAAATGATTGAAGTTCTGCATCACTTGATTTCCATGCGTGCAGTGCTTGTGTCACTTTCCCTCCTATGGTATTTACTAGAGACGGAATCAGGGTTCTAGGTATAACACGATCTAGACTATCGTACTTAAGAGAAAGTGAGTAATGTGAACGTTTGACAGCTTTCTATAAATGATTTTCGTTTATTTTTAGCTTATTGTCGTTTAATTAAAATCAAGAAACAATAATACGAATGACGCTTTTCAGATCTTGATGGTAGGGCTTTGTGCAGGCCCGTCTGGGTTGGTACCACCCTCTCATCAGTTATTCTACCGCCAAACAACAGTACTCAGTACCGTTGTGTTCCGGTTTGAAGGGTGAGTGAGCCAGTGTAACTGCAGGCACAAGGGACATGACATCTTAGTTCCCAAGGTTGATGGCACATTGACGATGTAAGGAATAGTTAATATTTCTTACAGCGTCATTGTCTATGGGTGATGGTGACCACTTACCATCAGGTGGCCCATATGCTCGTCCGCCGACCTATACAATAAAAAAAAGATAAATCTGTTATTGTAAAACTGCCTTAAAGCATTTGTCATTTTACTAAATCGAAATACTTTGGGATATTTATTACTTAATCGGGTTTGAACGGTTGGATAGTTTCTAATCAAATTTGTACTATTTCATCATCAATAGTTCGGTAAGTTAATTAGCAGTTCGGTAATTTAGTTTAAAACATTCGCTTGTTACAATAAATTATTTAGAAGGAAATATTATTTGTTTATTTTTAAAATACGATCAGTACCGTAATTGTGTAGGAAATAATAAAAAAATCGTGTTAATAACTGTATTTAGCATTGATTACAATGCCAGTCAAATGGTACGTTTGATTTTAAAAAATCGGGCCAATGAGGACCGGTCGTACGCACTCGAGCAAATACTTGTAGTGTATCGAAACCGCTTTTTCTTTCGAACGCAATGTTATTTATTTAATTGCACAAATAATTATTTTTTAATTATATATATGATTTGCCGTTTCATAGATTATTTGGATTCTTTCGTTTGCACTATACAATCATTGGAGAAATAAATAATTGATATGAAACGCAGTACTAGTTTCCAGCTGGTCCCTTTAACTCGGAAATTGCGCGTACCTATAAACTTGTCTCTAAATTTGATAAAAGAAACAATAACTCTCTTGGTAAGTACTGTCTATGATCAGTGGTTACCTCGTACCGTTTGGCTACCTATCAATACATATTATAATAGAATTGAAAAAGAGTATGTACGTATGTTTACACGGTACTCATACCAAAATGGATCGGCTGGAATGATTTTGACGGGAATTTTACTGGAAGATAGCTGATGTAATAAGTAGTAACTTAGGCTACAGCAATAACTTTTTCGTTAAATTCAAACGCGGACGAAGTCGCGGGCACAGCTAGTATAACATGAAGTATTAAAACACATGCGTATTGATAAATTAAGTTAAAATTAATAACAAGAAAAAGGGTAACAGTTGTCGATATTATATTGAATTATTTTAGTTTCAGTTAATTTTGTGTCTGTTGTCTGTTGTAAAAACTGTTGTATCTTATTCAATAAATGTGTTGACCCTTGTTATATACAATAAAGGAACTCCGAATTACTTTGACCTCCAGGGAGGATATCCGAATACAAAGGAAACGGAACAATTACAAAGAATAAACAGTCATTACACACGTGCGTGTTTTTTTATTTACTTCGTTCAATTTAATTAGTATACTAGCTGAACCTGCGAATTCATGTACTCGAAATTCATAAAACTACCGATGTATATATAGTATACGTGTTCCAGGACTGAATTTTACTGACTATTTGACTGCTGAATACCCTATTTTTTTCTCTGGGATAATTTAATCAAAATCGATTCAGCGAATTAAGCGTGGAGGGGTTACAGCGGAGACAGAGTTACCTTCGCATTTATAATATTAGTAAAGATTATTTGTGCGCCGTAATACGAGTTTTTTTTTATAGTTGTAGGGTAGTTGAAGGGAGAATTTAAAATGCTATAGCAAGTTACTCTATTACAACAATAAGAGGAGAAGCGCCTTATTTGGTTATTTGACAAAAGATTGACTCGATACCAATGGTCGATTAATCCATAATATTTAATATGAAATTGCGTAAAAAGTGGCGTTTTAAACGTCAACGAAGCTGTCGGAATATTGGAAGAAAAAATATAGTGGACTATATAGCTTTAAATACTTTAAAATTTATGTCTTTGAACTTATATGATATGCAAATACTTAAAGTCAAATTGAATGTCTACTGCTTACCTACCTATGTACTTGTCCCGTTAAAAGGGCAACGAATAATTTGTTTTGATATCAAACGTCCAATTGAAGCAAGCTGTGCCCCAGTAGGAAATTCAATTATTATTAATAGCACGATTCAATAAACTTTTTCAAACAACAATCATGCCAGCATCCTTTATTAGAATGGTAAGGTTATAAATTCTCGTATATGGATTTGTGTCCCCTCTCGTTCTAATCAAGGATGACGTCAACAATCAAGATGCCCTCTCCCATGTCGCGACGAATAACTCACACGGCTAATGTACCAATTTATTTTAATATGTTAGATATTAAGATGGGGATACACCAAGATATTGTTTTTATCAACCGACTTCAAAAAGGAGGTAATTTTTTTTATGGTAACCGTAACTCATAACTTTTAACTGGGTGAACTGATTTGGATAAATTTTTTTTGGTTTAAAAGGTAGTGCCTCCCGTGTTAATTTAGTTCAGTTGTGATGGTGATATCTATGTGAAAACGATATATGTCTTACATTTGTGCATATTCATTTGTTTTAAAATAGTGCTGTTTGAAGTCGGTTTTTCTTTTTGTTACAATTTGTTAGTAATCGAATAGTATGTCCCAAAATTCAGTAGACCGGCGAAAAGGCGAAAAGTATCGTACCTCCTTACTTTTAATTCATAATAACAATTTTGTGACTTGTAATTGATTCCCGTTCGAGTCGATGTAGAAAAAGTTCATTATTTTTCTATGTTGTCTTGTGTATTTGTGGTACCGTTATTACTTCACGATCACCTTAACACAAATGCTTTAGCTACAAACATTGTGATCAGTGCAATGTACGTCACATTGTCCAATATTTATATTCATTTATTTATTTATTGTCAAAGTTTTATTTATTACATAATGTATAACGAAAGAGACTTCATATCAAACGTATGTTTCATAGCACTTATAATTACTTTTATATTTGTTTTAAATGAAACAAATAATGGGTTAAAATATGATGCGACGTTACTAAGTTTCCTTAGTGCTAAATATGTTTACAGTTCCTTTTTGTCGTTGAAATATAACATTGTGACCAAACTTTTATGTATCGGCTTGTAAAAGCTCCCACACATTTATATACGTTAATCTGCAATGGAGTAGAGTGCTGGATTTATGGCTCTACCCTTCTACGTAACGAAGGGGAATGCCTTTACTACGCAGTGACTCATTTGAGGGATATTACTAATTCAGTATGTTTATTTTTATTGAAAATTGTTAAGGGAAAGTGTGATTCAAGGGATATATTTTAGTATTTAAATAACATTATATTCACTTTAATTTATTTTGACTTGGTTTCAAGCATAACATGCTTATCTATGTATGTTAGTAAGACATCCTTACTTATACATAAGTATTAATATTATTAGTATTGTACAATATGAAAAGCAGCATATTGTATTTGTATTTATTGTAATAGTATAACACTTAATAATAATAAAATGTATAATTTTTGATCATATAAACTAAGCCTTGGAATCAATTTATCAACAGTTTTCATTAAATTCATAAAATGAATTACTAATAATTAAAACGTAATATTATCTGTAATCAAGTTTTTGATATAAATTTAGATGAAATAATGACTGCAATTAAACTAGATATACGCTTTATTACCATTTAATACAACGTTTGTTTAACGATTAATGTGTCAGATAAGGACAATGGGCTCAATTCAATAGATTGTTTGATTTGGACGCAGCAATGATAATATGTACTTTCATTTATTACGATTTGAATATTACATTACTAGCAACCCGCCCCGGCTTCGTACGGGTACAATACTGATAAGAAATATAGTAGTTTATCTGTAGTGTTTCTCAACTATATTGTGTATTTATTACTCATATAAACCTTGAATCAATCTTATCAGCATCTGCATCAAAATCCGTTCTGAAATTTTGTTGATATAAGCATACAAAGGGCAGATAGGGATAGACAGCGGCAAGCGACTTTGTTTTATATAATATGTAATGATTTTCCTAAAGTACGCATGGTTGTTGTCATTCTATCGTTATTGATTTATTATTTGTTAAACTAATCGCCCCTTAATGATATTTATTATATCTATATTCATAATTAGTAACGATCCCTGTTTGTTTATTATAATTTCGAGTATAAATCACTGAATCAATTTTAATGAAATTTGTTACGAAAAAAAAACCATGAGCCTGAACATAGGCTACTTTTTTACCCTTTAAGAGCGAAAAGTTGTAGTTTGAGGTTTTTTTGCAACTATTTGAAATATTTACATCAGAAACTTAATTCTTCGTAGGCAAAGGGAAAATATTAGTTTCATTCGGCATTCGAGCATTGATTGGGTTTTAAATTTAATATAGTTATAGCGATAATGGTTTACAAACAAAATTGAAAAATCATTGCAAAGGACAATTAATTAGTTTTAAAAACGTACTATTAATTTTCACTCATAAGTCTCATCACACTTAGATTCATACAAAAGTGAGTTTATTACTCTTAACTCCTATAAATATTATTGTTTATTTTTTTCATTTTGGTTTATAATTTATCAACGAACTGAGTGTATCTAATACCTTAATATCTGCTGAGATAATTGGCCGCAATTGCTCAGACCTCCTGTGCTGATTTAGCCCAATAAAGTGACTACATTCCAAATAGTGATTTTGATGTGTATTAATGATCAAGGAAAAAATATCGACATGTTATTCGAAGTTTTTATTCCAATACAGTTGCTTGTTGATAGAGTAAATTAACTTTACGTCTTAGCCAAATTAAAATTTATGTATCTAAATATTTGATTAGTTTGAGTGGTTTATAAGGCTAGATCCAGGTGTTCCTGGATAGGTTAATCGAAATCATTTAAATATTTACAGACATTCCATTCTTCGATAAAAATATAGAATACCGTTACCAATCAATTATTTTTAAATGTTTTTAGTGACCTTTTTTGTGATTGGTTAAAATACAACTCCTTGACTAGAATCGACACCAATATGTTTGTAAAACAGTATAGAGTATATCTTAAGCGTCTTATTTATTACTTTTATAAATCGTCGGACATTAATTTCTTATTGTTTTGAATAATCTATTATACTCCTAAATTGAAAATACTGCAAGTCCTGTTTCAATAACCACATTAAAAAACAAAACATTCGATATCTTGAATAATACGAATAACCGATTTGTTATATCCATAATTATAGTCATAAATTAATTCCATTTAATATTGATACGAATAACATATTTAAAATACAATGAAAGTATGTTTTCTAAAACGGTATTGCAGCCTAATACGAATGTTCGTGTCACATTTATCTTGTGTTTGTTTTATACATTTAGCAAATGTAGCGCTAGATGTACACAGCGTTATTTCTGTCAAAGTAACGAGACGCTCGGTCATGGATCGCTAGCCGTATCCGGTGTGAAAATAGCTTAACTAGCATCGAGCTAAGCCGCTGACACACTGGAGATGAATATAATAATCATAAATGTTTGTACATACAATGTTCTTATTGTTTGTTTTATGAAAGTCGAAAGCTGATGTCTGACCATTAACGTATGATGATTTCGCCGAAATTCGAAATACAAATGTTTTTTTTTTTCTAAATTTAAAATATGAAGTTTAAAGACTTTCAATAACATGCCGTTTTCGATTGGATTTCTATTTTTGAATTTTCAAGTTGTCTAATAATCATTCTCAATGACAATGTATACAAAGAGCCGGACACTTTCGTTTCGTAGGTAAAGTTACACAGCTAATTTTGAAAATTGTACACTTGAACACCAAAGGATGTTAGATCAAAGTGATTTCACGTTCGAGTCCTCCGCAAATAACACATGAGTTATGACGGCGTGTAACATTATAGTATTAGGTGTTTTTATTGCATTCAAAGTTTATATTTGTAGGAATATTTTGCTTGACATTTTTTATTAGAGACGCTTGGTACTTTAAAGCCCAGTAATTATAACTCATGCGACATGATTTATTTAACTTTGAATAAATCTATATTAATATTATAAATGCGAAAACTCTTTCTGTCTGTGTGTCGCTGTTTCACGACCAAACCGTTGAACCGAATTTGATGACATTTGGTATGAAGAAAACTTGAACTCCAAGAAAACCAAAACCCTAAAACGCGAGCGAAGCCGTGAGCTATTACTAGTTTAAATATAATCCATAAAAAACATTAGTAAGTAAGACTTATTACACGATATAAAAAGTATGGATGATTAAAAAGCGGGACGTTAATACTCATTGATTTCCATACTTGATATATAAATGTATAAATTGAATTGTGCGTAATGTACATTTATGTAATTTTATTTAAGTAATTATTTGATTAAGAAATTTCTTGCCAGTTCGTCGCTATTCTAAATTCAAACATGGAGCTAGATTTATTTAATCCAATGTTGTGTCGTGACTATTCATAAGTGTCTATAATAATCTACTTGAATAAAGTAGATTTTTTACTTTGAATGACCGCAAGATAATGTGATAAACGGCTTCAGTGAAAATGTCCCGTGTCGTTACCTATCAGCATAACTCTAAGATATCACGCTGTGCGAGAAAGAGTTGCAAGGTGTGTTCTTATAGAGGTTATAAACATATAAGAGACTGTATGATAGATTCCGAAGTCCTAGCTAGCTTCCGGTACGAGATAAAAAAATGTTGGTTTTTTAGTGTATTTCTTAGAGCCTACTTGGATTTATAAAGTTGGCAGATATACATTCTCGTGTCTCGTAAAGCACGTAAATCCATTACTCCGCCTGGTTTCTTTCCGGCTTTTCCGGTGGACGAGCAAATAGGCCACCCAATAGTAAGCGGTCACTACTGGCCGTAGACATTAGTGCCGTGTGATATTTTTTTTTATATTGTCAATGTGTCAAGATTGTATTGCCTTCCCATGATTGAAGGCATAAAGATGGGTTCGTGTTTTGGTACATACGCACACGTTTTACGCGAATTATACAAAGAGATTATTTTATTATGATTCTTATAACTTTTGCTTTGTAGCCCTTTACGGACTGATAATTTTGTGTTTGCTTTAATGAGTTGTGACCTACATAGATACAGCCTAACTAGAACTTCTTAAAAGCGCTAGATTCTTCGATAGTACTGTAGATTTTTATCTCGTTAGGATTTTTTTTCTTTACATAAGTGTAAAGCTTTGATTTCCATCATTAAAAAACTCACTTATCAGTATAATCATGGATACTTTTATTTCGAACCTCGAAATCATCTTGGTGATTCTTTTGAAATTTACACGGTCCTTATATTAATTAAAGAATGTATTGTTTTACCTACAAATTTCGCTTCGGAACAATTAAATTTCAATTCTTTTTTAAATTAAGAATGAGCATTTGGATAATAAAACTACGCGTACTTGGTGATGTCTCAAAGATGTGACAAGATTATCATATAAATAACGTTTTACATATTACCGAATGTGTTTCAATCATGTCGTATCAGAGCCGCCAGGAGCGAGATGGAATCGTAAACTGGAGACGACTTACTGCCTCTAGGGAGATTCCACTGAAATCAGGAAATTGCTAAAATAAAACGTTCTTTACTTTCACTGTTATTTTTAGGGTACCTATACACGTGGATCGTTAACTATCAAGGAAAAATTTATTGCCGATATGACCTTTGTTGATCTGGTGAAAATATTTGGTTTATCCAAAAATTGACAAAGTTGGCAGCCATATAGCTTTTGGCTTAATATTATTGTGTTTGCTAATTTTATATGTAAAAGTTTTGTAGACATAACAACCAACTTTGTTCGGGTACAATACTGATTTTCTCTGGATTTATAATGAAGAGACATTATTAGATCATGTATAAAAAAATATGAAGAGGTTCTAGTGAATAAACATTGAGATAATTTTATGTGAGAAATCATCATCATCCTGCTTTTATGCCAATTTTTTTGAAGTCGGCGAAGTATTCCTCTTTCCATACTTCCATATCCTCTTTCACCAATCCATCCGTCGATTCTTCGGTCGTCCCCTTCATCTATGAGAAAGGTCTTGAGCATGGATGTAAGTACATTCCTGCTTAAGACCTTTCTCATAACATGGTACTCATTCTTCTAAATATGTATTATATATAATATAATGGTAACAGTTTACCAAGTCGATCTACTGCATCATTACATAAATATAAATTGTTCAAACTGTTAAATAATTATGACCACGCGCAGTATTTTATATATCAAGATGTTTCACATTTTAATTTATTTTTATTTTTAATATCAATTTGATTGTTTTATGTTAGTCATAATAATTTCGACCTACTAATTTAACTCATGAGTGGAGCGTATGTGATCAGCTTAATGTCGACGTAACGAAATCACCTTGAGAAGACCTTGCGAATTTTTTGGAGAGGCAATATTCGACTTGATTACCAAAACGATTAGCGCATTATTTAAAGCTGTGGGAACGTCTGTTTGCATTGTTTCTTCGAACAAATACGAGAATATATTGGTTAGATTATAATATTATTTTATTTAACGTTTAATTATATTCATTTACAAAAGATATTTTTTTTGGATTTTTATTCGTGTAATTTGATTCGTTTATTAGTTGTATTATTCTCGAACAATAACTAAAAATGATCCATAACCTAATAATATAACTAAGAAGACTCGGATTGTCTATCGCTGTATGAATATTTTATATCAGACGATTCGAAGTCTTGCACGAGCGAGCCAAAATTGTTATCTGAGATTGTGTTCAAATAGCGGAGAATAATATCGATAAATTATACAATTGTTTTGGTATTATCCGTTCCTATACACTTGGTACTTGCTTTGTCCACAGTTCTTAGAGGAATAGAAAACCATTTAACTTTTCAAGCTATTGAGTATAGAAGTATTATAGAAAGGAACGGGTTGATAGCTTTTAATGTTCCTGCTGCGTCTGAATGAAATAAAATTTTACTGGTTGACACTAACGGACTCCAGATTCCATAGCATTATATATTTATACCGAACCGATCCAGAATTAACCTTTGATTCGATAGTCCGAAGTGATATGTTATCTTATAAATACTTAAGGTCTGACACATATTAGGACTGTCGTTGATAAACTAAATCGAAGCGTTTCCTAAAATGAGCATGTAACCTTTCGATCTGTCACGTATTCAGATTTATCGGGTAAAGATTTCTTGTAGTTTGCTAAGTTTTTTTACACATAATCTGGTGGCGCGTTAATTCTCCTTTTATTGGACTTCTGAAAACGAATAAAAAGTATACATTTATTATTTAATATTAAGGTTCTCTAAAATGTTGATTATATGACTCATATAAGGCACTAAGTATACAGAGAATATTTAAATATTAGTGAAAATATTCAGCTTCCGTTTTAGACCGGAGCTTGTAGGAGCATGGAGCTTTAGTATCACTGATAACGTTTACGTGTCTGTAATTTTATCACGACACCGCCCAGACAATGCCGCTTTATTCCTGGTGACAGATGGGATTTGCCACCCACCTCACCTATAACAGTCTCAACCTAAGATAAGCTGACTCACTTTGAATTTAAGATAGGACTTAATGTAAAATTTATTAACCTATTTTCTTTTTAAGCATAGTACGACTATGCAAAACCTATGTTAAACCCAAAATAACAACACGCAAACATTACATTTTCTTTTTAGAAATTTAATTGATTTTATCATCAGACACAAAATTACCTCGCGTTGATTCAGTGCAAAGCGCCAAAAGTGAAATAAGGAATGCAGTGATGGAATTTATAAGTCACCTTGGTACATTTAAGATAGTGAAAATGATCGTGCTTTCAAACATATTCCGCGGAAGCCATCCGCAACAGCAAATATCCAATGAATTGACTGAAAAAAATGTTCGAGAAAAATCATCAAAACTAATGACACAAAGTTCGTTAACTTTAAGGCAGCGAACAAAAACTCACGACAATATAAAAGAGACACTTGAATATGAAGACGAACCAAAAACAGTTGTTAGTGAAAAAAGACTTTCAACCAGTGTTGATGCCATAGTTACACACAATGATGCCAAATGTAAAGTGATATGTAGTGCCAAAGGTTTATTAGAAACAAATTTAGATGATCTTTTTAATGATATAAAAATAAATGACGACTGGAGTGTCGAACCAAAGAGTTTAGGTGCAAGCGAACCTATTTTAAGTTTTAATGAGCATGATACAAAAACTATTAACAATCGGGAATCTCTCGTGTCAGAAAATGACAGTGATGGTGATACAGCGACCGATAGTGATTGTATGGACGAAGCCGCTCGTGAACAGAGGAAATGCATGGGTGCGCGCCGCTTCGGACACATGCTGAGAAGAGTTTTATCTCGTAACGGTAAGTAATTGCCTGAACAAGATATGTTTTTTTAGAAAGTGATACTAACGTTTTTGTCAACATTAGAATGATTATCATTAGTAATAGATCGCTACTATAATGATATTCATTAAATGTCATTGTGTTCGGAAGAAAAACAAATGGTTGGAAAATATTTCCCATAACATTTAACAATGGACTATAAGTTGATGTAACTTTCTACCAAGTGATACAGATATCTTTCAATAACAAATATCTAATGGTCCATCGAAAGAAAATAAAAAATCATCGACAAAACGTCGAGGTTGAGCGTGTTGAATTGGAGCGGCGTCGTTCATTTATTTGTTTTCAATTGTAGCAAATTGCTTCTGTCGCTCTGATTGAGATTGTCTCGTAAAATCTAGTTGGGTACGTGGCGATCTTATCTTCTATCCCTTTAAATGCTTCCGTTAATATTTTTTTGGACTTATTATTTTATTTATTGCTTTTTTTTTAACCTTTTCTAATATGATCAGTATTGTGTAGTATTAAATGTTATACTATTTATCGTACATTTGTAATAACGATAGTGCTACATGCTAATATTTTCAAGTTTATTTACCCTTCTTATATGATATTATCTGAATTCTTGCAAAAATGTCCAATGAGTCTATTGTAGTCGATAAATATTTTTAATATTACGAAAAATTTGTTTGCCCCTACATCTATAAACGTACATTTCTACGATTTGTTTTATAACATATCTTGTACTAGATATTTAATCTAAAATAAAATGTAAAAATATTTATCGTTTTTATTTTATGACCAAATCATGTAATCTAATTAAAAATGGTAAGTAAGTCAGACCAGTCCTCCATTATATTTTAAATTAAGGCGCTCCGAAGAGCACTTAATGAGCAGAAAATATACTTACCCTAGTAAAATTTACACATAAGTGTGATTGCAGTGACTTGCAATGTAATATAAAAAAGTATGTGAGACTAAAATTGGTAATGGGTCCCCTAACATAGAAACGGCGCGTTTGACTTAGTTCTTTAGGCACTCACCTCAGCTTTTACTTGGTGGTAGGGCTTTGTGCAAGCCGGTCTGGGTAGGTACCACCCACTCATCAGTTATTCTACCGCCAAATAACAGTACTCAGTATTTTTGTGTTCCGGTTTGAAGGGTGAGTGAGCCAGTGTAACTACAGGCTCAAGGGACATAATATCTTAGTTCCCAAGGTTAGTGACGCATTAACGACTTAAGGAATAGTTAACATTTCTTACAGCGTCATTGTCTATGGGTAACGGTGACAACTTACCATCAGGTGGCCTATATGTTCGTCCGCCAACCTATACCATAAAAAAAGCTGCGGGCAATTTCAGACTTACTCTTTTTTACTTTATGATATAAATAAATTACGGTATTATTTAAAATTTCATATCTTATAATATTTGCTTAAAATTATCTGTAGGTCTGTTAATATTAATATTTTGTGCAATTCATATCCCGCCAGGTGACTTGTTCGTTAGTTAATTCGTCCAGCAAGTTTCTATGCTCAAGTGCCTCATCAATATTACCTGAACCGGTAGCTATATCATCGGAATTAGTTGCGCTGGAACCGTTAAGCTGTGACGTCACGATATGGTTTGGATAATTCTCTTAGTTAAGCATTTTAATAGCACTATTAAATTAACGATAATTTGCATAAAACATTGTTATAGTCAACCAAGAGAATAGTATTAATTCATAAATGTTATAATTTAACCAATAAATCTTTCCTTAAATATCGATTTTTTTTTTAAATAAATTGACCTATTGATACGCGAATTTGACGTTTAAAATTTTGTATAGTTGTTCGCTGTTGTTATTCTAAATTTAGTCGATATATGTGTAATTTTATCAATAAAATTCCTCGAAATCGAACAAGTTTCTCAGAATATACAGTAATGACAACATAAACACAGCACCAACAATATCGCCACAAGCCTTAATAAAGAAATACTGAAATAATATGTCTTCAATTCAGAAGGAAAATAATGGAGCTCATTGCAATATTTTCAAAGTAGGGGTTATTACGGTTCTTTTACTAATGTCGTCCTAACAGCCACTGATCGACTATACTAATCAGCCCCCAACTATGTAGGATTATTTCTTACCTTACCCCCAGAATTTCAAAGGACGGTTAACCGAGTTTAGTCGAGTCGGACTAGAAACAGTACAAGCGCAGACATTTCCAACTTCGGACTCTGGACTGCTACTGAGAATTTTTCGATAGAAAGACTTCCCGACCTAGGCTTTGAATCTTGGAATATGCCTGTATTATAGCCATAACACACATAAAAAAGCGTTAATGTAACATGACTTTGTTTTTTAAACGTTGAAAAACCGGTTTTTGTCTGTGGAATTTAAATTCTGAACCACTTAATATAGTTTTTATATGACGATTCAAAAGTTCTTGTAAATGCATACTTGGCTAAAGTATATTTTGATTATTGATTCTCGACTCTGTCGATCTGTCTGTCTTATCAAAAATAGAACAACGAGGTGTAAGTGTTTTTTGATTCTCGACTCTGTCGCCTAGTTGTCAAAACTAGAACAACGAGGTTTCAGAGTTCTTTTATATCTATATAAAGTGAAAAGGTTACATATAAATTCTGAAAATAACTTCTCCTTTATTTATGCCTTGTGTTGTTAAAATTAAAAAATAAACGTCTCTCGCTCTTCTAATTGTTTTTGCATCCTTGTCACTCTATATAGGTAATTATATTGTTCAACGTGAACTTTATGCGACTATTTCGTGTTTTGTCAATTTGGAACTTCGTAATTTAATTATAGAGTTTCGTATATTATACATGAGCGTGCGATTTCTGTGATGTAATGTTTGTGTTTTAAAGCATTTTTTATTCAAGCTATCATATCAAGTGTTTGAATGTTTTAATGGAATTCGAAACGATTGTATAATGCGAAAGTTAATTTATTTATTTGCTTCGCTTATACGCTTATACGTTGTCCAGTATCACAGAACCCGGAAATGGGGGTATCTAACACTTCCCTCACACTTTTCACGCGAACGGAAACTAGTTTCTGTATCAAGTGGTATGGGTAATATAGTTAGTCTATTGTTATCTTTTAAAGTAAGAAAATATTTCCATTAAAGATGATGATTTCCTGACCGATTTAATTTCGATTCGACCGGTCGACTTTCGGATTCTTTGCGACTAATGTCATTCTTTCGACGGAAAAACCAAATATTCTTTTATTTGACCGACTCGGGCTTGAATATAAGACCTCAAAATGCAGTCGAGAAAGTGGTTTTCCCTTTGTTAATGAGCGGGTGGTTAGTTTAACATATAATCTGAATTTAAATAACTTTACGTCCATTAATTGTTAATTGTAGTAACAAGAAGTTTAGCAATTTGATGATAAACCGGTTACGCCTTCAGAGCTTTCTGTTTAATAGTCGTAACAGTTAAAACTCGTTAACTAGCGGATACTGGCACCAGCAAACCAGTATACGTTACGTGAATTCTACTTGCGCTTTCAGTGTAGCAAAACTTTAAATAGAACTGCCGTTATAGTTTATTAAATTTATGAAAGTTCTATATTCGAAATTCAAATAAGTTTTTCTTTATTAATTTTATGAAAGTTCCATATTCGAAATTTAAATAAATTTTTCTTTATTAATTTTATGAAAGTTCCATATTCGAAATTATTTAAATTATTATTAAAGTATGAAATGAAATCGTATTTTTAAGGTAATAAATGATATAGAATGAATGATATATGTGGCCAGCGGCCGACCAGATTTCATTGCTATTGAATTTATTTTAATGAATATTAAATTAACCGACTGTTCCTATTGGTACAAAATATTTACACATATACTGTAAATAGAATAAAATTGGATTATTATGTAATTTATAATGTTTTTGTATCACTTATATGTACATGTGTATTTATATAGTTTGACTCATATGTTTGATATTCGTGGAGCCTCAGAGGCAGAGGAGACTTAAGACCTGCTGTTGGACATTTACAGGCTCTTAATTGTACATACTATTGTTATTTAAATCTACAATTTAAATATATTAACAACTAAATAGCCCATAATAGGATTAACAGTTTTTCTGTAAAACGAGGAGAATTTGACGTTATATTGTTTTATTTTAAAAATAGAACGACACATAAATTGATCTAGTGACCTAAAATGTCGTGAAAGGGTCACTAATTTATTTATAAACTAACAATGCACCATTCAACTGATTATGTCCGATGTGGATTCACTCATAGAGTTTACGGTCTAATTAATATGTTAAATAGGGCACAAAGTTGATTGTCAAATTGTTTTTATCAGTATCAAAGTCAATATCTACATTCAATATTTTAGCGTTAAATTTGTTTATTGATAGTCAAAAATGAAATTATTATTATTGTTTCAGCTTTATTTAATTCCACACAAAATTATAATTCAAAAATTCAACAAGATATATATAATTCATAACATGCAGATTAACAAAATATAAAAAAATAACAATCTGATTTCATTATTGAGCATTTCGGGTGCTGTTGTATTATTGTGTGGACTCCCTACGGGTAAAAGTCTCCTCCAAGGAATTCCACCTTTCTCTATCCCTGACCTATCAAAAATCAAATACCGGTTCGGAAATAAACACCTCTGACTGAAGAACTAGCGAAAATACTCCTCTGGATTTTTCTTATCTGAAATTTACAAATTTAAGCTTTTTTTTATTTGAAATGGTTTCGATTCCATTGTTTTATTACTAATTTCTTAAATGGAAATATTTTATAATAACTTTTGACTTTCTGTTTAATTGGAACATTGTTGAAATGTTGTTGCGTATTTTCAAATCAAACCAAACAATGTTTCGATACAACCAGAAGTACCAGGAGTACTCGAGAATCCAGATTGAGCCTTGAGAAAAGATGTTACATTATTTCTTTTTTTTTTTGAGATATTTTTTTCAGATATAACCTCCTTTACATATACTCCTGTAAAATAATACTCTTGCCCTTATCATTAAATGTGTAATATTATTTTTATTTATTTAAATTACTTTTCTTATCTCTTAATTATATTGGATTGCAAGGAGATACAAGCTTTACGTCTTTTTTGAAGTAAATAAAATAAATATGAGACAACATCACATACATTACTCTGATCCCAATATAAGTAGCTAACACTTGTGTTATGGAAAATCAGAAGTAACTACGGTGCCACAAACACCCAAGACAATATAGAAAACTAATGATAATCTACATCGACTTGGTCGGGGATCGAACCCGGGACCTCGGAGTTGTATACCCATGATGTACATACCACTCGATCACGGAGGTCGTTAAAAGTTGTTCTTTAGGGCGAAAAAACATAGTGTTTTTTTTATAATATATGACAAAGTTGCTCGTTTAACCGCCAATGAAGTGTCAAGACGCTATAAAGACAAATACTTGCAAAATATCATATAACAAAGATTCAAACTGTTAATGTTTAAATTTGTGAGTCTTATAGCAATGGTGATTAAAGAAATTACATTTATCATAATGATCTCTATTTCATTGTAATTAATGTAAATGCACTTGAAAATATTATTTAATAACACTTAAGAAGTGGGTAGCCTTGTGCAAGGCCATCTAGGAAGATACCTCACTCATCATATTGTACTATACCAAGTAGCAATACTTAGTGAACGAGACGTTCGTAGATAATGTCGAAATATCGAGCTCCACCGTCACCACAGCTCATAGATATTGGCACCGTTGAAAGTCTTAATGCAGAGAAATGATAAGATGTTATGTCCCCTATGCCTGTAGTTACACTGGCTCACTCACCCTTCAAACCGGAACACAACAATACTGAGTACTGTTATTTGGCGGAAGAATAACTGATGAGTGTATATGTATGTATGTAATATAGACATTATACAAGTAAGTGACTTTCATTTTTAGTGTAGTGTAAACCAACCACAGGTTGGTACCTACCCAGACGGGCTAGCACAAAGCCCTACCACAATCAGAAGTCAAACAAAATCGTTCGGAGCGTACAAACAATTAATATTACTCAATAAAAGTCTTTGATAGTATTAACAACGGAAGCATCAAACGAAATATTGTATTTCGTCTCGATGTGCGTGACCGAGTTAAGCATGGCTTTCTTTACGGCGCACCTACGCTATGGTCTATCAAGCAAATGGTGCGGGCGTGGCGGGCTTACGAGTTATGTTAGCCATGGAAAACCATAAATATTACCTAGTGTAGTGTAGGCGAACGGAGTGGAAAACGTAATAATATCATTTGCATGAAAATACTTCATTGTTACTTATGTAATTTTATATAAATTTTATGGAGAGAATTAATCACTAGTTATTTTAAACATGTGTGTAAATAAGAATAATAGTAACAGACAAAGACCACACATAGGTCTGGGTAAACTAAAGATTGCTCCCGATATGTCGAAACGACAAAAAATTAGGTATTATCTAAATGCTTATGTATGTATACACATTAAATACCAAAACTTTTTTTTTACAATTTTTGTCTGTCTGTTTGTTGCGTCTGGAACGCCTGGTCTGATTTTAACGGGACTCTCACTGGCAGATAGTAGATGTAATAAGGAGTAATTTAGGCTACAACAATAACTTTTTTCGTTAAATTCAAACGCGCACGAAGTCAAGGGTAGAGCTAGTTATACCATCTAAGAACGTCATTAAACAAATGAGACTTTTAATAATATTGTCTATGATATAAGTCATATATATACTCTGTGTATTGTAATAATGTAAAAGAGTGTATGTAGCTTCTCATTTTCTAGCGGTTTCGTCTCGGTAGAATTCACATTCCAAGCCGCTAGTAGCATTCGAAAATCAGACGAGACATGAATTGCGAAGTAACGGTACAAAAGTTCACATGAAAGTCAATTTCAGTGAAGTATTTCAAAATTTGAGTTAACATTTTATTTTTAAATACCACACATCGATCGAAGTAAAAAAAATATGGAGATAATTCTAGACGTTTCCGGCAGAATTGAAACATTGAATTATTGATGACATCTCTCATCAGTACTTGGTTGTAGGGCTTTGTGCAAGCCCGTCTGGGTAAGTACCACCCACTCATCAGTTATTCTACCGCCAAATAACAGTACTCAGTATTGTTGTGTTCCGGTTTGAAGGATGAGTGAGCCAGTGTAACTACAGGCACAAGGGACATAACATCTCAGTTCCCAAGGTTGGTGGCACATTGACGATGTAAGGGATAGTTAATATTTCTTACAGCGTCATTGTCTATGCGTGATGGTGATCACTTACCATCAGGTGGCCTATCTGCTCGTCCACCACCCTATACCATAAAAAAAAACATCAAATAAATATATTTTTCTCATTATTACAATAAATCAGTATCAAAATAGCTACTTATATTGTACTGGTAGGCGTTCGCGACTTCGCTTGTGTTTCAAAGGTTGGTGTTGGAGTTAGGCTTAGTCACGGTAGCATCCCTTGGTGCCTGCTGAAGAGATAGACAAGATACCGCTGGTTTCTTAGTGGTTATTCGGGGACAACAGCTATAACAGTTTTTAAAGTTTTTGCCTGTGTGTCTGTCTGTTTGATCCGGCCAATATCTGGAACGGCTGTACCGATTTTGGCGGGACTTCACTTGGTGTAGTAGAAGTAACTTGGAGTACTTTTATTTAAGAATTATACACAACATTTTAGTTTAACTCAAATGCTCACAGTAAAGTATAAGTCACGGTTACAGCTAGTTGATAAAATAGGCAACGTTAAGATAAAGAAAAATAAGAAAGAAAAGCAATTCTGTGTATACAATATACATGTTATAAATAAACTTCTATATATGGTAATAATCATCATTTCAATTTAACACTGCTGTACGTCTTCATAGAGACAGTTTATTTATATATTTTTTTAAAGTAAACGTGTAAACGACGCGATGGTGTCGCTTTGTGTGACCGCACAATTAACAAGCTCCAGCGCTGATTGTTCGTTAATTAAGCTAAAAACGGAAACATTTGTGAAATTTTACCTTTAATTAATCTTACTCAAATAGTATTGTATATTATAAATATGAGACAACATCACATACACTACTCTGATCCAAATGTAAGTGGCTAAATCACTTGTGTTATGGAAAATCAGAAGTAACCACAGTACCACTAACACCCAAATCCAAGACAACATAGAAAACTAATGATAATCTCATTGACTCGGCCGGGAATCGAACTCGGTACCTCGGAGTGGCGTACCCATGAAAACCTGTGTACTCACCACTCAACCATGGAAGTCGTCAAAGGAGGTATTATACGGCATAGAGTATATTTGATTGCTTCACTTTTATTTACTCAAAGTTATAAGTTTTTGGAATAATATGAATATATAATAGAAAGTGTATAGAATACATAAAATACGCTATTACCCACAGACGCAGGGCAGTATGTATAACGCAGCTGAACCCCGGAACAGCAGCTATTATATTTTATTAATACATATTTAACAAAAGTCTGGCATCTCATCGTCTATTCTCCTTCTAAAGTATAGAAGGTTGTACCTTAATATCAAGGAGTCAAACGAAGCCAAGCGGATTAGCACCTCTGTAGTATATCTTTCAGCGCAGACTAGCGATCTTAAGCCATACTAGAAGAGGATTTTGCCTTCAGACTCCCAAGATCGCGGTCTGTCACCCCCTTTGCTTTGACTTGAAGAGGATTACTTCGTAAGACATTTATAACCCTCGAAGAGCTCGGTTGCTGAGGAACGCTTCAGCTACAAACGAAATTTACTCATGATTATTGCTTGAGGAGCAAAACCAGATTCAGTTTATGTACAAATATCAGATACTAGCATAAAGCAGTGTGCCATCATATAATACGGAATATTGAGTTATTTAGAGTACAAAAGTCAGACATCATAATATTTTTTTTCGAATCAATTCATAGAAACTCTTAGTAAGATTCAAAGTAGCTTCAAAAGCATCACCAGGTGGTTGTGAGTTTTAAAGTACTGTGTCAAAATAAAGATCGACGGAAGATGCTAAAATTGATAACGTATTTATAATCTCTAGCTATTTTGACATACTCGTTCAAATGTTTGTGCATGCATTGGGAATTCTGGGCGTTTATGTGCCGGTTTGAAGGGTGAGGTAGTGTGAATACAGGCACGAGGGACATAACTTAGTTAGGGTGCTGTATTAGCGATTTAAGTAGAAGGCGTTGGTGACCACATACCATCATGGTACTACCTGTCTACTTGCCAATGGCTTAAAAGACACTTCGTTTTCGAATGTCGACACAATGAAAGCAGGAAGAGTAAAATCAGCGTTTAATTAAACATTCGCTAATACAAGTGAGATCGTTCATATATAAATACGTCACTACTATGTGAAATAAGTATATGCGTGTTAATTAAAACTTATTAAAGTGTAGCCGAGTGGAAATGTTTACGATTTTTCCTATTGGTTTGAATGTCAAGTAAAATATAAGCAGTACAGTTCAATTGATTGAGAAATACATAATGTTTCCAGCTTACTTCGCTGTGAACTATTATTATATATGCGTGTGTACAAACACTTGAAGTTTTTAAAATAAAAATAAATGTTTTATGATGTAAATATTAGCAAACCTAAACAGATACATATATTATAAATCGTACAATAATTAAAGTTTTAATTTATTAATTTTAATGTATTTAAAATAGAATCTTTTATTATATTAAAGTAGTTAATTTTTCTTTAAATGTTTTTCTTAATTAGTGATTAATAAAATACTGATTTAAAAGTATAGATTATTTTGCAAATGTAAACGATGCTTTACTAACACGAACGTACTTGACTTTAAAATGTGTTATATCTTAATTACTTATTGATAAAATATTGATTTTAGGGTGTAGATTCTCGTGGAAATATAAAGTTATAAACGCAAAACTTTTAATTACTCAATTTTAATCTTCATTAAGAAACTCACAATTAATGGCTGACTTTATGTTGGAATTTTGTTATAATTACACCGATAACTTTTAATAATTATCTTATATAAAATATCAAAATGAAATCCTAGAAGGTTTTATATTAAATGTTTCTAAGACGAAGCGACTGTAAATATATTTCTCGAGCTTCTTTTGTTGTAGACAAAATTAGTATGACGTCACGTAAATTATTTCCAACAAAGCTGGAACATTCGCTTCGGGTAAAAACGTCTTTCAGTTTATTCAAACGATGTGAATTAAAACAAAAGTACGCTAAGAAACTATTGTCCACTGTTAGAAGTGTCATCTGGAACGAGTAATCAGTGAGCCCAATCCATCGCAACAATGGATAATAATTTCCATGTTCCAAGATAGAGGCATTCATGGCGTTTCAATAGTGGCAATCTCGAGAGTGGTCCACTATCTGGACTTAGACCATTGTGCTCGATAAGGGCCGACACATACTGTGGTCTGTGTGTTATCCTCTTTTAGTCTTACTTATCTGTTTAAGGATTTCTTTCAATTATTTTTGTAGTAATGTAGCAGTTTTTTGGACTTTAAACACATTCGATTACGACTTTTTAATTGTAAATAAATGATTATTTATAATATGTAAGTTATTTATATATTAGTTTGTATACATAAAAATGTCTACTAAGATACAGCAATGAACTGATTAATTGCTGACTGATTGTAACTGATTCAATTGACACGTGTATGAATTAATGTTTATCAATATGAATCAATTTGTATTTTCGTATAGAACTTGTCAAAATTTTCTAACTCAACTGTGAGGCAACACATTGAAAGATTCTTTTTCAGTTTCATACTTTAGCGAATTTAAAATACGAGGTAAGTAAAATTATTTAGCTAACTTTATTTTATTTTCTATATAGTATTAATTTAATTCAATCATAAATATCGATCTTATATAAATAACTATTCGTAGCCTGCGGCATTTTCGGATTGTTCGTCAGGAGTTATGCATAAAACGTAGCATGTGTATTTACTTAGAGTACAAACACGCTTCATACTAATTTAGAAATAACCGCCTATACATATACAATCAGATCTTAATTAATCTATACATCAAATCTATATTAGTAAAGTTAGTTTAGAGTTTATTACATTTAACTCAACGAGAGTCCAAACTTCAGTGTTAAAATCAAAATCGTCTTCACCTTATAGTACGACACAACTTAGATGTAGCATCGGCATCGGCATTCGTCAAACCGATCACAACCTAATTTAGTACACCTTCCAAATTATCAATATTTATTTCTTACGTGAATATGATTTTTACACAAACGTATTAACTTGTAATATCATATGACCTAATATATGTGTCAATTTGACACGACGATTTACATGCACCTGATTTCTTGGGTTGAACTGACGCGAGAGTCTATAGCTATGAAAAGCGTCGAATGGCGCGATGGTGAGTTATTTCTATTGGTTGTATTAATCGGTACTAGTCGGTTTTACTGAGTTTGCCGAACTAAGTTGTGTCGTACTATATCCAACACGAAAAACCCTGAATATTTACACATTTATGTATTTATATTTTGTTTTATTTTCCATTTGGCGTTTTTGTTAACACAGTTACAATAATTGTGCAATGATATTTGACATGACATTCATTAAAACATTTTACGTTCGTTATTCGAAGTTCAAACGGTTCAAAGCTACCCGAATACCCAATTAAGTACAATCACGTTTAATTGAAATAAAGTATTTAGTTTTATACAATTATTAACAACACTGTACTTGTTAGATTATATATAACTAAAATGTTGACGTTATTTCACGGAGAGAATATTTTAGTACAAATAACTATTTAAAAAAGAAAGTTTTCGTAATATAAATATTATTATTACCTACACAATATATCACGGTACATGACAGTTAGATTACTTTGTGGGTTTAGTGGCTAAAAATTATCATTTTTTGTTTTCAATCCCATCTAAAAGTTATAAGTTCCTGAGCCTTGACTATATATGACCATATAAAATTTCCGTCTAAACGGATTATATTAATAGAGAACAGAGAGAGCATCTATGTGTTTGCAAAAACCGGAGCACACACATTTTTAATATTTCACACGTAGTTGCCTCCTGGTACAGAATGGTTCAGAAATAAATCAAAAGGATATCAGTTTCTCAAGGAAAGGTTTTTGAGTGGTAGTGCCACACTGCATACCTCTCGGTTGCAGTCGAATGGGCCGGCACGCCCGGGGAAGTACCACTCTCTCACTTAAAATCGGCGTGAAGTGGTAGCTATGCTACCGCGTTTCGTCCGGTAAGTGAGAGTTCCGGAGGCCCGATCCCTCTCCCCCCAAAACATGGTTGTGCAGAATTTGGTGACATTACCCCAGGAGGGTACCATCAGCGACTGCGATGGAGAATCCCTCTCTGGGCATCCATGCTCAGGACGTACACCGCCTGAGCAGGGATGCCCAGGCTGCCCTCCGAATTCTGGGGGGGGCAATTTTGCGCTCGCCACTGTTCGGGGCAAGCGGAGCAGGCATCATAAGGCAACCCCTACCACACTCGCTGTGGACTTCTGCAACATAAGGGGACTCAACTCCAACTTGAATGCCGTTCACTTTCACCTTGAGACGGCGAAGCCGGCCTTGCTCTTTCTTACCGAGACCCAGATATCTTCTCCTGCCGATACGTCTTTTCTCTCTTACCCCGGGTACAAATTGGAGCATACTTTTGTGCCACGAGCTGGGGTGTGCGTTTACGTCAGAGATGATATCTGCTCTCGACGCCTCGGCAGCCTTGAAGGGCAGGACCTATCAATTATCTGGCTGCGCGTAGACTGCGACGACCATCCGCGAATCTACGCGTGCCTTTATAGGTCCCATAGCGGTAATGCCGAAACCGACCGACTGGTTGAGCACGTCCAATTGGCTACAGATTCCGTGCTGCAGCAGACTCCATCCGCAGAGATCATTATTCTGGGCGATTTCAATGCTCATCATACAGAGTGGCTTGGATCACGCACCACTGATCATGCGGGTAGATCTGTTCTCGACTTCGCTTTGGCTTATGATTTGACACAACTGGTCACCTCGCCAACGCGAATACCGGACGTGGAGGATCATACACCTTCCCTGTTGGACCTTCTGCTGACTTCGCATCCGGTCGGCTATAAGATTGTCGTCGATCCCCCTCTGGGCTCGTCGGACCACTGTCTCGTCCGGAGTACAGTGCCAGTTACACGATACTCACGACCTCGTTTCGCGGGCTGTCGTCGCGTGTGGCACTACAAGTCAGCAGATTGGGATGGGATGCGGTCCTTCTTTGCATCTTACCCATGGGGGCGAGTTTGTTTCTCGATGGATGATCCGAGCGTTGTTGCTGACTCTGTCGCCGATGTGGTGCTTCAGGGTATGGAACTTTTCATTCCATATTCTGCGGTGCCCATTGGTGGCAAGTCCCAGCCCTGGTTTGGTCGCCTCTGTAAGACGGCTTCACGCCGAAAATGGGAACGCTACCAAGACTGGGCTAACGCATCGGCGTCTCGTGATACAAACACCAGCACATTCAGAAAGGAATATAACTCTGCCTCCAGGTCCTTCAAAAACGTGATAGCTGAGGCGAAGTCGAAGTACATTGGCAGAATTGGCGAGAGACTGGTGCGCTTCCCATCAGGAACACGTGCGTTCTGGTCTCTCGCTAAGGCTGTCCTAGGGAATTTCTGTCAGCCTTCTTTTCCGTCTTTGCACAGGGACGGTGAGTCATTGGCCCATACCGCGAAGGAGAAGGCCGATCTTTTAGGGTCTCTCTTCGCGTCGAACTCGACTCTGGATGACCAAGGAAAGTCACCTCCATCAATCCCGCGATGTGATACGACGATGCCGGAGGTTAAATTTCGGCAAAGTGCAGTTCGGAAAGCACTTCTTTCCTTGGACATTCACAAGTCGAGTGGACCCGATGGCATCCCTCCAATCGTGCTACGGACATGTGCTCCCGAGTTGGCACCGGTCTTAACGCGTCTCTTCCGGCAATCCTACGCATTAGGCGTCGTCCCGAACTCCTGGAAGACTGCTTTGGTGCATCCGATCCCTAAAAAAGGCAACCGCTCAGATCCGTCCAATTATAGGCCTATAGCCATCACCTCCTTGCTCTCCAAGATAATGGAGTCCCTTATTAACTGCCAGCTCCTGCGGTACCTAGAGGAGAATCAGCTGATTAGTGACCGCCAGTACGGTTTCCGTCGGGGTCGCTCAGCCGGTGATCTTCTAGTTTACCTTACTCACAGGTGGGCTGAAGCAGTTGAGAGCAAGGGGGAGGCATTAGCAGCCAGCTTGGACATAGCGAAGGCCTTCGATCGCGTATGGCACAAAGCGCTTCTTTCGAAGCTTCCTTCTTATGGGCTTCCCGGGAAATTATGCAATTGGATTACCAGCTTTTTGGCAGATCGGAGCATCAAGGTCGTTGTCGACGGTGCATGCTCTGACTTAAAATTCGTCAATGCTGGTGTTCCACAAGGCTGCGTCCTATCACCCACTCTGTTTCTTCTGCATATCAATGATTTGTTGCAAATCGGGAACATTCATTGCTATGCAGACGACAGTACCGTTGACACCTTATACACCGGCCGCGCTAATATTTCTCGGGAAAACGTCGAAGAAAACCGGAACAAACTTGTGTCTGAAATCGAGTCTTCGTTAAACGAAGTCTCGAACTGGGGCCGGCTAAATTTAGTCCATTTCAACCCTAAAAAGACGCAAGTTTGCGCGTTAACCGCTAAAAAAACACCATTTGTCGTATCTCCACGATTTGAGAACATCCCGATAGCCGCTACAGGTAGTATCGGAATACTTGGCGTTGATATTTCGAGCCTCGTTCAGTTCCGCGGTCAATTGGAAGGCAAAGCCAAATTGGCTTCAAAGAAGCTCGGTGTGCTCAGCAAGGCGAGACAGTACTTCACGTCGGCCCATCGCCTAAAACTTTACAAGGCGCAAATTCGGCCTCACATGGAGTACTGCTCTCACCTCTGGGCGGGTGCTCCCCAGTACCAGCTCCTTCCATTTGACCGCATCCAACGTAGAGCGGCTCGAATTATCGACGATCAAGCCCTTTCCGATCTCCTTGATCCTTTGGCTTTGCGTAGAGATGTTGGATCACTCTGCATCTTCTACCGAATTTTTCACGGGGAATGTTCCGAGGAATTGTTCGGATTAATCCCGGCTGCTGAATTTCACCTTCGGACATCTCGTCAAAATTCTAAGTTTCACCCGCACCATCTTGATGTCCGAAAATCCACAACAGCGCGATTTCTTAGACATTTTCTGCCTCGCACAACCACTCTGTGGAACCAGCTGTCGCCGGCGGTTTTTCCGAACCGATACGACATGGGAACCTTCAAGAAAAGAGCCTACTCCTTTCTCAAAGGCCGGCAACGCACCTGCAAGCCCCCTGGTGTTGCAGATGTCCATGGGCGGTGGTAGTCACTTTCCATCAGGTGAGCCTCCTGCTCGTTTGCCACCTATTCCATAAAAAAAAAAAAAAAAAAAAAAAAAAAGGTCGATACATTACGAGAACACCGTATTACATCCTCATCCAATGGGTACATCGATATCATATCACAAATTTAATCGTGATTCGTATAAAATGTAAATTACTAATACTGATAATAATTAGCAACCAATTTTCAATATGAGAATGTTACAATCGATGCTATTTCTATGTTATTCATTGGTATAATATATCAATCTCATCATTATTTCGTGATAGTGGTTGTTTGGCGATTGTGATCACTTTCCATCGTATCAGATGTCAATTTTAATCAAAATCATTTCAATATCGAAAACAATGATGTAATATGATGAAATAATTGAGCATGTACTGACGTTGTACAAGATTGTGTGTTTCTCAATTAAACATCACATGGTCTGTGTAACGTTTATATTTTTTCTTTATCGCGTTGGGTAATCGGTGTAGCTAATTGTTCGTTTGATCGTAGCTCACTTTCCCCATTGTTTTTGACAGGCGACCAGTAACCGATACCTGACGCTTTTACTTTATACAACATCTTTGTTGTCCGGAAATCAAAACATTAATGACCTTAATGAATATAACAGGAAAGATGCACGAAAATTAGAGAATATACGCGTATAGTTTCAATAATAGTAAAAGTTGCAATATTAACGTGAGAAATTAATAAAAAATCCTGTATTTTTCCACTCTTAGGGGGTAGCATTTTTTCATCGAATTTGAATGATACGAAATTCCCAAAATCTTTTTTTAGTTCTACGAAAAAGAGGACTTGGAGTTCTGGTGACAAACATAAAGAATAGAATCTAACTGAATTGAAAACCTCCTTCTATAATACATTTTGAATTTGGATATAATAAGGCGTTCTACATATAACTGTAAAGTTAAAAATGTTAATTCAATACAATTATTCAGTTAAAATTTATATGCTAGTATTTTAAAAAGTACTCCCTCTCATTCTGAAAAGTAAGCCCTCAGAAGAGAGAGAAGAAAAAAAAACACGAATATTAAAAAAACGAGGGTGCGTTGCAGGAAACTACTTCCACAGATTGCAGGAAATATGTTACGCGTCCAAAAACAAACGAGCGTATATGATATGTAACATATGACATCTCACGTTAGACATAAACAACATTAACATTATATCCTCTCGGAACTGTGTACCGTTTGACGCCGAAGTCAAGTACCGTGTGCTCATTGGTCAAAAAATATCGCGCACTTCCCCGATATCCCGTTACAGTCTTCCGTCCTTTTTCATTTTGTTGTAGTAAAGCGAGAGATAACATGTTAAACTATAAACACGATGGTACAAGATACCAAAGATATATGTAAACGAGTATTTAAAAGGTTGCTATATCATGGAATAATTTCAGTTAGATTATAATATAATATGTTAGATCTTATTTATTTTAGTCTTTTTTTATCCCTTTGTAGTAATTTAAGTCATTTTTATTTCATTTTTTTCTACCTTTTGTTGATTGCGTCTAGTTGTGTTTACATCTCTTACACACTGAATTGCTGTGTACAGTTGTAATTGGAAAGCAGATTTATTGTAAATATGTTAAGTACTATCTCATGTCTAATTTCATAGAAATTCTGCCACTTGTGCATTCCACCAACCCGCATTGGAACAGCGTGGTGGAATATGTTCCAAACCCTCTCCTTAATAGAAGAGGAGGCCTTATCTCAGCAGTGGGAAATGTACAGGCTGTTACTTTACTTTACTTTTACTATCTCATGTATCTAAATGTTTTAATCTGTCATCTGTTACTGTACCAAACAAAATAAATAAATAATAGTGTGAATTTATACTCAAGTGAAAGAGTAACTCGCATGTGTCCCAATCCTGGGCAAAAGCCTGCTCTCTTAAGGAAATGATCGAAGCTTAGTTCACTTCGCTGCTTTGATATCGGATGTTACACATGTGGCTGAACTTCCGCTACACATGCAGGATTTCCCAGTATGATTTAGACAAGATTTTAAAATAATATTGTTATTTTTATTATTAGGAACAGTTATATTGGTTATTTTCCATGTCTTTTATTTTTATTTCGAGGAGTGATGAATGTATAATAGAATTTACAAGTATCCTATTACATATATCTGAATTGCATTAAAGGAATTGTTTATATTTTGTGTTGTTTTTTTTATTTTTATCAATTTAAGTAGCAAAAAATTAATATACTTGTAACAGTGTGTTTTTTTATCGACATTATAAAACTTAATAAAAATTTTAAATAACGGTACAACCCTAATGGCCCATTAGACCACGATGCAGCTTATAATACTTCTTCCCTTTTTGTAAAATATATTAACATAATAAATAAAATTTCCATACCAAGAAGAAAGCTGTTAAAAAGCAAATAACGTCAGTGGTCCGGAAAATGATCTTCGTACAGAAAACCTTTGAAGTCCATAAGCCCCGTGACGTAGGAAACATTAATGTGTGTTTATCGTTTTATTGAAATTTTAATTTTATAAATTTTATTATTACAGGTAAGTGCCCCGATCTGACCTCAGGTAATATTTGGAACTTCCCGGACGATTTAATTAATGCGTTCAGCGTGAGATTAAAATGAAAATGTGAGTATGAGCAAATGTAAATTTAAAATTGAACGATCATAATTATTTTTATCTTGCATGATTTATTTGTAATTAAATAATCAACGAGGCTTAAATATTTTTATGTTTGATTGACATATATATTCAAATTAAATTTCGTGTCAACATAAATTGAGGTTAGCTTTATTTAAAAAGTTATTAGTCGCAATGCCTTAATGTTTTAATTTTGTCAAGATATTATAATCGTTTTGAGAGTTTAGGAAAAATTATACACTCAATAGTAGATATGAATATTTTTACAACCGGGTCTCACCCGCAGCTGCGCTAGCGTTTTACTTGATAGTTCTTGCTAGTTTAAAGATCAGGTATGGGTTTAAAAAAATAGCCTTTCTTGGGGTTCAAGCTTGTCTCATATTTACAACCAAATCCGAACCGAATTTAATTAAATTTGTTAGTTAAATTCGGTTCGGATTTGGTTGTAAAGCGTAAGAGACTTTAGCATATTATAAATGCTCAGTATAGATTAAGAAATCACGTACCAGGCTTGCATATGGTTTATCTTTACTATGACTTACAGTCGTATGAAGTAACATATATTTAATCTTATTTCCGCAAAATTTTTGGACATAGAATAACTTCTGAATGAAACTCTCAAATAAGACTGATTTTGGCTATAGCGCCAAACCCAAGAGAGACTTCGCACAAAATATTACTCTATATTTACCAGAAGAGATGGTCACGTCTTCTTCGACCAGTGATAGTTAAGGTACTGGACCAATGTCATTGCATTCTCTCCTAAGCAAGAAAGCTAGAACGGCCAACTGGCAAACTTCAAAGTTACACTTAGAATTTTTAAACATTAAGTCTTTTTAAGATTGATATGGCGATCTGAAACATTATTCGAGGTCCGCGAGATTTGTAATCTTATTTACATTCCTACAACCTAACCAACGGGACAGACGTTGGGAAACAGTCAGTAATACCATTATCCAAGTTCCCAAATGGTCTACAATGGGCCTTACTAAATTATTTGCTTCAACTATGTGTGTAAAGCTAAACAATTTATTAGGTTACTTCTTGGTTATATCACATTGGTAGCAATAAGCTTTATTATTATTTACGACATTCAAAATCAAAATATACTTTATTCAAATAGGCTTCTACAAGCTCTTCCGAATCGTTATTAGACAACTATATTTAGTGAAGCTACCACCGGTTCGTAAAGTTGATTCTACCGAGAAGAACTGACAAGAAACACAGTAGTTACTCTTTTTCAACATTTGAAAATACATGTTAGTTAAATACAATAAATATATAAATATTGGACAACATCACATACATTACTTTAATCTCAATGTAAGTAGCTAAAGTACTTGTGTTATGGAAACTCAGAAGTAATGAAACCCAGACAACACAGAAATCTAATGAACTTTTTCTATATTGACTCGGTCGGGAATCGAACTCGGGACTTCGGAGTGGCTTACCCATGAAAACCGATGTATACACTACTCGACCATAGAGGTCGTCAAAAATATATATATTTGTTTATATTATATCCTGCCTGAAAGTGAACAAGTAAAAAAGTATCAAATATGATTTCTGAATCCGCCCCATCATTAGTTATGTTATAACGTAACGAAATACTAGCAACATAATTATGTAAATAAAGGTACATTACAGTTATTTCTTTCCTTTCTAACAAATAATCATTCAATATTTATTTATATGTTCGAATACTGTTCACGTAGAAACACTTATAATGATCATGTATACTCGTGATCACGTGTAAGTCTTATTATGTTTTAGCGGGCTATCCATTCGGTCTCACACGGTTACAATAAGGATTGAAACTAAACATAAAAATAACTTCTTGTTTATTTCCGACTGGGAATGTTGAAATTTTCCCTTCTTCCCTAGAACAGTAATCGATTAGTAAATCTTAAAACAGTTCCATACAATATCCTTTTAAACAAACTTCTTCTCTTAGATGCATATCAAAATTGTGAAAACAATTTAAAAATAGAATTTATTCTTTCAAAACGAAACTCGAATACAATAGAGGTGAAAATTTTTACAATTTTAAAATCATCACATGTCCGCAAACAAGACATAATCCAGTACAGAATCTCATAAGCGTGCTCGGCTGCAAATATATCATAAATCTTCCGAAGATAAACTGCTTTTGAAAATGTTAAAGTTTTAGATGTATTTCAGCGCATGACGTCGTCGTACATTTTCTATATCATCTTCGAACCGATCGTCACTCATTTCATACTTGAGCCCTCAAATTCATTTTAAATTTAAATAACTTATTAACATGTGATCTTAAATGACCAGACTTTTTTGTGATAATAGGTTTATATCATAGGTTTTTGTTATTATGATACTAGTGCCGGCTACGCACGGATTCCATACTGATTTACTTAATGTACTACAGATTTAAAATTATCAGTATTTCATAACTATATTGTCTATGTATTATATAAAAAAAATCTTCCTCTGGAATGACTCTATCTAATAAAAAAAAACCACATCAAAATCCGTTGCGTAATCCTAAAGCTCTAAGCATACATAGAGACAGAAAGCGGTAAGTGACTTTGTTATATACTATGTAATGATAATGATGATGATGAGTAGCTGCGCTTTACGGTTTCATACGCTTTTAATTAAAACTATTGACGTCACAAGCGTGAATTAATGTTATTATAAATATTATTAATAAAGTATTGTATATTGAACGTCACTATATGATTTTGTAAGTGATTTAAGCGACGAAAATATCATAAATCTTTTGAAGATAAACTACTTTAAAAGTGTGAAGTTTCAGCAGGGCTTCAGCGCTGTACAGCGGAGTCGTGAATTTTTCGTAGCGTTGCGCAGCTTCGACGCTACGCTACGATGCGATTGTCACTCTCCCCTTTCATACTTTATACATATTTGAAAAGATTCTAGATGCAAACCGCTTTATGCTAAAAATTCATTCCTATTCAGATTTTATTAATCTTTGAACAAACTGAATCTTAGGCTCTGAAACTATTAATTATTATATTATTTTTATTATAACGTGTGGTTTTTCTTACGGAGTCTTATTGTTGTGAACTTTGCAAATGTTCGCCTCCGTTCTTGTAAATATAAAATAAACACATTTTTATTTACCTCTGTCAATCTGCGATCACCTGCAATTCCAAATATTGTTGAGATGAAGAGTTAATGTGTTTGTATATTTGAATGAACTTTTTCTTAATTCCCTTAAGTAAGGGTTGTATATGAGAGTCGCCGGTGATTCCAAGGCAAGGATTCCCAATGCCTTAGTACCATACCCAGTAAAAAGCTAGTCATACTCTCTCCATCTCATTGGCGGTCTCCACTGGATGGCTATCGCATGCTACCGTGATATTTGGACGCACTATTCTAAAGCTCTATATAATTAAACCAAGAGAACAGTAGGAATTCAACGCAAGTGAAATTACGAAAAAGAATTAGTTGTAGACAATACCTACTTTGAAATTATAGTGAAAGTCAAAAATCTTTATGCAATATGGAAGCGATTACACTAACTGTAATTTCAAAACGTAAATAGATATGTTATTATTAATGTATACTGAAGTTGTATAAATGAGTCGTTTGATAAATTAATGTTATGAAATTTTAATAGGTAATGTTTTATACCATCTTTCCGTTATAATAATATTATTTTTTAACAAAAGCGATGTCTCGTCTAATTTGCGCTGTCCGTTTCGCTGTGAATATTTTATTATTTCATACCGAACATTTACAAGGTAGACAAACTTTGGGCGAATCTTAACATGACAATACTTATTGGGATTGTTTAAAAGTGTATCATATTACTAAATGAGATCGTATAATTATTAATAGCATTTGATATTATACCCTAATTTTGGTTTTGGATACAAACATTTACTTTACAAAAATAAAAATTCGGTTTCTTTCCCTTATTTCTTGATAGAAGAATCACTTACAAAACTCCGACATGTTCTATTGTTGTATTTCGGATTGAAGGATCAATGAGCAATCACGAAAAAATACCTTAGTTACCTGTTGTGAGAAATACATAATACTATATGTTCCCGTGACTTGTTGGGCGTTTGAATTAAACAAATATATACGTCAGCTATCAGTCACTGAAAATTCGGTCAAAATCGGTCCAGCCATTCCAAGAATTAACAGGAACAAACAGACAGGCAGAAAAACACTTATTATAGTATATGTACCGTACAAACATGCATATGTATTTAGTAGTATCCACATTTTATTATACGTATAAATGTTTCTAGTGTGAGGGTCTAATGGCACAAATGCACATTTTTAATACTCGTATCTTGTTATATAGAAATACTTTATTACATATACTTAAGTTTTATAATCAATTAAAAATAGGCTCGGTTACTATATCAATGAGGTTAACACGTAAGCATTTTATGCCTTTGATAAATCTTCCTCTCGACTTCACTAACCCAACACACGTTTTCGTTAGGAGTTTTAACGTTCAGTATAACTCTAACAAATGCACGTAATAATTCATACATCATAACTTCAAGAATAAATACGTAACGTTGGAACCATTTATTAAAACTGGAGCAGTTAACGAACAGACAGACTGACATCTCCTTTAATAAATACTGACGTAAAATATCTTTTGGATTTATTTATTCTGTTATGTTTGTACTTTTAACATGAAATTTAAAACGACTCGTCGCGTCGCTACAATTCTCTCTAACTTCCTCGAAGAGATTACATTCGTTGTAGATTATTTAATAACTAGAATTGCTATTAAACATTTTAAAATTGAATAACTGTCATTTAAATGTTGTTTTATAAAAAAAATAATGTTATGTCTCGTGAACAAGACATTCGTAGATAATGTTGAAATATCTAGCTCCACTGAACACAAATAAAAACATGGTAAATATCCCGAAATTTATAACTTTAATAATAAAAATAACTATGTTAATTTAAAATCTTATATAAAAACTAAATGGCCTTTCGGAAAGAAGTGGTAACTTAAAACATTCTTGAGAAAAGCTTTGGATAATATTTGTATATTATGTATATTAATAATACAATGTTAGGCAAGGTTACTTATTAATAAAATATTTTATTGATTATGAAATATATTTTATACTTAATTATTTTTTTTTAAATTGGTAAACCATAAGAAGTTTTTTTAAACTTTTCATATAAAAAGTTCGTTTAAAGTACAGCTATTTTATAAATACTTAATCATTAATTGAATTGTGTCTGACAGAAAAGGTATGTTACAAGTTTCAATACTTCTATTGGGAAATGTTACTTTTCTATTGATAGATAGATTCCAGCTGATCCACCTATAGCCATAAATAAACTTCTTCCAATACTCTAAAATACTTAAGAGATTCTGGATTTGTATCTCAAGCGAAGATTGTAGCTGCAAAGCCAGACAATCGTTTATAATTCATCTCGTACTATGTGAAGGAAAACATTGTGAGGAAACCTGCTTTTGTCGGATGATCTACAATGCTTGGTCATAGTATATACCGAACAATGTGAATAATCTACATACCTTACCACATGGAGAGCGCGCTGTAACCCTTGCTGGTATATTGTAGGTTATTATTTTACCTATTTCATTGTCCTTATAACAAACAAATTCCTGCAATACGAGCTCAGTGTAATTCCATTATCTTATTTGTACTGTTCGATATTGCGAAGGAATTCAGGGGGTTAATTCTACTAACACATAATGGAGTGAATGTGTGATACGTACCCGATGCTATTCCGATCCAACTTTGACCTTTCCTCACAAAAATAAACCTCAGCTTAATCGTAACCGAGGA
Source organism: Vanessa cardui (assembly GCF_905220365.1). Classification (NCBI taxonomy): domain Eukaryota; kingdom Metazoa; phylum Arthropoda; class Insecta; order Lepidoptera; family Nymphalidae; genus Vanessa; species Vanessa cardui. The sequence goes on from NC_061139.1 coordinate 10,722,024, forward strand.
GTAAAACGACGGAACGGCCACGATTACGTTTTGATCCGATTGCGATAAAGTAATAATTTGTTAGTAGGATTGGCGCCCAGTATTGTTGGAAACTTTGCCTAACCATATTCGGGTTTATTGTCTCGCATATTGGTTACGATTATTGCCATTGCGAGGGTCTTTGAATTGGTATCAACATTGTATTGTATGCTAACTTTGGTTTGAAGAGTATAACGTGGCTTAGTGGATAAATTGGGAGAGTCTTAATCGATTACGAATTCATACCCGACCAAGTAGAACTGATATTCATCTGGTGACACACAAGTCTGTATGTTTTATTTCCTATTGCCCAACGCCCATAAACATTGACGGCATTGTATGTAAGAAATATTAAACGAAACAATATTAAGACTGAATTTAATCGCTCGTTTAGCTGTTTGTTGTGTGGATACCGTTTCAACTGAATCAAATCAATGTTCGCAACCAAGATTGTTTGTTGAACCTTGTTGCTCGTGAAATATATGTATGAGTTTATGTTACCTCGTATCCCATCAACTATCTTATTTTAACGGTTCTTTCACTGGCACCTGTCAAGCTATTTCAGAGATAGGCCGACTCGAAGAGACAGACAAAAATTGCAAAAAAATGTTATTTTGGTATATGTAATGTACACATACATAAACATTTAGTAAAAAGCGGTTATTTTAACATTACATACAGACATACCAATTTTATTATAGATAAAGAGTATTTGTTTGATTTTTACACGATTAATAGCATTTTTTGGCATAAGTAATATTTTCCATTACGTAAATACTTTTGAGGAAATGTAGCATCGTAATAGTGCAATATGGCATTTCAAAGTTCGAAATCCTAAATAATCGTTACTATAAACAAGCGCGAGGCTAGCAACGACGTCCCAACCTGAATTCGTAAAATACGCTAAAGGCCCTCCCGGCAGGCAATAACCAACGCCTCTCGTAGTTTTGGACCAGCACTATAAACTTACCTATTATTTAGTGCCGTGCCTTAACTTGGATAGAATTTACAACACGATGACCTGAGAGGATTTCGACCCGTGAATATATCGAGTCTTGAGACATTTATTAGCTGACTTTATGCGTCAAAACTGCTTTGAACTATATTACTTATATAATGTTTATTTAAATAGTAAAAAAGTACTTTTTATATTACTAAATATGATGAAACCTATCGGTATAAATACTTTTTATATTAATTAATAGAATGGTTCAATGTTTTTTTTTTTATAAAAGTATATAAAAAAAAACATTGTGTACACCGACATACGCTATAATTAAAATGTTAACTTGGCTGTTATGTATCTTGTCTCTAATTACACTGGCTCACCAACCTTTCTAACCGGAAAACAATACATAATATTTCTATTCGGAAATGGAATGGTGATGTGGTAAGTTTAAGAGATATCTTTATTTTCAAAATCGCACGAAGTCGCTGGCAAAGCTAGTTTCATAATAAAATTGGTTAAAATTTAAATTCAACAAAAACAAAGTTTATAGCGTATTGAAAAACATAATTAATAAAGTACAAACTAGTTCTTTATACAAATTAAATTTGGAGACGAGATAAAGTTATTTCTCGAGGGGAGCCTCCGTGTATGCGCTCGAATTCTGTTTAATTTCAGTCGCATGGGAACGTTTGCGGGCTGTAATGAGAGTAAATTAAAACTTTCAGTGCGAAAAGTTTTTTATGTACGTAAACGTTGGTTACATTAACCGTACACATCTGCGATGATAATTGTGTTTTCTGTGTGTCCTGTTGTGTAATACCGTCTAATGAACACGCCGTTATGTTTTTACTGTTTAGGTTTTTATTTTGTTTCGTGTCTGTGAGTTATTTTAATTATTAGGAGCTCAGATGCCTCAGTGTTTAGGGATGCATCTTAAACGATTTTGGCAGGTATGCAATGGTATGCATGCACCCAAGCATGCGCTACTGATTTTTCATGTGTTCTTTAGTGTTTATAATTCATCTCTTCCTCAACGGTGATGGAAATCATCGTGAGGCATGTTTCTAATTTCTGTGAAATTCTGCCACCACTCTGAAATTGTGTATCCATCAATCTGCATTGGAGTAGTGTGGTAGATAAGCTCAAAACTTCCCTTCAAATGAGAGATGTTAGCCTTGGTTTGTAAATGTACGTTTTTATAATTAAACATAATTTAAGATAATTCAATTTTAGAATTTGTTGATATTATTTTGTAATGAGATTAATGTATTTGTCCATCTACTAAATATACTAAAAATATACCCTGATAGACTTTGCGTGCGAGAAAAACGTCTAATTAATTTATAAGAAAAAGGAAAGTGATAAATAGTAAATATATAATTTATCAAATTTAATTACATCACGATCACATAAATAATCAATTTAAGTACAGTATATAAAAAATATATAAATATAACTATAGTAATAAAAGAGTTCCTTTAAAATGTAAATCGAAAAGAAATTTGATTAAAATATGTTCGAAACTTATCAAGTTTCCAAGCTAAGGATGTTTTGATTCTTATACAAATCGCTGGAGCGAGCTCGGTACCAAATTGCGCAATATGAAAATAGGTCAGTTGCATTCGTGGAGCACCGCCCGGAAAGTTTTGGAACCTATCGTCGAACAAAAACTATCAGCAAATATCGTTTTACTAAACGCTGCGGCTGAATGTAAATGAAAATTTTTTGACCTTTGCACACACATTTTATGCGGATTTTTAGTTAACGTTTAAAAATTTTGCAAGCCTTTGGTTGGTTATGTAGATATCAAAGTAAGGTATGTCGTACTAAAAAAGAATATATCTGTAATGAACTTTAATGAATTAAACATTTATCAAAATCATGATCTTCGAATATGCAAATCGGATTGGGCGATTCCTCAATTCGTTTTTATAATAAAAGTGAATTTGTTTTAACTAATTTGAATTCGTATTTATAATTTTCTTTAATTATATTCAACGACATAACAAATTAAAGTTTATTATATTTAAATGGAAACAAGTCATGACAAAAATGATATTAAACTGTGTACAGAAGACTATTTTTAAGATGTTATGTGACAACTCTTTGATCTAATGATTAATTTAGGCTATAGATTTTGAGGGTTTCCATACAAGTTTCTAATTTAGCCAATAAAAATGAGATTATTTTTTACAAATTAATAAATTCTTAGTGCCACTTAAAGTAAAAAGGATGAGCGCGTTTCATATACGTACCTTGTAATAAAGCACTTCCCCTCACTGGTCGTATCAGTTTTTCACCCCATTTTGCTCTTTTAGTGAGAGAAGAGATGACGCATCTATGTATGCATAAATAGTCTTTGATATTGGCCTTCGTGGACGAAATTAGTTTAGAAGAACATTACATTTTAATTCGAATTACAAACGCTCCAAATAAATTGTGTGTTTATGAAACGATTCTGAATATAATGTGAAGCAAAATTCAAACTTAAATATTAATCGAGAGTAAACAAGCAGGAAAGCGCTCGTAAATATTGCTCTGACTCCACGGGCGGGCCGCTTTCCGCCTGTTAAATTTAATGGCCAAATTAACCAACGTAGGACTCACATGCCCCGCTACAATGTGTTCTTTGTATCATAGTTAACAGCACATTTATTTTAGATCTTTCCCTAACATTTAGACGTGTATATTTTTGTATCTCTCAAACAAATTAACTTCGTGTTATAGTATTTAATTTGTCGGAATTCACTAGCGATAGGACTGTGTGCTGTACTGCTGAATAGCAATTGCTGTGTGTTGGACTTGAATGGTGTAGGTATGTATCTCATAATGTCTTAAATTGGTTTTTTACTCGCCAGTGCCAGCGTCTATGGTAGTTGGTCTACATGCTCGTCAACCGTCCTTTTATCAATGGCAATAACGCGTTTCCCTCGCATGAGGTTAATATGGAGCGTGAGTCTTACTGGTGATCATGATACTCTGACGATTAGCCCGCCCATGCAGACCTCCAATACCTAAGAGATATGGAGGTCTAGCCTCAATTCGCTAGCAGTTCAAACAACTTAAAAAAAATGTAAAAATAATTTTTTTTTGTTAATTACTATCAGTTTATTATACCTAATCGTCTTTATTTAAAACATTTATACAAAAAACATATTCAATGATTGTTACATACAAACCAAATAAATATGCTAATCGCCGGTAACACCTTGCTGTTGCCACCTAACACTGGCAGTACTACTAAAAAAATAACCCCAGGTAAAATAGTATAGTGTAATAAGGTGTAAGTCATAAGGAATCTCTTACAGGCAGACATATTGTCGGATTATTATTATTATTAAAATCCATAGGTTTGATAAATGGTCTTTAATTAACCCGAAACTAACAATACAGCGAGTTCAATCAGTAAGAAACACGTACGTATGTGATGCTCAATTGTCTTTATTAAAATTAGTCCTTTTGTCTAGGTAATATGCTCACATTGTCGATCGCGTCGTGAACGAGGCGTCTATAACAATAAACGTCGCCTAAGAGCCTTAACTACGATTGCCTTCTCAGGGATCTGAAACAACATACAATCAGCGACGATTGCCTATATTTTTTTAGGTTCCTTGTATATTGTATTATATAAGAAACGATGTCATTTTAGCCGGTAAATAAAGGCCACTCCAGATTGGGTGGTTATTCTGCTAGATCATGTTAGCCTTTTATAAATATTATCCGTGTAAAATGGGAAGTTAATCCCATTTTAACATTCAAGGGGTGAATTAAAATATCATGTGTCTTTTCTTAGGGCTTAAGCTTGTTCCCCACCAAATTTTGTAAGAATATGTTCGTACCATAGTCGTGAAATGTAGATCGACGGAATCACTTTTGTATTTATAACACGTTTATGAAGTTAATCTATTTTTGTTTGTATAAGCTTTTCAAAGTAGAAAATATGATTGCTAGATATAACCTGAAATGATGATTATTTTTTTGTGATTCATGTGTCCTTGTTATTGAGTCGTTTTAGTCATATGATCGTTGCTCACATGTGGAATGAATATTATTTCGTTTCTATATTATTATTATTTTTTTATTATTTACTACCGTCATCTAGTTACTGCGTGTGAGATGACAAGGTTGTGTTTAGGTGGTAGCATAAAAAGTGCTACCTTAATATACTATTGCAGACTATATACCTCTTTGCCCGATATCATCCATTCGTTCTGACGTTATGTATAAAAAAAATCATCCAATCAACTTTTCGCTTTCATCTATATTAATATTATAAATGTGAAAGTAATTGTTGTCTGTTTGTCGCTCTTTCACAACGAAATCGAATTTGATGAAATTTGATGTGAGCCAAAGTTGACCTTCAAGGAACATACGTTTTTTGCCTAACACATGACAATTAACACCCTAAAACGCGAGCAAAGTCGCGCGAGAATTAGTAATATTATAAGACAACTCAATATAATATACAAGTTTAATAACATACATTAATAAAGTTTACTTGATAAATAAGTGCATTCAGAGAATGCAATGTGCAAGTTAGTGTTACTGTTTTCTCGTCGTTTCTATCAAAGCCCCGCGTTTATTGTGCAGTAACTGAAAACAGTCCCCGTCGAGTTGAAAAAAAAAAGTTTCAATTTATTTATGTAAACGAAGAATTAGTTTGTTATTCTAGTATTTCGATACAATTTTATTAAACAAATACGTAAATGTTTTTATACGTTTTCGTATTTCTTTTATTTACTTGCCTTTGTGAAAATTTTATTATTTTTAATTGTCAAAACTTGTTGACACGTTTTCCGTTTAAAAACTTTAAAAAAAAAAGTAAAAATGTTTTGTAATTGATATAACACTTGTTTTTAATCTTGTTTGGCGCTGTTGTTGCATGTACTTGAGGGTTTTATTGTTGCTTTATATATTTTTTACGTGCCAAGGGGCGTTTTTGTAGTCGTTATTATTGTCAAATACTACAATTTATATTAAGTAAGGCTGTGCGTGCGTTATATTAAATAAAGTTTGAATTATATGTATAATTGTTTGTTATTAACATCGGGTTAAAATGTTGTATGAATTTATTATTATTACTTATGATAGAGCCAAGTGCCATGTCTTAACATAATATACTACCTTTTTGCGTTTAATTTCTTCATTTCTTAATATGGTTTTTGCTTTATTTTCAAATTTGAAATAGGTAGAATTGCAATAGGTTCCTGGGTAGTATTTGGTCACCAGCTTCCATAGATAATGGCATTGTAAGAAATATAACGTATCAAGTACAGTCGAGGAGAACAAGAAAGGATTCGTCACCTTAAGATCTATTTTCATGTGCTCAGTATAAGCGATAATCTGCTTTACCGATCCAGAATGACATATTGCGTCGCAATGATTCGATGTTTAGATTCAAAAGGTACTAAGATTTTAAGACTTGATAAAAGACTGAATTTGATGATTGGCGAAGGTTTTCTTACTCTGACTACATAATTAACGCTTCACCAACCTTGAGAACATAGTGTGTTATGTTCCTTGTGCCTGAAGTTCACTGACTAAGATACCCTTCAAATTTTAATAAACAATACTAAGTATTGCTTTTAGGGGGTCGAACATCTGTAAAGTGGGTGGAACCTCCCCTGACAGGCTAACACAATGAACAAGTAAATTAATAATTAAAAGTCAGTGAAGTTAATCATGATTAATATTAAACTTAATTCGAAGCTTAGTACACCCGCAAAATAATGGCGAATAGCCGCTTCAGGTTTGAACCTCTCTTAATAAGAGAGCCCATTAATTTAAGAAGTCGCTTACCAAATATTCCCATATTTGGTAAGCGACCTCTTAAGTCTCTCAAATCGAAAGAAAAACGAACCTACCATCAAAACAAAAGGCATCCTTTACAGAAGGGCGCACGCCTTAACGCCGATAACGGTTTGCCAAATGTTTGGCATTGAAATAAATAGCGTAAAGGCAAACGAACCTACGCCATTTGCGTATGCATAATACCCCATCACGAAGTAATCTTTTAAATTATATTGAAATCTAAACGATTCGATCGTAAATTCAATCAACATTTTATATATCGACACAATGATTGTTTATCGCTAAACACAATTAAACGTGTAAACACGTGGAACAACATTAAACAAAGTTAAATTACTTCACCCTTAAACGTTTTTCGGTCGATTCCGTAGCGATCACATTTATCGGATTTTAAATCGAATGAGTTTCGCATCGGAGGATTCAAGATTGAAATGTATGAGAACAGATAAAACACACGCCGCAATGTAGGCTAATGTGCAATTCTCGATTTCGTGCCAATTTTGAAAACGCTTCGAAGGGAAAGCTTTATAATGCCTTTGAATGATTTTTATTCAGTTATTGTTCTTGTATATCGAAGTGAATTCGCGATTAGTGCAACTATGTTCGTTTGAATTGATTATTACCTAACAACAATTTATTGATGGTTTTTTTTTAGTTATCTCCCAGTACATCTGGATTAGGTGATTTGTTTTGTCAATCAAAAGGAATACCAAGTGTATTAAGTGAAGCGACCACCCGTCAGAATAGCTTATTATAATATATTGTAATGAACTACTCTGACGAGCCAGCACAAAGCAATATCTTAATGACCTTATATTCTAATTATTAGTTTTTAAGTCTTCGAAAACTCTTTGATATTTTCCGTCGCTTCCACTATTAAAACTTTGCACAGTTTCGTCTCCAGTTTGTCCTACATATCAATAAGCCCGCTCTCGCCTTCGCCTATCACTCGCTTAATGTCATAAAATATTTTAATGACCCTAAAATATATCTTCGAATATAAACACATCAATAAAATCGAAGTGTCTGATTGTTCTATCTGTTACTTTACTAAATGTATATGATGTAAACGATACTATAACAAAACAATTTATGTATTTTTTTCGAATGTTTGGTGGTTCTAGTTAATATCGAAAACGGCCGATCCTAAAGACAATTTCAAATGCATATTTTTGGTGTTATGAGGAGTTTAGGTCAAAATAAATGAGACTCACGATATTATTATTAAAATTCTATTGAACTTCCACGCAGACGAATTCGTGGGTAACAGATAGTTGTTAATATGAATAATAAATTTTTATGACGGTTCGAGGGCGAGTATACGTAACATATTGATATCTTGTTATACAACTAGCATACTAGTCATGTAATAAAACTAACGTGGCCGAGTCTATGTATGTAATCTCCAAAGAGTTATGTTCAAGTGGCTAAATTATAACACCGCAGATATATAGGTTCTGGGATCAAACCCACGATCGAATCATTAATAATAATTTATTCGGAATAATTCTCTGAATGGTACGATTTATTCAAATTAATAAAAACTTTTATAAAAGCTTTTGTGTCGTTATTATTCGAGATATAATTAAACGTGAATCTACCAACGGTTTGGTATATATATTTTATTCAGATGGATGTTATTTAAATTACAGATACTTTTTTTTAAATACAATTGTGAATTATCATTTAAGGTATACAAAAGACGTCTTAGTTTAAAATTGCTATTGATGACATTCATGGCATTGGCAGTGTTAGCCACAAAACGATATGTATGTATATAAGTAGTATTAGTAATTAAAAAGTATTTGAAAAACGCAGTATCATTTTATTGATTATTTATTGCTTGTCAATCAATTGGTACCTTTTGTAATATGTACGCAGAGTTACATGATGATCGGTTGATTACAAATAAACTCAATTTCGTATTAAAATTGGGACTTGAATGTTTCTATGTTGTAAACAATTTCTATTCATTTAGTTATTGGCGCTGACCCAGTTGATAATTAGCTGCAGCTAAGCCAAGGCAATTTTAACTCTGACAGAGTTAATAGCCTAGATAGTAGCCGGCTTTTCGCATTTGCCGCAAAAACATTTGATATACGACCCGAGCTCCCTTCCAACTGGCCTGCGTCTAAAGTATAAACTGGTCAAGTGTTTTTAACAACTTGGTAGAACTGAAACATTGTTTTATACGAAGTTTGTGCTATCTTGTTCCAACGTAGTCGAATGTTTTATATATATATGTATTTATTTGTTTCTTTTGTTTTACTGAAATAGCGATACTCTAGTTAGTTTGGTTCGCTTTTATTTGTTACAAAAAATATATCTCGATTTCTTCTTATAGGTTCGTAGGTTTATTTTTTATTCCATACTAGTTGTTGCCCATAGTTGTTGTTGGTCGTCAGTTGTTTGGGGCGGCAAATGTAACATATGATCTTCCTCGGAGTTAAAGCTTGCTTGAAAGAACAACGATGAGGATGAGGAAAGAACAACATACATACAGATAGGCCGTAACTCGGCGTTTCGCATTTATAATATTTATTTAAAAATGGACGCGCTGTAAAATATGCCACCTTAGATAAGTAAATGGTCAACACAGCATACAAGAAATATTAATATTCTCTTACAACAGCAATGTGCTTCCAATCTTAGGAATAAATGTTTTACTATCTCACTAGCCCTTCAAACCGAAATGCAACGACCCTTTGTATTGGTGCACAAAGATCTACCAACGAGTTTGACCCTGGTGGCTAAATTTGGTGGTAGAGCTTTTCTGGTTAACATATTGTTTATAAAATGATTTTGATAATTCGCATTGAGTTCAGTAACTATCCCAAATGGAGCCATCTTAATTTCTTTGGTAGTAGATATAGTTAAGTTTATTCGGGCAATAGTTTTTTAATAAAGTCTGTTTATATTGTTGTATTGTGTGTATTGTACTCCACTTAAGGCCTTGCACATTATATTTACAAATCATTCACGAAAAAACGAGATTAATCAGAACATTATATGAAAATTCAATTTTTGAATGGAATAATATTAAATGTTCAAGCTAATTTAATAAAGATCTCTTTAATAATTTAATATTGTTATTGAGTAATATCATTCTTTATGTGTTGATTTATGTTTTGTGTTCTCGTTATATTAAGGACGTATATATCGATGTTCCTAAATTAATCTAGAAACATGAGCAAAGCTAATTTCACGCAGGAGAAAATACAAGAAACAGACGGCGTTTCAATACAGTGCATTTATTTTTACAAAGAATTTCACCCGCGTAAAGCGCAGTTGTTATTTCTCGGAGGAATTACTTCAAGTATTGAGATATTAGCCTCTTTTTTGCACTGAAAAACGTCTGCGATAACTTTAAAGGTTCTATCTTTAGTATCAAGATGCTTTAAATCTGATACAAAAATAAATCGACACAAAATGTAACGTAGCATTTTTACTGTACTGTTTAATATGATAATAATAATGAGTTGTGTTTTTTTTATTAGCTGAAGTAAAATCAACAGCCCTTTGCCTTGCAGTAGGATATGTATAATATAAGTTAACCATAACAGTATAAACAACTTTGATATTGAATTGACGCGATATAATTGGTCGAGATCTTGAATGATCTATAATATTGATTTCTGATTGGCGGATATGTGACGTTTTAAAAGTCAGCAATTTTTTTACTTTGGAACTAAAATTGACATGGCATGAATTATGTGAATTTAATATTTGTTCATTGTAATTCCTTCTTCATTTGGAAAAGCATATTATAGTTATTGTATACACATGTGGGAGAATTTCATCGGAAATTTTTCCGCAAGATGTTTTAGTTTAAAATCGATGAATGAAACTATAAACATGTTTAAAGTCTATGGAACTTTATAATTCTTGTATTTGTCTGTTTTAATAAAATTTTGCCACATATATATCCACGAATCGGCATTGTAGCGAATTGGTCAAATAAGCTCCAAACATTCTTCTTATAGGCAGATAAGACCTTGGCACAAGAGTTGGACATGAACAGGCTAATATTTTACTTTTCCCCAAATAATTGATCAAAAAAAGTCTAGAGATATGATCGTATATCTTAATGTTTTATCAAAATTCAAATGAATGAAGACTAAAAGTTAAGTCAAACACAATTCCATCTAGCAAACGACTTTTTAAAGTCTCCGTGACCTCTATACAAAGGCTAAGCGTCCTTGGCACACGACGCGATTCCTCGAGCATAGCCACTGGCCGCGGGCTCACCTCCCCTTTATAAGAAACATCAATCATCGTTAAGCGGTACTAGAGAGACATTTACACAGTGCGATACTTTCGCTTAAATCATTTAAACTATGTATGAAGAATGGATCTAAACGCGGTTTTCATCAATAATACATGTATATATTCTATTAGATAAGAGCAAAAAGGATAGGTCGTAAATTAATTGAATAAATGTATAAAATTATTTTCGATATATTTTTTGTCATGTTTTTATAATTCTTTCGAAAGAGTACATGTCCTAAGCATTGCTTATTAAACCGTTATACCACTATGCTTTGTATGGCTACGCTCAGTTTTGAAGGGTAAGTGTACCATTGTAATAATATACAAAAAAGAAATAACATCTTGTACCCGTGATCGCGTCGTTGGTGGCGTAATACCAGTAAAATGTGTGAGTTATCTTTCTGAATGTTTTACAGAAACAAAATTAAATATACTTTATTCAAGTAGGTAGGCTTATGAGCCTGATTTCCTTTACAGTAGACGTCTTAGCTACTCTTCCTAAAAGTGTTTTGTTTATACTTTTGAATGCCTATTTTCGAATCGTCTTCATACAAGAGTTCGGAAATTCGACTTATCGAATACTATAGAGAAGTGTCTCATTAGTAAACAAGAAACTTAGTAGTCTCAACTTTCAAGGGGCTTCTTAAAAACATTGAAGTGAAATATTATTTTAAGACAATTGTGTATATATTATTTTTTCAACGACAGTAAAATATCGTATCGTTTGGAAGTCGTGTCGTCGCAGTGAATTATAAAGATAATAAACTTGTTAAAAGTTTCTCGAAAGTTTGGGTAAAGAGAAAAATGTGAAATTGGACATATCTCGACTTCTAACGTTTTTAAGTATAATTTAATATAAATGGAACTAAATGACAATAAGTACGTTCTGTGTTATATTGGTTTTAATATTTTTGACAAATATCAAGAACGTGATTGGACGATTGATCAAGGAGTCGCTGTCCAATTTTGGCAATAAGGCACTTGAAGATACAGCTAAACCTTATACTTTTTTCAATTTTCTTTGTCGTGTAGTATAATGATGGTTGGAATAATGGATAGTGATTTTCGTATGTAGCATGATCTCGGTCGACCTATAATGATATTATTATGCCATCGACGATCAGTGATATTTTTATGCGTTTTATATGAAACAGTTATACGTTATAGAGAATATATTTGTAATACGTGTCATGTGAGCCGGGACGGTCCAGTGGTTAGAACGCGTACATCTTTACCGATGATTGGTTCAAACCCAGGCAAGCACCACTGAATTTCATGTGCTTCATTTGTGTTTGTAATTCATGTCGTGCTCGACGTTGAAGGAAAATATCGTCGAAAACCTGCATGACTGTGTCTAATTTCTAAGAAAATCTGCCACGTGTGAATTCACCAACCCACATTGGAGGAGCGCGGTGAAATATGCTCCAAACTTTCTCATCAAAAGGGAGAGGTATGCTTTATTTCTTACTACTTAGCTCAGCAGTGGGAAATTTACAGGCTGTTATTGTTTGTTGTGGTTATGTCAGGTACAGGTTGGTAAAGGTAAAAGAAGTAAGTCACGTGCGTTTAGGCTATTTATCTCAATGCCGTCTGTATTATAGTAAGAAAAAATATTTGGCAAAACTTTTATTGGCGCCATTCCGTCAGTTAAGCCTTATGTAAAAGGATTACCTTCATTGCATTGATGGTAGGTTGGTTTTCCTATACGAGAGTTACGAGGCTTACGTGCTCGCTTACAGAATATTCCCTGGGCTCTCTTATTGAGATACGTTGGTTAAATCTTGGCGTGGGTATTTACTAGTATTATATATATACTAGTATTTTTATATTTTTAGTATATACGGCTAGAATGTATCAAGATCATGTTTGATTTTATACATGACTAGTAGTCGCCCGCGGCTTTGCTAGTGTTTTAAGGTGTTGGTTGTCATGTGTCAGGCAAAAAAGTAGCCTATGTCATTTATTGGAGTTAAAGTTCATAGCAAATTTCATTAAATGCGGTTCAGCGGCTTGGTCGTGAAATAATGACAGACAGACAGAGTTACATTCATATTTGTAATATTATTATAGAAGTATAGATTAGCTTTACTGAGTTTGAATTATTACTTTAATGGAGTTTTGTTATAACTCATCATATGTTCTGGGGCCAAGTACTAGCACGTAGTATTGTTCTCGCTTGAACGAAGATCCTGTGGACTGTGTAAACTACAGGCACAAGAGACATTATATATTGACATCACATGACAGCTGTTCTGTCAAGATTCTATGTCCCAAGGTTGTAGACGCATTGACTATATAAAGATTGCTTAACATTTCTTACAGCGCCAATATCTATGGGCAGCGATGACCACTTTCCATCATATTATATTCGCCTGTCCGACTACATAATAGAAATCTATCCGTTTATAAAAAACAACATTTTATGTATTTTTTGTTATTTTATTAATAAAATAGTCTCTTATTTTATAGTGCTACAGAATAAACAAAAACTAACAACATATACGTGTTTCGAGTAAATATTTGCTACGGGTAAGGAAATATACGTCCCGTCAATAAATATTGACATTGTCATTCAGCAAACTTCTGATAATACATTGGTCTTTACATAGAACACAACTCATGTGTTATAACTCTTCGCAATTCATTTAGTTCTAATAAGACAAATATTGAAACCAAATGAACTAAAAATTTGCATCTTTTTTTAGATCAACCGATTCATATTCACATTCAAAATTTAGAAATTCAATTTGAAAAGGTCGAAATACCCTAAGGAGTCGAAATTTTACGTCATTTAAGTTCCGGTGACAATGTTTTTATGGAAAGCATATGATTCATTAGACAAAGGAAATCCTCAACGATGAACAACATAAAAACTATATTTTTTATAGAAAAGCTTGTATTTAAAACGGTTATTACTATTAATTTATTTCCTAATATTTCTATGATATTTAAATAACATCTTATGATAATTAAATACTAAGTAAATATATTACATTGCCGATCAGGAAGAACCAGAATAGAGCTTCCTTAATATTAATTTTAATCATAAAAACAATATGTTCTTACTTCACTCAAGTAGGTTAGTAAGCCTTTTTGAGTTATCGTTTTAAAATAAAAATACTTTAAAAATGTCTAAATTCTTTTTTTATAAATACGGTAGTATCGAATAGGTTTTGGTAGCTTTACATTTATTGCAATTTTGTAGAATGAGTTTTAAAAAACTATACTAATATTATGAATGTGAAAGCACCTTTCTATCTGTCTGTCGCTCTTTAAGCCAAATCAATTAATCAAATTTGACAAAATTGGTATGAAGTAAACTTGAACTCTATGGAAGGACATAGACTACTTTTTTGCTTAACATAAGACACCGAACTTTTATGTGATTTTAATTGGTTGATTTAGACGACTGTGGTGTTTTTGTGTCATGTTCTCACTCACTTTTCGTATAGAAAGTCAAAAAGTATTAGAAGTATCAAATTAGAGTAAATTCCACCATGCTGCAGTGTCACATTTAAGTTGTTACTAAATTATTATTTTTTTTTAAATATTCGACAACTTCACATTCATTACTTTGATCCCAATTTAAGTAGCCAAAGCACTTGTGTTATGGAAAATCAGAAGTAACGACGGTACCACAAACACCCAGACCCAAGACAACATAGAAAACTAATGATAATCTATATTGACTTGGCCGGGAATCGAACCCGGGACCTCGGAGTAGCGTCAAATTACTTTGTTTAATTAGTCACTATAACTGTATATATTATATAAGTAAATTAGCGTCTGTCACAGAGCGATGTTCGCGACAAGTTGACGTAAACCGATAGCAGAGTCCGCGCGATTTGCGGTCCTATCATGTAATTGATCAATCTGCTTCGACAGTCGCCAATGACGCCAAATTGTGTTTGTGATCTTCTACAGTCCGTGAAATGTTTTCTTAATTAAATTAAGCGCGCTCTTTGTAAATATTTGTAAGAGCTACCTGCTCAGAAATGGTCGGTCGGTATGAAGAGGCGTTTCAAATGAAAAGTGAAACTTTTCCGTTTTGATACTATATCTTATACTTATATAAAAGGTAAGATTTGTTTGTTTGTTGATCACATAAAAAATTTGAAAACGATTCTTAAAACCGTTCACTTCAAAAACCTTACTTATTCCAAAGTAACAAAGTCTATACATACTATACATATCGAGCACCGACAGCTGATTTATGTATGAACTGTGTAGTCAAACTGAATTCCAAGCGAAAGAAGTCGACGGTTTAGCTAGTCTACAGTAATGTTAAAGTTAAATATTAAATAATTTCCTTATTTTTACTTGAACAAAAAAAGGGTTATTGAGAGTAATTGTAATTCGTCAGTATTATAAATTGAATAAAGTTATTTAATTGATATCACGTTTTGCGTAAATTAAATTCTTAATATTGTTAAGTGCATAATGCACAGACGTTAGATATTTTTATTAAGAGCATAAAAATACTTGATTATTTTTTTTCTTTTTTGTATAGAACATTAATTAGCACATGTATTTTTATCCTTTGACGTTTCCACATGAGCACACGGTCTTATAAGAGCCGGCGGGGGATTTTATCGTATTACATTAAATTCACATAGAGATTGCTACGTTCAGTTATAAATTACAGCGCCCGATCGCTGGGAAATATTTTTGCTCTCCTTAAAATATACGAGAGTCGAATTCGGTGTATTCGTCTGCGTCAGTTTCCATTGTGATGCGATTTCTCCGGAAGGTAATTCTTGTTATGTTATGAACGATCTATTCCTAGCCCTTTACGATGAATTGAATCACTAGAATTAGCTTTATGTTGTAGTGTGAATGATGTTGAATAAGCATTAATACAAAGTGATTTCAATATTGAGATTATACGGGATATAAATAAAGTTGCTTTGGAAAGGTTACAATTGAATCCACCACGATTGTGTGAGTTCGTACTCAGACACGTGTAAGAATGTCATTCGACTCGTACAAATTTCCTCTTCCTAATTTCTTTATTTGTTTCATCTCCGAGCTCGGGATAAATTATTCTAAACAAATAAGACCGTGAAAACTCTGCGGCGTTCGAGCGGATTTGAACTTTCGACTTTCGATTAATTTTCACGTAACGTAATACATGACGCTCGTGAAAAATTAACTTTACGTTTTACGTTACGTTAACGTTCTAACAGAACGATACTTGGAGTTAAGGCTGTGTGCAAGCTCTTCTAGGAATCTAGGAATACATATAATTACTCATGTAAAAGTAATGTAAAGATGTATACTTAATGTGGGTATGTATCAAGTAATCTACTTCAAAACATAATTGTCATATTTCGACTTGAAGGCTGAGTTAGTTAGTATAACTTACACAAGGGCCACGAAAAGGATGCTTAATATCTCTTATATGTAATATGCCCAACAGTATCATTATCTATGGTACGTGGTGACCATCAGTGGCCGATATATCAGTCTGCTCATCTTTTATACATAATAAATGCGTTATACAACCATCTTATATACGTATACATTTTATAATTATACAAGTTTAAACATATGAACGTAATTTTAAATAAAGAAATGTTTAAATTTATACCAAATTATGCAGCTCATATTTTAAATGATGATTAATACATGTTGCTAAGAAATTATGATGAATACCTTAAAGGCTTTAAAACATGGACGATCTAACACGAGTAATAATTATATTTAATCAATTTAATTCGTTTTAATGTTACTAGTTGCATTAAATATTGTGTATTTTCTTACCTCTCTCAATAAATGTCTATATTGCAACAAAATCATATCCTCTTTGGTCCCTGAGATAAATGCGTTCATCCGTAAAAACTCTTCAACTTTATGTGATATACTATCTGATATAGAACAGATACTATATACGAAGGCGCGCGCCTCCTCATTAAATTATATTAATTTCTTAGTGTGCGTGAGACGATCAAAAGTACAGACAACAACAAAAAAATTGTTAAGAAAAAGTATTGTTTTTAAAGTAATGTTAAATTACTATAATTAACGTCGAACAAAATAATCTTATTTTAATATAGTTGTCAACGGCCTACGTTTATAGATGTACCACAGTATAAAATTATTAATTTTAAAGGTGAACTCCTAACATAATTTGAATTAATGGATTTAATAAAAGCCAATGAGTTAGAAGTTTCGTAAGTAATGAAGGGGTTATCTCAAAGAAATCAAATCGCAATATGATTTTTTGCGAGCCCTTTTTTCCGTTATATCTCATTATTTATTCTGCCCTAGAATATCAAAAATGTCGAGGCCGAACGGTGTGAGAGACCGCTGCAATAAATAAAAACCGGTGCAAAAAATATGTGGGATGAGCGTCAAGCGTCGGTTTTAATGTTGCCAGTTCGATTTTTACCACTTATATATACATTATTTAATAAATAAATCTTTATCAATATTATTACTGTGTAAATTAACTCTCTCTGTCTGTCTGCCTGTCTGTATGTCTGCCTGTCTGTCAGTCGCTCTTTCACGGCTAAACCGCTGAACCGAATTTGATGAAATTGGGTATGAAGAAAAATTGAACTCCAAGGGCGAACATACCTAGGCTACTTTTTTACGTAACACATGACAACCAACCGCCTAAAATGCTAGTAAATCATAAATTTAGATAGCTAATCTTCAAAGTTCTCCTGTCAAAAAAAAAACATACCAATATTCTTAGCGGATTTAATTTGTTTCTAATTTTACGTTTGTTATATACATTACTTGGATCGCGTGTGCCTTAAAAATCACTGACTCGAATCGCATATCGGTAATGTACACGTGCCGACAGCCTTTATATTCAAAAGCAGTTCTTTATTCAAGTTATGAAAGTTATTGGCCGATATTAAAGATCGTATTTTAAATAATTGCTTCATACACGAGCTAACACTTTGTGCTCTATTTAGTTTCCGATATGGAAGCCATATTTCTTGGTTTGGTGTCATAATGCAGTCGATGTGAGGAAGGAAGATGTTGTTTCTACCTCGTAAAAATGAATAAATTTTAAATAGATATTCGCCTTCTAACATTATAGCACAGGTTGTAAATATTATATTTTTTATTGATGTTAGAACAAACGTAGCATTCAACGAAATTATGAAAAAATGGGGAATATTAATGATGATGAGGATGAAGATAATGATGATGCTGATGATCACAATATTCAGATTCGCTGTTGGCTGGTAGAATACTTGATGAGCGACTGGTACCTACTCACACCTACTACAAAGTCCTATGATCAATTAATTTCTTCATTCTTGACTCAACGTAAATTAACTGTTCAACATTGTTTATGACGGCCTCCGTTGTCGAGCAGTGAGTTCATCGGTTTTCGTGTGTACGCCACTCCGAGGTCCTGGGTTCGATTGCCGGACGTGCCGATGTAGAAAAATTTCGTTAGTTTTCTATGTTGTCTTGTGTCTGGGTGTATGTGGTACCGTTGTTACTTCTGATTTTCCATAACATAAGTGCTTTAGCTACTTACATCAGCAGAATAATGTATGTGATGTTGTCCAATATTTATATTACTTTTTTTTAGCATACGGAGAAAAAAACTTGTTTAATTAATATGTTTCTTACGTGAACATTGGTTTGACTATTCTCGCGACTAACGTTTTCACTCCCTAATGTCTCACATATAAAAACCTTGTTTGTGTAGTTTGAATCAGGTGATAATAGTTACGTCATTATAAATCGGAACACATGTAGAGTATTCTTCTTTCGAGAATTTTTTTTTTCTTATATAAATATAGGGCCGTCGGTATCGTCTGAAAATATATTTTTACCTTTTGTCATTTTTGAGTAAAATTCTGCTGTATAGGAGGACCAAAATTCAAGAAGAGTTTGTAAAGTTGAAATCCACTTTGTCGGTCGGTGGCCGAGTGCGGTTTAAGTTATTAACTTAATTAATATTCAAGTGACATTTTAGGGAATGTAAAACATTATATTCGTATTTCGTGTCGCAAATATAAGTTAGTATTATTCACTATTATTATTTTTGTTTATTGTCCATTCGTTATGAGGGTAGGAATAATTGAACCCTTTTCCTATGCTGAGTATCATATATGATTATTGTGTATTGTGTTCAAGTGTCTAGATTTAAAGCCGCAGATCCCTAGTTATTAAGTTCAAACCTCAGGTCCGATTTATTAAGAGTTATTTGGTTTTTCTATTGGAAAATGATAAATAACAATAAAGATTAATAACCATAAAATAATGTACGACAGTTACAGTTGAATAATAATAAGTTCTTTAAAGTGAATGTCGTTTTAAAGCGGATGCTTATTTTCGTTGGGGTTTCAACGTGAAATAGTCATATAGGAAAAAAATACACTAAATATTCCTAATAAAAAAACAACAGCTTATTGTAACATACCGTTTACCAATTCGGGTTAGGAAATACATGTTTGGTAGAATTACTTCGAGTTGAATAGTAAATAGTAAAGATCTCGATAGTGATTACCCTGATAGAATCTCGCGTTTAATCTTTTAATAATAGTTTACTAATTAATTTATATTAATTTAATATTGTGTATAGAAACGGCAATTATCTCTAGGACGTAGTTGATGACTCCTTTTTTCCAAAGAGTTTTATGCAATAGCCACTGATCTTCTTTCAGGATCTGGCAAGCGTTCCCATTCGAGATACAATACAAAATGTGGCTTAAAGTACTAAGCAGGCTCAGCCGTAAAATCGGGTAAACGCTAATTCTAAAAATATTAACATACTTTAATGATCAAAACTAAATTACAAATTCTACTTTTGATGTCCGTTTTTATGTACCATTTGGTGTAAGTGATTCTTGCGTGTTCATGCACGTTCTTGCAGTGGATTGCCACTACCTAATCGTCGTATATGATACGACCAAGTACCAAATATTTAGTGTGGCTGAGTTCTGGTTTGCAGGGTATTGAAGTCTATGGGCAGTTGTGGCCACTCTCAATCAGAAGATCATTTGCTCGCCTACCGACGCTAGTTAAAAAAATCACTTCTTATCAACCGACCATTATGATATTCTGCATGTTTCAAGGGGTATATAAACGGACCTAGCCCGGTCCCGAACACATTATGGGAAATTATAGATATACGCGTTTCAGAACTAGAACCCTCAATCTCGGGCTAAAGATCAAGGTCATCTTTCCATTCACTATATAACCTTTATACAATAATATTTACCCATATTTCTTAACAAAAGGTCTTAATACAATTCTGGTTATAAATAATCCGAATAGTTTCCTGCTCCGTGATAAACTATCCTCTCGGCGCCACACTTGCCTAATTGAACTGTACTATTTTTAGAACACCTTTTTGTTTGTCTTTTAAGCTTGCCCATCAAATGTATATTTTCTTTCTGTATTTAATTGTCAATAACTGCAATGATCACAAGGAAATAGGTTATTTCTTTTAATTCTTACCAATTTAAAATGGTGAATTTCTGACAGTGATGTATGAAAAATCCATTCAGACGAATGTTGTAGAGAATTTTATACCCTACAACTTTTATAATAAGTGCAAACCTCATTTAGGCAATAGAGAGTGAGATATTCACAAAAAAAACCGTTTTTTTTTTACCTTTGAACTCCGATATCTTAAGATGCGGACACGATAGCACTTGTGATTTTTGAGACATTTAGAACGACAAAACAAAGGTTTATATCACTCTACAGCTCATTATTTTTTTTTCACCTTATTATTTTGCTTTCATTCCGAAGTGAAACTCCTAATTTGACTGGGCTATAGTGTTTATTTCGACTTTGATTTTGAAAAACAGGAACTTTTATGATTTTCTCTTGGATAAATGTAACAGATTGAGTATGTGTGCGCAATGATTTGTGGGCTACCTAGCCAAGTAAAAAGACGCAGGTTCGATCGTGACTCCTTGGGATTTTGTCGTCCTATCAATAAGTTTAAGCTTAATTGAACGCGTAAATAAGAATATTAGTAGTCTTTAAAATTGAGCATTGTTATTATGGCATATAAAAAGGTAATTTATACAATATCATCTTCCTTTATTTTAAGACGTTTGCCAGAGTTGTTTAAATTATTGATCTGATTTTTGAGTTAATGTTTGTCATATCTCAAAGACACTTATCCTAAAATAATAAAAACTCATATAATATGGATTACGTGAGCGATATCTCAATCCCTTGTCATAGTATATGACCTAAATTACCCCAACAGGCATGAACACTTACGCTGGAGATAAATCGTAAGAGAATTTTTTTACTGCCTTAATTTACTGCTTGCTCGGCGCCAACGCCAACTGTCATACCTTCGTCTCATTGTTTACACGCTTCTGACGTCACTACCTCTGGATATTACGTGATAATTTCTCGAAATTTAGTTCAACATCTCAATCCTTTCCAAATGTCAAAGATTAGAATAGATACTATAAATACAATATTATTCATATTCGTTTTTTTTATGGAAAAGGTTAGTGGACGAACATATGGTCGACCTGATGGTAAGTGGTCAACACCCCTAATAGACAATAGCGCTGTAAGAAATATTAACCATTCCTTACATCACCAATGCATTACCAATCTTGGGAACTAAAATGTTGGTTTTTTTATGGTATAGGTTGGCGGACGAGCATATGGGCCACCTGATGGTAAGTGGTCACCATCACCCATAGGCAATTATGCTGTAAGAAATATTAACTATTCCTTACTTCGTCAATGTGCCACCAACCTTGGGAACTAAGATGTTATGTCCCTTGTGCCTGTAGTTACACTGGCTCACTCACCCTTCAAACCGGAACACAATAGTACTGAGTACTGTTATTTGGCGGTAGAATAACTGATGAGTGGGTGGCACCTACCCAGACAGGCTTGCACAATGCCCTACCACCAAGTAAAGTGGTGAGTAAGTCACACTGACAGACTTACATCAAAATGTAAGTCTGTCAGGCATTACACTCACCCTTTAAACCGGATTACAACAATAGTGAGTACTGTTATTTAGATATAGAATATCTGATGAGTGGGTAGGTGCCCAGACGGGATACACAAAGCCCTACCACCAAATAAATTTAATTTGAAAGATCTTATTTAATATTGGTTTATCTATAAATTTAATTACACCTTACACGCTGCTGACTGTATATGTTGTCGGTATGATATAGACTACGTTCTATGTGTTTAGGTTTATAAATTGTTGAATTCTTTGACTTTAAACTCGTACCATATGTAAATATGAAAGCAGCTATGTTGCAGTGTAAGTGGATAGGATATAATAATTTAGGTACAGTATGTATAGGTATAGCCAATACATATTTGCATAATAATTTCGAGAAATAACTTCGCACATCTCAGAAAACTTTACTTGCACTTTAAAATATTAGTTTTTGACTTAAAATTCAGAACTTTTAAATTAGTTCGAGTGGTTCTACCGAATGTATAAAGTTTTCAGTTGTACGAGGGTAAAGACAAAATATTTTATTGTTGTTGGATTAACTAGTATAATTTGAAAATGCCGGGATTATTTTTAAGATTTCTCTGCAATATGTTTATGTTTTTGTTTCTATGTAGATACACATCTATAATATTAAAAGGGTTTCAAATATTACACAATTATAAAATCATATTCATAATAAACTACACTAATATATTTATTACGTCGCGACTTCGATTATGGAAATTGTTTTAGCTGACCGTGAGTCAGGACATGTATTAAAATATTTGAGTAAAATTTGTTAGTTTGTATGTGATAGGGCTCGGGAAATTTTTAGAACTAATGTTAGAGAACTGATAAGAGTATACATTATACTATATATATCCTTTACCATAATAATGAATTGTACCCGTGCGGAGACTACGCAGGTAGCTAGTGTATATATTTATACACATAGCAAGATATTACAATATAATATGATGTAAAAGAAATTCCTAACAAAAAGCAATACAAGTATACAAACACAATCGTTAGTGGCTTTCCGAAGAAATGAAAAAACTACAAACCCAATAATTGCTAACGGAATGAATGAATGGAAAATGTATTAATTGGTTGCGTTCGAAACAATTTCTAGACGGTTGTTTCGCCGTCGTATTCCTATATAAAGTAACTTATCAAGAGTGTAATGTTCTATTATAAATAAACAAATAGTTTCTGTTTTGTATTCTTTATCGATCGCTCACAGCCCTACGGATAGAAGAGCCCCATTGAAATGGATTCATTAGTCAAAAAGACGGGTTCCAATATTTTAGCGAGTGAATAGGAGAAATTATTTCGCATCGCGACAGCGGCGTTCATTCGATCGCGACGCGTTGCCGTTCCTGTGTTATTTGTTGGATTTTAATCTTTATTGTGTTGGAATAAAGCCTATCTAGTTAGTCATTTAAATTGACATTTCAGTGTATTCATTTTTAACTCCGCGGCTAAAGAGGGCGTTTGGTGCGTGAATTTACGTAGTTGCATGGATATTTGATGGGGTTTTCTGGCTATCGGTCCGACTGTCAGATGCGTCCACAATGCTCAGTAATAATTCAAAACCGTAATAAATATTTGTTACGGTTTTTTTTTATTTTATCACAAAGATCCAATCACTTAGGCTGTTTTTTATACCAACAAAGAATGGACCGTTCGGTGTACAGTATTTTTTTTCATTATTTTTTTCCTCGGATTGTTGAAAAGGGTAAAAAATGTTATGATCATAATGTTGTCACTATATTTTAAGGGCCTGTTTAAATAATTAATAATAATTTATTTTGTGAAATTTCACAATCTGATAAATGATATTGACTTTATTATTACAAAATTCCTTACACAGACGTTTCAAAATGGCCGCAAGGCTGTGGTCAACGTTTCACGAGTGACTTTAGAATACTGATATTTCTTTAATAAATTCGTAAAAAAGATAAATAAATCTTTTATCAATACACTTATTATTTTATTAATTTAGATAGTTTTAATTTAAGATACTACACATAAAATGCACCGGATCGTGACACTTTGAAATAAGTAATAAGAAAAGACTATTTATGTTTGCGTGTATACGTACAGACTTTCTCTACATGTTTATAGATAACAAAAATAAAATATAGGTAAGTTACTCAAAAGGCGATAATTGATAGTATTTGTATGAATAGCATATAAGAAATTATATAGAAAAATCTAGAAACAAAGTTCCATTTAAACCATCTACAAATGTTTTCGAGAAATATTTAGGGTAATATATCCTTCCATGTGTCAGTGTTCGTAAACCTGAATGGACGGTAGGTTTATTTTACATGTACCAAACAAAGCGAAGCATCAATACCAGGGTTAAGGAATACATAGGATATGTCAAAAACAGACAGTGTTTCAATGTCGGCGGTTTCTAAACGTGTTCAGTATAAACCGAACCGTTTTATTCACATTGATAGTTCAAACATTGTTTGAGAATATCGATTCATGCCTGTGATACGTGGAAATGTTCGAAATTTACAATATCTGAATTTCATAACAAAAAATAATCATATTTTTATTACGATTATTCGATGTTGATTATGATTACAATCTGTCTATGACCAATGAAGAGTCGGACTGAAGATTAATTGATTTGATTCGTTTTCTATATTAAAAATATTGTAATATTTAACATCAGTTTCTGTAACCGAGGTCTAAGTCTGTTAGCTAATCTGGCTTTTTTTATATGAGACAACATCACATGCATTACTCTGATCCCAAAGTAGCTGAAACACTTGTGTTTGGAAATCAGAAGTAACGACGGTATCACAAACACCCAGACACAACACAACATAGAAAACTAATGTTAATCTACATCGACTCGGCCGGGAATCGAACCCGGAACCTCAGAGTGGCGAACCCATAAAAACCGGTGTACACACCACTCGACCATGGAGGTCGTCAAAGGCTTGAGGCTTTTATTCTTACTGAGTTAGACTAATGAGCGAAAGTCAAATTAGTTAATCTGACTTTGATCAATGTTTCAAAAACTACAAGAACAACTGCAGCCCGCAAATTTGCCACTACTTGGATAAGGCCTCCTCTCCCTTTGAGGAGAAAGTTTGGAACATATTCCACCACGTTGTTCCAATGCGGGTTGGTGGAATACACATGTGGCAGAATGTAATTAGAGACATGCCGGTTTCCTCACGATGTTTTCCTTCACCGTCGTGACATGAATACTCATTGGCGCTTACCTGGGTTTGAATCCGTAATCATCGGTTGAGATACACGCGTTCTAACCACTGCGCCATCTCGAAGAACTAGAGTTAATTTAAAAATAAAATACAATAACAACATCATTACGACACGTCAGTGCACGGAAACAGCTTATTGTTGAGTGGTATGACTCTCCATAATCGCAGAGCGTGACAAATCACCGAAACGCTTACAAGAGCACGAGATTTATATTTGATTTATCATTCGCCATTACTTTATATTGCCACGAAGAGAACTACTGGGTCTAAATTGCTTTCGTCTTCCCCAGACACTCTGTCGACATATGAAAATGTCCATAGCCGCACGTCCCGACTTCGTTCGATAAAAGTTCTCGCAGAGTTGCCCTCCCATTTACTCCCCTAAAATTTATAATTTCTAAAAATCGTTCCTTAACGAATGCTGTGTCCTGGGTGCACAATCAGGGTATGCAAAAAAGGCATTGTCATCGGACCTCAATCAACATGCGAAATTTCCGTAAAAACTCACAAACAATGCAGGTTTTTTTTTGTTATATTGATCATGCAAATGGGCCACGTGATTGTAAGTGGTCATCACCGACCATAGACATAGTGCTGAAGAAATATTTAGCAATCCTTACATCGTTAATAGGCCACTAACCTTGAAAACTTAGGTGTTATGTCCCTTGTGGCATTTTCAACCAGTTTCATTGGCTACTTACTCTTCAGAACGGAACACAAAATTACTAAGAATAGCTATTCGGCGATAGAATATTTGATGAGTGGGTTTTACCTAACTATACGAGCTTGTCCAAAGTACTACACAGAGTACATAAAAAAGGCTCGTAATTTCTTTTTTTGAATTACTTTTCACTTCCATTATTTTGTTACATATCAATGACAAATAATTGATCGTAACAGTTGTGTAGGGTTCAGTTAATTGATAAGAAATTATTGGTGGTTTATTTGTAAAGTTGTATAGGAACGTTACTAATTCCATAATACAGAAACGGTTTGACAGACGCCATTCACGCTCACAGCGCCAGTACATCTTAGGGTTGATTACAATAAGTTTTATACGGAATTTAGTGAAGTGTTAAGATTTCAGTGAGTTTTGTTTTATTCAAAATGGACCGTAGCGTAATTAGAAATTAAGAAATTAATTGGTACTCTGTTAAGTTAATTGTACAGTTAAAATCAAAAGATTTCTAACTTAATGAGCCAATTCTAAATTTACCGTTAAGTTATTTTGGTATATAATTTCTTTATCAATAAAACTATATAACAATTTAATGTTACGTTTTCACGTAAAATTTGATGACGTCATATTTCTTTTTTGTTGGACGAATTCAATTACAAGACTTCACTTAAGAGGTTGTTTATTTCATCGCCCGTCAGTTAACAAAAACAATACGTGATACTAAAGCATAAATAAAGTTGATTCGAAGTGACAACCCTACATTCAACTCAAGCGCTCCAATTTCCTCATTTCAAAATACTCCACTCAACAAAACTATTCTTTCCTTACAGGTAAGTGACTGGCTTAATTCTACCGTGAATTAGCTCGATTCGACAACCCTACTGGATAAATAGTGGCAGTTATCAGGTATGTGCAGACTTAACGATTATACTGAGAAATACTTTTGAAAGTTTAAATGCGTGATTAACGATTTAATTAAAAAGGGAAGGGATATAATTATGATACATCAATGTAATGTATTTTGTTTTTAATTTTACGTATATCTTTTATCTTTGTACTATAGGGATTATAATAAAACTGGGTGACTTGAAATAGCGTTTTCGGATTTATTTATATAGCTGTGCTACAATCTATTGCTTCTATTAGGTCAACGGGTGATCAACTCTTTCATCATCATCACCAAAATATGTTTTAAATCCCTTTCCGAAATAAACTGTTTGCTTTTTTCAATTTAAGTGGCTACTGGCCTCAATACTTAGTATTCATTTGATTACACTGCCCAAATTTCAATCCAAGGAATACCGGCCTCAATATTTACTTGGTATTAACTTCATGATACCACTGTCAAATTAATATTTTTCTTTATACGTTTGTTTAATATAAACTTTTTATATAGATACTTTTTGGTAAGAAAAAAAATTGTTTATCTATTCTTACATATATGCTTTTAATTATATTGATTATTAGTCATAGATGTATTTTATACCACTTCTAGTATTTTTTTTGTTCTGAATTCGCTACTATCATCTGTATTCACCTTTATTGTACGGCTGACGCTATAATTTGGTTTCGTTGAGGGAATTTTAAATGAGGACTGACAAGAAATGGTCGTACTTTTGGTGAATTTACACGTAAAGTTTTTTTTTTCGATTTTTATTTCCCAGTAATGAGTTGGTTCCCAGTAATAGTAATACAATATTAACCAGTTTTGTCTGTCGTAGGGTATATTATTTTCTATGTTATTTGCAATTATGATCCAAAATCACTTTATTTATTTAAGATAACCAACTAAACAGCACACTATATCATCATACTTAATCTTAATAGGACTTAAATAGCTGTATATCTAACGCGCTACGTGTATTTATTAATATAACTATGCATATGAAAATCCGGTATCGCACGAGTGAAGTAAATACAACCAAATAAATAAAAATATGGATTAAATATCAAAACATCTCAATTATAAGGATTTTGAGAATATATGTTATCGACTAAAAAATATTGTTTTAACTATGTATAATTGTGGATAAAAGTAGAGTTCGTTTAATAGAATTTAAACTTAAACCAAGTAACTATGTATAATTGTGGATAGATTTCGACAGAGTTCATCGTAGACCTGCACGAAATTATCAATACAGATAAGCTTAAAAATATTAATTATTTACGCGAACAATTAAATATAATATAGTGACTTAAATATACTCAGAGTTCTTGTTACATTAAAACTCTCGTTATAAAATCTAATTTAAATTTTAATAAACAATGAAATGATAAAGTTTCGACATTTTAATACGCCATATAATATGTAACACAATGTAATGATCGTTACTTTATATACCCTGCAGCTTTTTGGTAGCCTGCCTTTATTATCGCTCCATAAATCCCAACTTTAATATTGATGTACCAACGTTATACAAGCAATAACAACCCTTATAACGTCAGTCCATAACCTAATATTGCTTGAAAATCAAGGATAGCTTTTAGTCGTTTTTTTACGGTTTAAAGTATTAAATATAGGGAGTTACTAAAAATCCTTTGTTATTCAGCATTAATTAAACATTTCATTTGCTCCGAGATTTCGATGGTATTTTAGAAATGTGCTGCTTTAATTTTCTTATAGTCTCATTATAATAAGTATGTGTATATTTAAAAGAAAAATACATAGTGTGAAATCCGAATATTTTTTGGTATAATATTTGTATTTTTCCGTTAATTCCTAATTTTATTTGAACTTATACAACCTCCTTTAAATTATAGTAATGATTCTTTATCCGTATAAAAATAAATGTATATTAACTATACCTGGCAGTTGTCATAATTTTTTTACTTATCAATGTGTTTCTTACTATGCCAAATGTCACTCTTCAATTGAATCATTTTTTCATATACTAGATAAGCGATATAGATATAAGCATCATCAATACGCCATACCATTTTTGAACCAAGATGTCATTCATGTCTTTTGTGTGTGTTGTTAAACCGGGTCACAACAATAATAAGTATTGTTGACGATAGAATAAATGATCGAGATGCAATAAAACTTTTTTAAATTCAATAATATTATAACTTACTATTAATTAAAATAAACTTTATTCAAGTAGGCTTTTACAAGCATTTTTGAATCATTATTTTACAATTAATTGAAGCTACCACCGGTTCGGAAAGTAGATTCTACCGAGAAGAACCGGCCAGAAACTCAGTAGTTACTCTTTTTTAACATTTAAAAAATACATATAAAGTCATGTTAGTTAATATAATTATTTAGATTAATATGTCCTACTTGGAAGTCAACAGGTATTAACTCCACGCTTTTTTATCATCTATAAAATCTTGTATCAATAATATGCTTTTTTTACCAATGTATTTTTTACAAACGGTTTGAATTTACGAAAAGGCAAAGTTAAAAATGTCTGCGGAATTTTATCATAGAAAGGGACACCTTGTCCCAAGAAGGATTTATTGAATTTGATTACATTGCCCAAATAAGTTATGAGCTTATCCTTACTTCTAGTGCACTTACAATGATTATCACTGATTTTATCAAAGTGATCAATGTTTCTGTGAATATACATAATATTGTTGTAAATATACTGTGAGGCAACAGTGAGTATTCATACTCTGTTAAAAACATCCCGAAGAGCTAGCTCCAACATTATAAATAGACCGGATTGCTCTTTTGTAAAATAAAGACATATTCAATATCTGCAATATTATTACATACGTATTTTCTTCCTATAATACTATATTATAAATGCTGGCATTAAGATTCATACATGGTAGCTTCACTTAATTGTAAAGTGACGATACAAAAGTGCTTATAAAAGCCTACTTGAATAAAGTTTATTTTGATTTTGATTGATTCACTGGTATACGAAATTAAATCAATCTAGCTTTTTACTCGCGGAAATTTAAAACAAAAGCTGTGATTATAGCCGCATTCGAAATAAATGAAGGCGTATATAACTTTCATAGACCGAAAAATTTGGTTTGAAATTATCAAACAACTTATTTATTGTTCGTATGTATTGTTCCGGCGAGTTATCGCGTTTCTGGACACTTTAAGGCACTCCAGGGTCTCCTAAATCCTTTTCGGATGTCGCCTGCGAAACTTTGCGAATGGGCTGTTATTTAACGTCATTTTTCATTTGTATATTCTATTTTCCAGTTGACAAAATATACAGCGATTGTATAGATTATGAGTTTGTTCATTTAATAGAATTTAAACTTAAACCAAGTAACGTAATCTTCTAACATTTTAACAATATTTTGATATTTTCTTAGTTTAATAGTAGGTACTACTAGTGCATATCGTCATTTATAGGTTATGTAAAAATGTTCCCATAATTATGTAGGTTTTAATAGAAAAACCGACCAGGCATTCAATAGTTCTCCTTTTGTATGTTCAGATAAAATAAAAATGTAAAGTTTATAATTTAAATATGTGTGAGCGTAGTGATATAATGCTTGTGAAATAACTTTGAAGTTTTTTCATTTATATTTCCTAATTATATATCATGGAGACCTCTAAGATCGTTTCAGCCTATCGTTGAAGCCACTTCTGGGCCAAGGCGTCCTCTCCCTTTGAGGAGAAGGTTTGGAACACATTCTACTACACTGTTCCAATGCGGGTTGGTCGAATATATACGTGGCAGAATTTTTACGAAATTATTCACATGCAGGTTTCCTCACGATGTTTCCCTTCACCGCCGATCACCAGATGAACTATAAATAGTAATTAAGCACATGAATATTCAGCGGTGCTTGCCCGGGTTTGAACACGCAACCATCGCTTAAGATGCACGCGTTCTAACCACTGGGCCATTTCGGCTCGGAATTAGAGCGACCGGGATTAATTCTCAGCCCGACTGAGAAAACACCCACAGGACAAAAACGAAACCCTTAGTCGCCAGTGATGGATGTATGTCTTTTACTTGTGGTATAGCACATTTCTACCATCGATTTGTTCGATCGACATTAAATAAGGCATGTTAGGTGTAAATAATTGGCTGTCGTTCAAAGGGTTAGCCCATAAGCGGTTTTGGACAGATCCAAAATGTATTTGTAGCAAACTAAGTCAATTGAGCTGCATTTTGTAATCGGTGAAAGTAACTGATTTGATTAGCAAGTAAAGTTGTATTGATTTTTATAGAAAACGAAATTTAAGTATGCAAAATATTTAATGATTTTCACAAATAAACTTAAAAGATTATTGATTAGAAATATTATTTTTACTCCAACCGATTTTACTGATTAAATTATAATTATGTATAATTATTTTACAAGCATAAACATTTCCAAGCTGATCAAATATCTATTTATTATCTGATAATTAATTAAATAATTCTCATCATTAAGTTTATGGGCATTGCTGGTGGATTTAGTCATGACAAAAATATATACTGACAGAATAGCTTTCGACATTTGTCTTTCTAAGAGAATATATTAAAAAAAAGTGTATTTTAAGTCGTTTTTAGTGGTTCTATTTTTAAATATATTTTTAAATTAAAATGGAATAATTAGAGCGATGGTCTGAAGTTGACGCGATTTTTTCACGATCCGCTTGGAACTGAGGCCAAGGTGTTTCTTGGGCCTCATTAAGATTCCCTCATTATCAAACCATGAGTGGATTGAATAAGAATAATATGGGATTTTGAAACTTATTCCTTTAATCCTGAGGTCAAATTCAGCTTACAGCTATTTTGGGTTACGATTTACAAAACAAAACGAAAATTATTTAGAGTACTGATTAATTTTAATAGTATATGTGTGCTTCAATATATTATATTACTCTTCTCACATTTAGTCCTTTTGAAAGAAAACTAATATCTGAATACATGTTCTGCGATTTCGGCGGTCTCTCCGGTCCTGAAGCCATAGCGCTTGATGGCGCAGCTTTTCCAGTCTGCTCCGACTTCCGGTATCTCGGTTCACTCATTCAAGGCGATGGCGAAATAGACCGAACGGTGAAGCACAGGATTAACATAGGATGGATGAAATGGCGGCAGGTTACGGGAACAATTTGTGACCCCCGTATTCCCCTTAAACTTAAGGGGAAGATCTATAAGACCATGATCAGACCTGCTGTCCTGTATGGATCAGAGTGTTGGGCTACAAAAGGGATGACTGAAAGACAATTGCATGTTGTGGAGATGAGAATGCTGAGAGGAATGTGTGGTGTTACGCGAATGGATAGAGTAAGGAATGAGTATATAAGAGGAAGTTTGAAAGTGACACCGATAGCCGAGAAGTTATGTGGAAGGCGGCTATCATGGTATGGGCATGTAATGCGGAGGAATGAGGAACACATTGTGAGGAAGGCCTTGAGCATGGATGTGGATGGATATAGAGGTAGAGGACGACCAAGGAAACGATGGATGGATTGTGTGAAAGACGTTATGGCTAGAAAGAATGTTACTTGTGAGATGACGTCTGACAGAGAAGTATGGAAGGAGAAGACATGCTGTGCCGACCCCAAATAAAATTGGGATAAGGGCAGGAGAATAATGATAATGATGATGATCTATTTACAAAAAGGCATGTTAGTTCAGTTTGTTTTTCCTCTCTTTATTAGCTTATTTACTTTGTTTTTATTTTGTAAGCTTTACTTTTCCAATATTTAATTTTGGAAATAAGATTATAAACGAAAACGTTCGAATGCATTTTCATATGATTTTTTTTTAAATCTTCAATAATTTGTTTGAATGTCAACTACCGGGTACTGTACCGGCTTCAGAAAAAGTACAATAAGTGTCTATATGCATCTTTTAGATTTAATATTGATTAAAAAAAACTTGGTTTTTTCTGTTAGGAAAGTCAAATTGGCGGCTTTTCTCTATTATAATATCTATGTGTATATATGTGTATTCTAAATATAAACCTTCTTCTTCAATCACTTAGTGTATTTATGTAAACCGCATTAAAATCCGTGTCGTCGCTTAAGAGATCTATGCGTAACGACGCGCAACGGCGGGAAACCATAATTGATTCTATGTAGAGACGTCGACAAGGAAACATATTTATTATTAGTGGTTGCCCGCGGTTTTGCTCGCGTTTTATGGGATTGGTTTTCATTTGTTAGACAGTAAAGTAGCCAAAAATAGAAATTAAAGGAAGGACATACCTTCCTTAGAGTTCAAATTTGCTTTATGCAATGTTTCAGCAGATTTCATCAAATCCATTCAGCGGTTTCGTAGTGAAAAAACGTCAGACAGATTAGTATATATATATTTATTATTATAACATATAAAGTCTCCAAAAAGTACTTAAAATTTTATTGTTTGAAAATTTTAACAATAAAAATTTCCACTATTCAATTATTTTCACGAAGGTTATATTCATATTTTAAACGGGTTTATTGGAGTCAATAAAAATATATCTTCACAATCTATGGCGAAATGCGACAATTACTTTGGAAAGTTATTTATGGAATCGGAAATGTGACGGCTGTTGTGAACGCTTTTGAAATATATGTTGGAACGCTGATGTGATAAGCGTTATTGATTAACATTTTGTACTTCATATTCTGCGTTTGTTTGTATGTTGAAGTAGTTATTCGTCAAACTGACATATCGAATTATATACTGGAAAATATAATAATAATTCACGAATTCAATTTTCATTCTCAAAATAATGTATATTGAAGCGTCAATAGCGCAATGATCTAAATGGTTTAAAAAGGCACAGGTTCGATGCTGACCAATTGAACTATTGTCGTCCCTACGCCTAGTACAAACTTTAAGCTTGGATTAACATAAAAGAGTATTAGTAATTTCTTAAAAGAAATGTTGCTTGTTTCCTTATAAAAATGGATGAGCTCAGATGGCCTAGTGGTTAGAACGCGTGCATCTCAAACGATGATTGCGGGTTCTAATCCAGGCAAGCACCACTATATATATATGCTTAATTTGTATTTATAATTCATCTCGTGCTCGGCGGTGAAGGAAAACGTCTTGAGGAAACCTGCATGTGTCTAATTTCATCGAAATTCTGCCACATGTGCATTCCATCATTCCGCAATGGAACGACGTGGTGGAATATGTTCCAAAGCCTCTCCTTAATGGAAGAGAAGGCCTTATCCCAGCTGTGGGCAATTTACAGGCTGTTACTTTACTTTACAACTTTTACTTATAAAAATATAAACATTTGAGTTTTAAAGTCAATAGCTACGAAACAAAAAAATATAGGTGTCCTTGTCTTGTTGTTGTTATACCAGTGGCGTAAATAGGGCGGTGCAACCGGTGCTCAGGCACAGGGCGTAGACTCTCGAGGGCGCAAGAATAGACAGACTGGGCAGGACTATTGTTTTTTCGTTTTGCTCTTGTTGAGATTGTGCTGAGTCGATACCAATACAAACTTACCATGCTAGTATCATTAAATCATATATCACACTCAGAAAAGGCTATTTGCGGCAATGTTCTATACCATCATTGGTTTTCTAATTACAAACTTAAACGTACTGTGTGTTTTTTGAACGCTTAATATTATATTTGCACTAAATATAGTAACTTGCATTTTAGAATGTTATTTAAAATTTCATAAAAAGGCAAAGATAGATTTAGTACTTAAAATATATTAAAATATTTATACAGCTTTTATACTCGACGATTTGATTCTACTAGTTTTACCACGCAGACGCAAATGTAAATATAGACTTTAATCGAATATTGAAATGCAAAGACTCAAACAATCAATAGCAAAAAGGAAACTGAAAGAGGCACGGACGCGAACGTCTGATGTAATGCTACCAGTTAAAAAAGACTTCAAGTTTTATATTATTTAGTCGAATTGTCCAACGAGTGTAATTTATTCGAATATTGCGGGTATAAAACCAGAGAAACATCTATAGAAAAGGAAAACATCAGTGGTGAATGCGATATTGTTAAATACGTATTCAACGGCATTGAGGCAGTCTTCTCGGAGAGAAGAAGCTTTTGCTTAGTAGTAGGATATCTACTTTTATTTCATTCATTTTTGTACACCTCGAACGCGCATCGAAATTTTTTGTTTGATAACATATCCATTTATTTATATTACTGAAATTTTTACTTTGTTTATTATGTATTATAATTTATGTCAATTAAATTTATTTTCACGTAATTATTAGAGCTTCTAGTTACAACGTAGCATTTTATGTAGGAAATTATTTATGCAGGTAATTTATTTTATTTTCCTGTGGAAATTGTTTTATATAAAGCATTGTGAACATTGCTATTATTTCTTCAGTTAACGTGAACTCCGAATTCTCGCTGTTATTACTTAAATTCAGAACAGAATTTCTTGCGAAGAATACTGTTAAAAAAAGTATTTATGAATTGTGATAAAAGAACAAACTTTTTAACATCATGTGTAAGAGAAATAGCTACTGTTTCTGTTGTCCTTTTAATATAGTATAAAGATTGTTTATATTATGTCAGTATTTCACATGTCTTTTTGTTTAGTATAGTACGATACAACTTAGATGTAGCATCGGCAAAATTCGTAAAACCGATCACATCCAAATGGTAATACGCTATCCCAAATTATCAATATTTATTTCTCATGCGAATATGATCTTTGCACAAACGTAATAACTTGTAATATCATATGACCTAATATATTCGTCAATTTGACACGTCGCTTTACTGCACTTGCTTTTTCTGACGCGAGAATCTATAGCGACGAATAGCGTCGAAAGGCGCGATAGGGAGCTATTTCTATTGGTCGTGCAAATCGGCAGGAGTCGGTTTTATTTTCATTCCATTGCATTTTCCGATGTTACATCTAATTTGTGTCGTACTATACTTGTTAAAATGTCATATTTCATAATATGTGCCTTTATGTAGACGACATGTCAGGCGCCGTTCGTGATATGCTTGTTATACATATATGTCGAAGCTCCAAGGGTGATAACTCGCTAAAATTACGACGACGCCTGCTCTTCATTAGCGGGCGCTATGGAGCGTGTTCCACGATTACTCCCCGGGACTCATTATAGATAAAATATAATTTTAATATAAATTTGAAAGATAATAATTGCTGGTAGGAATATTTTTTCCCTTACCTAAAATTTTAATCCTGATCCGATAAAATAATTAAACAATTTAATATCAAAGTTTTCTAAGGAAGACGTCTTCGTTGTGTTTTTTTTGTTCTATGAAAATAAATTTTAATTATAACATAAAAGTAATATTCAATACTTTCCATAGTTTGACTTTTTAAATTGATACCTTCCATATTTAATATTGATTTACTCAAAATGTGATGCTATTTGTACAGATTATTACTATAATAATAACTCTCAAAATATTGTTGCTTTCATAGATACAAAATATCGTTTCAATCCATTAGCTTGCGGTTGACCGGTGTTATGGAATAAGCTACAAATCTTTACAGGGGAATTACTGTACGTTAAGATGTTGTAACAGATGAAACTGTGTATCTCTAAGCTGAGCGGCTTGCTCGTATATCATCATAGTTGTCTAGAAGTTTTCGTTCTGGAATTGCATAGTTTCCCAAGTATTAATCATTACATAACAGAGATAGTACACAAAATTGCGAGTGGCTCTTAATCAAGTAAACCACCTCGCCGAAGTTGAAACTAAAAGCTAATGCACACATAAATCTAATTTACAAATTTTAACAGGTCGGTACAAATCCTCGCCGGAGGTCGGAAAAAATGTACGAAACATTTCGAACGAACGAACATTTTCTTCTTCTGTTTATTGGAGGGTTTTAAGTATTTTCTATCAAGATACTTCATAGCGGATTTGCTGTATGTACTTATGCTATATATCATACTTTTCTTTCACAAACGAACACAAATATTATTCAAATAAAAAAATGGTGCTTATTTCGCAACGTTCGGTAACATTTCACAGGTTCGATCCATTCGACTATCTTAGCTCTTAATTAATAAATATAATCATTGAATATTATTAGTATGGAATAATTTAAACAATGTATATTAAGATGCTAAATATGTGTATTAATTTCGTTCTTACATTGATTAGTAAAATTCTTAAGAAAATTCTCATGTTTTCTAAGAAAATCCTGAGCCATAAATATACGCTGGAGCGACGGAACGGTGGATTAAGCATAGATCTCTATTCTTTAAAGAAGAGGAATTCCTTCCACTTGCTTTACAATATTAAACTAGAGCCTTTTTTTGTTCTAGGTTACAAGATTCTTGAATATTTTACTTTTTGTGAGTTTAAGCACAAAACTTATAGCATACTTAGTCCGGTTTTAGAAAAATAATGATCAAATAAGACACTACATTATTGAAAAGAAAAAATAATATTTTATTAGTTATGTAAATATTAGATAGAGATATTTCCTTTCCTTAACGACATC
The DNA here is from genome assembly GCF_905220365.1 of Vanessa cardui. NCBI lineage: Eukaryota > Metazoa > Arthropoda > Insecta > Lepidoptera > Nymphalidae > Vanessa > Vanessa cardui. The sequence continues at coordinate 10,759,247 of NC_061139.1, forward strand.
GACAATGTTGAATTAAAAAGAATCGCTCTACTGATATGGTCGATTCGATACGGGAATCGATTTTATTCTTATCATTATATTTTATTCCGTGAGTCGCTAATTACTGCATTAATTGATTGATGAATCTTCGTTTTCTTATTCGTTATCCATATCATGGAATTGAAGAAAAAGAAATTAAAGTGAAAACTTACAAATAATAAAGAAAATAGAGATATTATTATTTTTTTAGGCTGACGACTGATTGTTTCCAAGACATATAATGATTAAAAAGCGATTATTCTTTCTTCAAATATTTTTAGTATATACTAAATATCAAAATTTTTGTGTATGTAGCTAAATTTTCACTTTTATTGTTAATTAATCCAACAAAATCAAATTACTTAATTGAATCTAAATCATTACACTCACAAAGATTGTCAAATTAAATACTATCACCGCACAAAAATCAAAAACCGCAAAAATCTTTAGTACATTTTTTTATGGTATAGGTTGGCGGACGAGCATATGGGCCACCTGATAGTAAGTGGTCACCATCACCCATAGACAATGAAGCTGTAAGAAATATTAACTATTCCTCACATCGTCAATGTGTCTTGGGAACTAAGATGTTATGTCTCTTGTGCCTGTAGTTACACTGGCTTACTCACCCTTCAAACCGGAACACAACAATACTGAGTACTATTATTTGGCGGTAGAATAACTGATGAGTGGGTGGTACCTGCCCAGACGGGCTTGCACAAAGCCCTACCACCAAGAATATGAAATGAAAATGAAAAGAATACTATTAAATTGATTATAATAAAAATAAATACAATTACTTAATTGATATTACATTTGTATAATGTGAAATGACAATTAAATTGTTACAGTAAGCCTCTACATAGTTTCAACCGATAACATTCGTTGCAGATACAACATTAAACCATGAAAAATGAATGTATTCAGACGATATAAAAGATTTTACGATTTATAATTTAATCCTACTGCTAACCACAAGCGAATATTTCGTTTTAACTTTGTGTATGTGAAATACTGGAACAAGTTACATTAATGGAATTAATAAATATTATAAAAGGGATATCAAACTTTACTTTTTTTACTGAAGTAGTTGGTGTAATATTGATTCTGTAGAATTTATTTGTTATATCCATACTAACACCCTATGCTTCACGATTTAATTTATAAAGAAAATTATATAATGTAATTATATAGTTTTTCAATTACAATTCATGAATAATATAATTTGATAACAATTTTTTTTAGAATTGGATCAATACAAAAAAAGATACTTTCAGTAAGTTAACCCTAAAATAAAAAAACCAAAATAACAAATTATTATAATTTATAACTAAAACAAATAAACAATAAAAATGCTGCTATTTTGTAGTATCATATTCGTTATTGGCGCGTCGAAATTCTTGTTTATCAAAAACTCAGATCAATCGGAGGTATGGGTTGAACAGAAATGATTAATTAAAATAATTGCATTGTATGTTAAATATATTACAATTCGGATTCTATTAGTTATGCCAGACGAATGAAAAACTTCATATAAATTTGCAAACAGTTTTTAATGATCGCTGTTGATAGTGATTCTTGGTTAGGATTCCATGTGAGCAGAAAATTTTGATTTTTTTTGTATTATATTTGCGTATACGTTAAATCTGGGAGTGGAATTACTATAAAAATAAAATAAGAAAATCAAAAGTCGTATAGCCTTATCAGTGAACAGAGAATCGGCTACAGAAACTGCTCAGAGATCATCTGAATGACGGTTTTATCCTCTACAATCTCTTTCGTATCTTCTCCATCCTAAGTGACTTTGACGAAACGATCAGTGCCTGCATGCCACAATTAAAAGCCATTAAACTAAGAATTGAATTATAATTATGTTTTATATGCCCGTAACGTATACTTGTTCTAAACGTCCCAACAAATTTGATTTTTATAGATATTCTTAAGCGAAGTCTTACCTAACATACCTAACATAAGTATCCTCCGTGAGCAGAATAGAGCTAATTCGTCAAGAGCGCTAAAGCAGCCTCGCCAGCATGAAAAAGTCGTCGTCGAAAGAAACGGTTACTAAAATATAATCTTATTATATTAAGATTCGACGTGGTACGTAGCCGTAGCTCGTGGCATTCGTAGCACGTCTACGAGTGCTTAAGTCGACCAATCGCTAAGGAATCCACTCGGAATACATTCGCACCAATATTATTTATTCATTGCTTACCTGTCGAATAAACGATTCATATTCTTATTTATACACATATTATATAATTATTTGTTTTTTATGCTTAATAATAATTAACAACAGTATACTAGAGACTTAAATGTCTAACGTATGAAGCTTTAAGTACGCATTTGTCCTTTTTATGCCATAAATTAGCTGACAGGCAAATATATTTTAAGCCTGATTATAAGTGGTCACAACTGCTGGTAGTAATAATATATAAAACAAATCATTCTTACATGCGGTACAGATAGCGATTGGCGGTTCAGCGATGTAAGAAATAGTAATTACTTCTTACATGGCCAATGTTTATGTCAATGATGACCACATACCATCCAGTACATCTTAGCGTGTTATTCTAACTAATGAAATAATAATGTATACATATGTACTCGTATATTAATAATATTCATATTTTAAGCATATGGTTTTTGAAAAAGAGTAACTACTTAGCTTACTGTTTCACCGTCGTAGGTTTAGTAGTACGCCGTCTTGTAAAATCACTATTATGCTAATAGTGCATTACTTAAATAAAGTATATTTAGTTTTTTAATAATTGTAAATATTATTAAAAAGGGAAAACCTAACTTTTTGAATTAAAAGATTTAATAAAATTACTTAATGAATCAAAAAAAGATATAAAAGCTAGTTAATCAAAATGTTCAAAGGCTATATTTAACACGATTCAATTCAATTCGATTGTAATAATATAAAATTAACAAAGAAATCCGACTTTTATATTTTCTTGATTAACCATTTTGTTGCCGTTTAAATTAATGGCAACAAAACGGGAAGAATTTTACAAATGACTTCATTAATGACGGAGTTAGGTTAGTGAATTGATAACTCAATCCCTATTTTACTGAAGTCGGTTAAAAATGAAACATTAAATGATTTAATAAACGCAAAGCCAGGGATTAGCGCGTTCGTATCGTATTGAAACGAGACGCTAAAACCGAGTTCAGTGGTTTTTTAATTAATTTTTCATCTCTGGCAAGCCTCGCGGTCGACGGATGGATCGTTAAAAATGTAACTGTCCATGTGCAAATGTATGTATTTCTTTATGTAAGGCCTAAACCTCTATGTAACGTCAGATGTTTAAGTTTTTATGCTCGAATATTTCTATAGATAAAAGGTTCATGTTTTATGTTATACATTGGCATCATACGAATGTTTATATGTTTTTTTTTTATCGGATATAAAACCGCGATTATCGGTGAAAAACTTTCCACTGAGCTTCTTCGTCGTAGGTATGTATCTTGTTGGATCCCAAGGTTGGTGGCGTATTGGTGATGTAAGGAATGACTTATATTTCTTAGATGGCCAATCGTGTCCACTTAGCATCAGTTGGCCCGTTTTTAAGCTTTTAGTCAAAATAGTAAATAAAATCAGCACATGTCGAAGATGGAATCGTATTGAATATAATCGTATTATACGAGCCCTGCATGCCCATATTTTTAGACGAATGCGTCTCTCGTCTCCATCAGTTATACAATAGTACGTGGACGAAATTGTAATTTTTCCAATTTTCTCTCACGGACGAGGGTACAAATAGATAAAGTGGGGATCGTGCTTGATGTAGGTAATGTCAGATGATTTTATTAGCCTGTTACGTTTTACTCCGATCCATTTTAATTTATATAAAAGAACAAAATGAAAAGAATACTATCGATCATCTATAATAAAAAAAAAGTTTGTCTATATTTAACTGGTGATTGTGTGTGTACTCTTTGGACAGTAACCTCCTTGACCCTCGTAGCTTGAAATGTGTTCCGGATATCCGAACGGTAAAATGTCAGTCTTTTCAAATATATCAGCCCGAAAACATCACCCGATAGTCTATTAACACGCGATTAGCCTTGATTACAAGCAACAGGTATGATTTAATTAAGGAATTACAAAAAAAACAAGTTGAACCAGTTTAAGAATTTTATAAACAAGGTGTCTTAAAAATGTACGGGTATCCCATATTAACGTTAATATTAATTAATCATTTAAATGCAAAGAAGAAAAAACTAAAAGTGCGTTTTTTGTGTCTACTAGTATCTTTATTAACATAAAAATATGTACAATTTTATTCAATATCTCAGGTCACTTCATTAGTATGTTTAAAGAGTAATGAGGTTAAACCAAGAAGACCAAATAATTGTTGGTAATAAAAATATCCACTATAAAATAACAAATACAAAAAAAAACGAGATAATCAAAATCAAAGATGGTATGTTAGTGGTGATAATAAATAATAATAAAGAAAATAATTAAAACTAAAAAAAACCCTCGTTGACCAATTCAAACTCCACCGAGACGCGTTCGGACCACGATGCTAACCGGACAGCGGATAATTATGTAAAAACCATCCTGCAACTTCACTGAATCGTTTCAAATATAGCCATCACAGGGTTTACACGAGTAGGAGGTAAATATCTCATATATCTCACTTAGCTCATGTGTCAGAGTTTTTACCTTTTCCTGTTTTTGAGTCATATGGTAAAGAAGTGTTCCGTAGCTATAGACGTTCTATTTTGAAAATCAAATAATAGGTTGTAGGAAATACAAATATTTTCTGTAATGCCAGTTTAATTTTTACCTCAGTACCTCAAAGACTGCTGGGATTTAGATTTGTAAATTTTGGATTGCAAAGCGATGTTGAATATGAAATTTTATCCTTATATCAGATAAGGATAAAATTTAAAAGCTTTTGGCTAATTTAGAGAAGACCAAAGTCAAAGTCAAAAACCTTTTTTCAAAATGGAAGTGTTTATTTACACTTTCTTATTGATAGTCATAAATCTTCCACCGATTCGGAATATAATACCTCAGACCTGAGAAGAACCAGCGAAAGAAATTCAGCGGGATCTATTTTTTTTTATAGTACCATAAATAAATTACTTAAAAAAATTCTCCATACACAACTGTTAAAATAGACAACACGTGTGATAATTGCCAAATGAAGCGAGACAACGTGTCAATTGAAACCTTGCCACTTCCTTTATTTAAAATTCTCCTTTCAGTGATCAATTAACACGCGATTAAATGCGATTACAGGCAACAGGCAGCGGTTAATCAGACATCCTCGGGTTGCAAACAAAAAACAAATTTATTTCCAGCCTGTTGTTTATCAGAGCGTTTAATTCTATCCGTCCGCGTCCGACTATAAATATTTTATTACGTCTTAATCGCTTGAACCCGAGAGTAATCTCTGTTAGATTTGTAATACATTCTCTCTTATGCGAATTTGCAATTATCATTTTCAACGCTCTATTAAGAGTCACAAACGTTTATCCATTCATTTACATTTTACTTGGTGGTAGGGCTTTGTACAAGCCCGTCTCGGTAGGTACCACCCAGTCATCAGATATTCTACCGCTAAACCACAGTACTCAATATTGTTGTGTTCCAATTTGAAAGGGGAGTGAACCAGTGTAACTAAAGGCACTAAGGACATAACATCTTAGTTCCCAAGGTTGGTGGCGCAATGTCCATGAAAGGAATGGTTAATGCGCGCGCCATTGTCTATGGCGGTGGTGACCCGTCTGCCAACCAATAGCATAAAAAAAATCTATACATACATATATTTCGCATAATATGTTTCATTAAGTAAGCTGATTCAGAGTTTCCACTTTCCCGGAGGAAGATGGATTATTTCAAGTTGACGTTCGTTGATACATGTAATGCTTGGCGGTCAAGATCTCACTGATCCCACTGAGGATAGATCTGTCGAGCCGCGGGTTGAAAGGCAATGAATGCGTACTATTTGTCCCGCGTAGCTTCCGAGCCGTGTCGAGGACGGCCATCATACGGTTTAAAGTGGTGTAAAATTCCATATACTCGCATCTGAGTACCTCCCAAAAGTGTACCTTCTGAAGATTTATTCCCCGTCACATTCGTTGATGTATCAAAATGGCCCCAGTGGCTAGACCACGTAACTCGTAACCGAATATTCCGACTTCAACTGCTTTGTGTTCATAACTAATCTTGCAATCGACTGTGAAGACAAACATTCCGACAAAACCAAGTTTCATCACGACAACGTATCGGATGCGGTCCTGGCACATATGAATCCAACAACCCGCTGTCATCTCAAGGTCACACGACGCTTGAGAAGAAGCACATTTACAGGAAGCTCAGAAAAAAAATGTATTCATGACACTTTATTAAAATTTTCTCGAAAAACAATAATATACTTGTCAAATATACACGATGATGTCAGATTATGGTGATTGCAAGATATCCCGAGAGTTTGGGATCGAACCGGCGACACTTACATTGGTAGGCGACCTGTGAACGACTGTGCTTTTGTCACTATCCATATCCACACGTTTTCATTAGAAACGGATTATGAGGTCAGGTGTATTTGCAGACGGTTTTATTAGAATTTATGTTGCAGCCACGATGCATCTGCTTTTGTGATAGCCGGTACCTTTTAATATATTGTGCTTTTAGTTTTGAAATTATTCTCGTTCATAGTATTTATATTATTATCTCTATTATAATTAATATTTATACTAATTGAGTAGTAGTAGTAATAGTGTATACTCAATTTATTAACTTATTTTTATTATTATAATTTAATAAATCTTTAAAAGGGTCCTATTGAGCTCGAATATAACTCCCTGAAAGTATTTGAGTTTATTGCGACCAATTTCTAGTAACTCCCGCCAGCAAACCTTATAGGAAACGTCATAATCATATGATAGGTGCGGCGCATTGCGCCCACCTGTCGCCGCGCGTGCGTCCCGCGGTGACGTCACACCGACCGCGCCCGACCGCCGCCGGGGCCGCCCGACCGCCAGCCAGCCAGCCGGACCGGATTGATCCGCCAACACACCACCGACACCTCGCCAACTGCTAATCAAATGAGTAAAAATTCTCGATATCTGCAACAATATAAACAACAGCGGACTTACCTACCTGGAGTTTCGTATTCTCGTAGTAAATATTTTTCAGCGCACTCCAAACCTAATAATCCCAAATTAAAACACATCAGGGAGCGATCTCATGGCATGTCTCGCTGGCTCCTTATCTAGTTCTTAATCCAAGATAAATATTACATCAATCGGGGGTGGAGACGGTGGCGCACGCAGGCGCGAACGTCGCCGGCCCAGTCCCGCTCCGGCCGCGCTGCCCGCCGCACATCGCTCTCGCGGGCGCCCGACCCGGCGGCGACTCGCTCGCTGCCTTCTAGGACTCCCGTAAATAATCGCGCTACCGTTATCGAAGTTCGGACCTCCGCTGAGCGTCGAAGTCGAAAACGCGCTTTGAAATCCACCGCCGACCGCGCCGTATCCACGTGCCCATCTCGTTGCGTAAGTCGCGAAATCTCCGAAAACGAACTGAATCTCCTTTGACACACAAGAAAAACAAATAGCACACATCGAAATCGATCAGTGTATCATTCCTGGTTTGTTATTGCAGCCATGTGTGTTTATATGGCGACCGAAGTAAATAGTGTATCGGCCTGAGCGTGTTAGGGAGGTTAGAAGTGGCTTTCTTTTTTAATAGGTTAATCCGCAGACTGCGGGCGCGGTCTTTTTAACCTTACAGTACAAAAGTGCTGGTTGACCTTAAAACCGCGCGGCGACACCTGATTTGTTTGCGGCTAGAAACGGTTACAACTATGTTCTTTAATTGACGCCCCAAACATTCAGATTTGCGTGTTTACATCACAAGATTATGTTATATGTACGCTATAAAACAAACGATACTGGTATGACATAAGGTTAATGTTTACGAGCGCCCTTATGTGTATAAAAAATAAATATCCCATCTACCACTCATCACAGGCGGTCGTTAATATAAACTACACACGTATAAGTAAATGAATAAACAAACTTAATTTGAGTTCGGAACTTTTATATTCCAAACAGCCACTTGAATTTTTTTTAACCGTCTTTAACGACTTCTTACGCTAATTAATGGCGTCTGACGCTTAAGGAATTAGAAATTTCGACAAAAATTTATATTAGCTCTTAACGCCGCCCTATTAACTTTAAACTTAACTTCGTTTTATATTTAATTATGCTAATTTTATCTGTTTCTTTTGTTTTTTTTTTTTATTATTTCATTCAAATGCAGCCTTTTGCCATTGTCTTCCTTCCTTTCCTACAGCCCTGCTATTAAACACGCACCATTGCCATTTCAGAGTGAAATGGAATAACTGCAAATAATGCTTACAAAAAGTATTTAAGGCTTTCGGTCGTTCAGAATTAATACAGTATCGATTGAGTTCGTCCGAGTATTATTTGAGCAACGTTCTTATATGCGGTAAATAAATTGGAATAAATATACACTTATTATAGTAGAGTATGCAATATTTGTGATTTGTATATTCGGGCGGCCCGACACTGCCAAGAATAGACTACAGTTATCTTCATAATGAAATAAGCAATATGAAGGCTCTCTGACCGAATTTTGGACGCAGCTTTAATCTCAAGGATTCAGTTGTGTAGGATAACTTACACTGTTTATTTACACAGATTATATCTACTTCTCTTTACTCTTATAATTAATCAGTCTATACGTTAATTTTACATGATTTCAAATGACTTCAAAAAGTAAAGAAGTTGTCAATTCGGCTCCATTTTTTTTGTATTCCTTAGGTACCTCATTATAATACGTCACATATTAACCTATTTGGAAAATTATTGTTTTCGTTTGGAAGAGTATATTCTTCTCTAGGTCTCATTTAAATAAAAAATATATGTACCACCTATAAAGGTGAAGAATACGAGATGAAGTTATTTATGGCCTCGAGCTTTTACGCTGACTCTGAATTTTAGCCCAGGACCTGATCTATGCCTTATATGATAACGCAGCAATTAATAATATACAAACATTGTACATAATTAATAAAACAACTTACCAATGAAATTCTTTTGATTGAAAATAACTTGGAAACAAAAACTGTTCAATAATAACAAATCTACGTACTTGTAAAGTTGATTAATTTCAATGTTCAATAACCTCGATACAAGGATCAATGAGGTATTGTCTTTTTTAACATATGTAGCTAATAAGCTGATTTGCTAATTTGGGCTTTAAATACGAATTAATATTTTTTTTATGCTTCATTCCTCCTAAGGCCTCTTCTCCTTTTGTGGAGAATGTTTGGAGCATTTTCCACCTTGCTACCCCAATTCGCGTTGGTGGATTTGGATGTGGCAGAATGACGTTGATATTAGACGCATGCAGGTTTTCTCACGATATTATTCTTCACCGCCGAGCTCGAGATGAATTATAAACACAAATGAAGTACATGAAAATTCAGTGGTTCTTGTCTGGACTTGAACCCGCAATCATCTGTTAAGGCTATTTTCGTTGAGGCTTTTGAGCCACCTATCCATTGGTCTACCTGTCTAGAATAGTTACATTCTTATTATTGATAAAAAAAATTGTGCATAATGTATAAATATTTATTTGAGTACGTGGAAATAGTGTTGGAACTTAATGTAAATAATGTATGTTAGTCAGACCAGTAATAATACCAACTTTAAAGCACCGAACAATCAGATTTACTATTCTGTATCAATACTAAATGCTTATTGGTTGGTTAATGCTTCATCAGCTGCCGTTGACCAATGAGCATTTAGATTAAAGTCAAATTAGTTAATCCGACTTTGATTAGCTTAACAGAGACCGGAGTATAATCTCTTAATTATTGACAGACAACCGTGATATCAATCAGACTGAGTAAAGATGATCTTTGTCTAGATATAAACTTGAAATTAAAAATTGATAAAGAAAACGATTAATGTAATTTGCTTACGTCATAATGTTGTTCTTATTTTGAATGGTATTTAACCATCTTTAAAATGTGTTTTTGTTTTTGCCTTAGAACTCGTTTATTTATGAAGCGATTTGGAAAATTCTTTGTTTGTTTGAGAGGATAAACGACCTGTTTGTGTCCCATTTAAATTTTAAGAAAAATAACTGTCGTCTAAAAAGGTTTAATATTTTTATAATTAAATTTTCAGTGTTATTTAAAATATTATTATTGCTATTTATTTTCTTATATTGATCGTAAACGAAGATAAGGTATTGGCTTTCCTATAATACGACGAGATGAAGAGATGGGTTAATTTAGTGCAATGAAGCCATTTCACAGTGTAGCAGTATTTCCTATATATTTCCACAACACAAAGGAACAATATATTCAAACGGAATTGCATTCTACCACCATCTACGAACCTAGGGTTATGTGTGTTCTAGAGTTATTGGGTACATAATACTGTGTACCTATATAATATATTGTATATGAGTAACATATAGCTGTAAAATTTCTACATCAATCAAACACTTTAATGTCAGCAATTGTTCATTAATAATGTTGATGTTTTTTTTTATTATGTAGTTAGCGGACGAGCAAATGTGCCTACTTGATGGTAAGCGGTCCAAGTACAGAATAAAAATTGGCGCTGTAAGAAATATTAACTTCTATACATTGGCAATACCTATATTGTCTCACTCACTCTTTCAATTGGAGCACAGCAATACTAAGTGTAGCTGTTTGACGGTAGAATCCAATGCTTTGGTAAGTACGCAGACGAGCTCAGAGCCCTATCATTAATAATATATTGAAAAAAAAAAAATGATACATTCAGTATTACATTGCATAAATTTAAAATATATTGTTCGCGTCGTCATAACAGACCAGTCTATCTATGTATATCTATTTGTTGTTGTTTTTGTTGTCGTAATTGTTGATGCTCTTTTATTTTTCTACATTTAGTGAATGCATATGACATTATTCATATAACTTGTTAAATGTTTGCATACGTAACGATTAAATATATCTACAGTATCCATATAACTGATTGGCAATTCAAACGATTCATAAATAAAAATAAACCCAAATGACACACCTATGCGATGCGCTCGCATTCGTCTTTTTTTCAAAGGCCCGTTTCCGATTAGCCAATTAACTTTTTTTGGCTTCTTTTAATTGATTATTTCATTTGATTTCCGCGTTTAAGCTATACGAATTTAATCGATATAACCGTTTGAATACTTTAATCGAGGTTGCGATTGAGAGAACAAAAATCGATTCGGTTAAACTTAGCCTCTTTAAACTTTTGTTGATTCTATTTTTGTATTTTTCATTTGTTAGATATTTCTTGCTGTGCAATAAAAGTTGATTATAAAATGGAACCGGGCGATCTCTCTCTGATCTAGAAACGAAACAGTAATTGTTAGTTGAAGTCACTTTGATTTAAATCAGTTTGTTTCGGTCATTTGTGGATAAATATTATTACGGCGATAATATTTTCATGTCACTTTAAAACGATGATTATAGTTTGCAGTCAATGTAAGGGATTGCGTGCAGAATCGCGATCTTACTTTGTGAACTTTGGGAACCACTGTTTAAGACGATTTATTTCTGATGCTTAGCAATAGGGGACCTCACATCCTGATGTTATCTCTTTACATCTCTCCACGTGAAACGTTTGCGCTTTATTCCGGTAACGATATCAAATAAAAAACAATGTATACATACGTGTTATTTCCGTAATCGAATGTGAAATTTGTGTTAATTACGTTTTTTCAATTTCGCCTGATAATAGTATAGGTTTGCAATGTTAGAATTTAAAAAACTTTTGCGTATAACTAAATTGTTAATAACTCAATTGTTAACTTACTTAAGCAATACACGTAAAAGGTTAGTACGTAAAAGATTTGTCGCGTTTCGAGAAAAAAATTAGCATCTGTTATTAATAAATAATTAATAAAAGATGCTAAAATTTTTCAAACATTTTTTTAAACAAAAAAGCTGTCCTTCGTAATTCCATCTGCTATTAACTATACTAGAGGCTAGATAAGGCCACAGGTCGTGGGTTCAAATTTAAATACTCAGTTAAAGTCTCCCTAACAACCCGGTGTTTGGAAGTTGGAAGTGCACACTTCCGTGCCTTGGAGAGTAGAGCCGTACTCTCTCTAAATTTCGAGAGTGACGGAATATAGAGAGTATCTGTGTTTGCGCACAAACCTTTGCACTATTACCTGTCTTGCGTAGTTGGGTAATTTTCCTTGAGATTAGCCGCCTTGTCGGAAATCGATCAAGACTAAACAATAACTTAAATTTAAAACAATGACCTCCACTGATTCCTAAATAGAACAAATTAATTATTTCTCTATCGTGCTTGAGTTTTTAGATAAGTTTTTATTATTATTAAAGTTTCTAAAGCCAACAGAAAGGCTAATGTAACCGTAAAGTGAGTAAGTGGAAAAAACTCAACGTTCAATGTTTTGATATCACGAAACCCCGACAATGTATCGAACTGCTGAAACGTTTCTTGAAAATAAAGCAATAAATTTTTTAATAGTTCAACGTAGTCTAGCAATATTAAAAAGAACGTAGGTTCAATTTTAAAACTTTATACCTATTATATGTTATAAATGATTATTTAATGGACAGTGAAAAACATTATTTAAACACGATCAGTAAAGGTATCTGTTCTCTGTTTTTGCAAGGTCGATTAATCCTTCTTTGGACAAGGTTCAAGGAGCTGAGATGGCCCAGTGGTTAGAACGAGTTTCTCTTAACCGATAATTGCGGGTTCAAACCCAGGCAAGCACCACTATATGTATGTGCTTAATTTGTGTTTATAATTCATCTCGTACTCGGCGGTGAAGGAAAACATCGTGAGGAAACCTGCATGTGACTAATTTCATCGAAATTCTGCCAACCCGCATTAGAACCGCGTGGTGGAATATGTTCCAAACTCTCTCCTTAATGGAAGAGGAGGCCTTACCCCGGCAGTGGGAAATTTACAGGCTGTTCCTTTTTTTTACTTTTTGTTTGGACAAGGTTCAACAAACACTAAGTATTTGCTTAACAATTAATATTTTTCTATCACTTGTTAATAAGGCGTATTATTCGATAAACGTTTACATAATAAAAAAGTGTAAGTTAGCCTTCGTTGATTTCCATGTGGAATAACTATATTCCTCTCTATGTAACTGACTGTCGGAAAAGAGTAATTATTCAGTTTCTCGGTAGTTCTTACGTAGAAATTAGATTTATAACCGATGGCGGTTTTTCTATGTAATTTAACAATTTAAAATAACGATTCTAAAATGTTCGCAAGGGTCAAGCTGAATATTTTGACTTATTTTGCTTTTCACGTTTGAGGTATATGCAACTAATATTAAATTTTTAAATTCGTGTACTGGAGAATATAAAAAAAGGTATTACTTTTTGTGTGTTCAGAAAATATCCAAAGTCAATCTTAAAACTACGATGAAAAACTATTCATATATTAAAGATATGTAGAGTTACATTATTAACGGCGTATAAGTTGGTTCAAACGATTGTCACAACAACAACAAGGCGCCCAGGGTGCACCACAGCTGTTCTTCTTTGCTAATGAAAGGCTTAACTAAAAGGAATGATCTTTAAAAGTGATCGAGTACATTTACCATATGTTACTGTTACTTGTAAACGTAAATTTGATAAAATGAACTTTTGAAGTTTTAGGCTCCGCTCAACATATAATAAAATTGGAGCTATACATATAATAAAATTGGAGTGTTTTGACTATAAATATTACTATATATATATATATAGTCAATCTATATATATATATATATAGTCAGTCTGTCTATTTGCTTTGCGGCTAATCTCTGGAGCGGATGGACAGATTTTGACGGGACTTTCACTGGCAGATAACTGATATAATAAGGAGTAACTTAGGCTACAATAATATTTTTTTAACTCGTGCTAGGTCGCGGGCACAGCTAGTTAATACATATAAACTCGAATGTTTTAGACACATACATATGTATTATAAATGAGAGATATTAAATGTAACGAATTTCTTGAAAGGGTTATAATACCCCGCAAGCTGCTAATCCCATCTAATTTCAACAAAAGGCGTTTAGTGTTTAATTAAACGTTCTAGTCTAGAACTCGATGACGTTAGCACAAATTGAAGAGCTCTTTGATACGCTCCTAATGAAATTTACTAATAGTTTTGAATAAGATTCAAATACCGTTGAATATATTTGGTACATTAATTGTTTACAGTTTTATGTCTTAATTTAAAATTATTTTATCTGTATTTGTATCAGTGTGTATGTGTTTATTAGTGTCTATGTATGTGTGAGTTTGTGTTTCGTCATCAAATGTTTTTTTAGTATTTCCTACTTATTTTATTTTAATATATCGACATATTTTATCAACTAGCTTGATAGGTTTTTCAATTTCGAGTTTCTTGATTCTTCTATAAGTTGATTGCAATAGATTTTGGTTTAAAAACTTACGTAGTGGAAAAAAGTTACGATGGACAATTTTACGACTTACGAATTAAAAGTTTTCCCCGTCGGTTTTATGACGTTTAATTTCTGAGGTAAAGCGCGACGTGCGTGCTAACAGACCGCCAATAAAACTAATTGAATTAAAAAAAGACTTATAATACCTCACTCGAAGTATTTCAAACTTTATTGCTATAATTTGTGAAAACGTTTAAGAAATGTACAAATTGATCTTCGAATTATTATTACTTTCAACGATAAAACCATAAGTGGATTATTTTTCTTATCAATAATGTACTTTGTACAAATATACTTCAAATTCTACTACGATTTAGTAGTAGGAAATGTTTTGTAGAAACAATAACTTAATATATATAAATAAAATTTTAACAAAAAGAAAAACCGACTTCAAACAAAACACTATTTTAAAACAAATGAATATGCACGAAAAAGTAATAAAAATAATTGCGTATTCAACATATTTTTTAGAGTCTTCCTAAGTTAAATGAAATGAAAAATATTAGACTACTTAAAAGTCGATTAACGATTATATCATGTAGTTATAGTTATTGGTATCTTTGGAGCCGGTGTCAGCCACGGTGCCCTTGCCCAACAATCAAAAGAAAGAAGCGATACGAGCCCCTTGATTGATCCAGTATATTATTGTGTAAAAGGTAATTTGCAAAAAACATATTTGTCAAAGTATTCTCGTATTGTTTTTTGATAGATATACTGTAGGGTTTTATTGGCTGACACCGACTCCAAATATAACAAACTATATATTTTAAACTTTTTTTAAAAGATAGTGTGATTCAAGGGGAAGGTTTGTGTATATAAAACATGAACAATATAGTAAAGAAACACTGATAATTTTAGAAGTTTGCGATGTGATGTCGTATATAAACAAATTCTGTAGTATATTTAGTATCAGTATTGCACCCGTGCGAAGCCGGGGTGGGTAGCTAGTTGATTATAATATTCGACTATGATAATTACATACACATAACCACATTACGGAAGGTGACTCAAATATCCAAATAACCTATAAATAAAAGATTCGACCGAGTATCGCTAACGTGCTCCTCAGAATTGTTCCGTTCCCTTCCGTTCCGTTACTTTGTCATGGATCCTGTGCTCAGAACCTTACCAAACTTTCACCAAATTACCCTTGAAGTATATATTTTATAATAAAAAAAGAATTATCAAAATTGGTTAACGTGATTTTCAGTTATTCACCTATTTGTCGCGCATATACATAATGCAAATTTAAGACTTATGTCGTTTTCACATGGATACCATCATCGGAAAAAAAAATAAAAAAAATGGGACCCCACGGGAAGCACTA
Organism: Vanessa cardui; assembly: GCF_905220365.1. Classification (NCBI taxonomy): domain Eukaryota; kingdom Metazoa; phylum Arthropoda; class Insecta; order Lepidoptera; family Nymphalidae; genus Vanessa; species Vanessa cardui. Next base: position 10,775,074 of record NC_061139.1, read on the forward strand.
CCTTTCAAACAAAAAAAAAATTATCAAAATCGGTCCACCCAGTGAAAAGTTATGAGGTAACAAACATAAAAAAAAAAAAGAAAAAAATACAGACGAATTGATAACCTCCTCCTTTTGGAAGTCGGTTGAAAACAACCCTTAGGTATGTATCTCTGAAAAGTGTCTGATGTACAGTACGACACAACTGAGATGTAGCATCGGCAAAATTTGTAAAACCGATCACATACGAATTAAGTACCCTCTTCCAAATTATCTTTACACAAACTTAATAACTTATAATATCATATGACCTAATAAATTCGTCAATTTGACACGTCGATTTACATGCACTTGGTTTCTCGGGTTGAACTGACGCGAGAATCTATCTATAGCGACGAATAGCGTCGAATAGCGCGATAGGGAGCTATTTCCATTGGTTGTATAAATTGGTACTAATCGGCTTTATTAAATTTGCCGTAGCCACATCTAATTTATGTCGTACTATACAATTGTGTCTATTGAATGACCTATCTATGACGTGTACAAACAGACAGACAAATCTCAATAATAACCGAATAATTAAACGTCACTGCTAACAAATTAGTATCAAAAAAGGATGCGTGTATATCAGTGGTGACTCGAATTTCACATGAAATTGTTCCTACATAAATTTGGCTTGTATATTTATTGATGGTTAATACACTTGCTTTATAAACTTCAATAATCTAGGCATCTAGATATGCTAGGCACCTATAAACCTAGGTATGCTAGGATTACATAGTTCACCTGTGTTTTACATTCAGGTCAAGCGAGGGGATTACACGCAACGCGTTGCTAATAAACAATGAAGATTGTCTTGATTGGAAATGGTATCGAAGAGTATATCTGATCTTATATGTATAATATAACTCAATTTATAGATACCATAAATGTTATCTTTACTTAAATTAAAATATACATTTCAAATCGTCATAATTATAATACCTAATTCTACTTGATATTTTAGTTTACCTTCCTTTTAAAACTATACATATAATAGTATTATTTGTCATTAATAAGCTGTTAATTAAATGATGTAGCTTTTTCATGTGTCTGCTTTTCTTTATATCAATCAAGACGTCACACAATGGTCACGTTTAATGTTTATTTTTAATACGCCAAGATATATAAGTATGTTCATATGTTTATGAGAATACATATGATATGCACAGTTCCGCTACGAAAGAACTAATAGCTTTTTTATGATATTCGAATGTGGATGGCAAATAGGTACCGCTAATCGCCCAATAAGCAATATGAACTATTCCTTGCATCGCTAATGCGCGCCAAGCTCGCTCACCCTTCAAACCGTATCACAACAATACTTATTATGATGTTTGGCGGTAAAATATCGGAAAAGTGAGTGACCTACTCAAACGAGCTTGTACAAAGCCTCCAAGGAATGTGTGGACGAAGACAGTCACAACTAATTAGGATTATAAGAGTTACATATGCATTGCACTAGCTTAAAGACAAGCTTGGCTAACCTTAGACCATTTTACAGCCTATTTGTCGTATATACTAGTAAAGTGTATAAACGTGAACGATATCAGTACATACAAAAGCAAACCCTATGGTTTATTTCACTTAGAAGCAAATTAGTAACAGGGTTTCGCATTTCTATTAACAAGTCAGTGTTAGGCTGGGGGTCATAATCATCGTGGAATCGCTATCGCTATTCACGACTATTGATCGGAAAACACGTTAGGAGTTGTGATGTACGCTTAGTAGTTATTCTTAACAGTTAGTTGGAACTAATCATAAATTATGCAAAGAGTTTGTAATGAGCATTAACGCTCTGTTCACTTGTTTTTTTATTCTAGTGTGTGTATCCGAACGGCTTTAAAATAATACCTATAATTGAATTTTGATAAGCGTTTTCGAAATAGTATATTAATAAACAATAGCGAAGATTACCTTTAGATAATTTAAACTCGGACGTTGTGAAAGCTTAACTAACTAACGACGGGAGAAAATAAAACATAAATTTGGCATACAATAAAATTAATAATATATCGTATTATATTTAAATAAACTAGATATTTTTATCAAATGATGATGTTTAATAATTAATATTAAATATTTTCATACGTTTTCATATCCGAACACACCCGACTTATTTCCTCAACCGAGAATTAACTTACGTCGTAAAGAAATCCCGCCAAATTATTTTCACAAATCATTTTAAGAAAGAACAATGCTGGCTTTTTTATCTCTTTCTAACAAAACGGGTAATAGAGCGTAAGATAAAAGACAATTAGAGTTTCACGTGAATGGCTTTATTAAATAAAACGGGGGCTCCGTTTTAACTTGGGATAAGCATTACGTTTCCGAGAGGATCCTTCGGGCTATGTGACTATGGCTTAAAATGTGTGGTATTTTTATATGTAGCTTAGGAGTGGCAAACACCTAACACAATCAAACCGACTCTCTAAATACAGCATTATTAAGAGTACTTACGCTGATTATGATGTAAGCAAAAAATAAGGAATGGTTAAAATTTCTTACAGCACTAAGGGCGGTGGTGACCACTACCCTTCAAATGCCCTATTCGTCCGTCCGTTGTTAATAAGCAACTACTGTGAAAAAACTGAATAATATACAGAACCCCTTCGATTACTGAATGTTACATTTGAATCCAAGTATGTCTGAGATTTTCTACTTATTATTCTTACCCATAAAATGTACAATGCAATGGTTCATGTAATGAATCCTACGAACTTTCGACACATTTATACAATCCAATTAAAAGGAGAGTTGAGATAAAGTATAACGCATTTATAACACTTATTAGGGAAGAAGCTTGTATTAAACATAATAATATCTTGCTCAACATAGCCTTTGCTTGTCACTGGGAAAATGGCTGTGTTTTAATTTAACATCTTTAAGATACAGTCAATAAGACTATTTCAAAAGAGAATAGATCAGGAACGTAATGATCTCCGTCTGTTAGAATGTCGAGCATTCCTTGATTAAATATGTAATAGTTTCATTTGGTATAAAATATCCAAGAAGGGAAGGGAAGTAATTTATTTATTTAGTACTTTTAAAGATCATCTTTGTAACTGTTTTTAATATCAGAGATAAATAAAGTTAAAACTGTAAAGTTTTCGTCTTCGTAAAGTCAATAAACCCCTTCCCAGGGCGGAGCATTTAATTTTATATCTTGTAAAATATTAACCAATAAATAAACATAGAGCTCATGTAAAAATAATCAAAAATATAATTTTGTATAAGATTATATTGTTTAAGATTTTCATATAGGTGATGATATTAACAACGGTGTTCTTGCCGGGTTTTCTAAGTAGGTTCTAGATTCTGATAAATGTAAGATTGCAGTTATTTATGTCTTTTAAAGTAATATATATTTTAAAGGTTTCGAACATTATTACGGTATTAATAAGTTTTTTTTACCGTTGATACATCTGTCTGTCACACAGGTTGTATCTCAAGAACTGCAATAGTTAGACAGTTGAAAATTTAACAAATTATGTATTTTTGTTGTCGCAATAACAACAAATACTAAAAATAAAATAAATATTTAATGGAGGTCCCATACAAAGAAATATTTTTTACCTATTTTTGCTCGATATCAATAAATATCTGGTACTTGAATTTTCACAAAATGCTTAATTGTGTATTAAATTTTATAATAAATCATAAAAATATAAGGAAATAATAATAATGTTACGGAAGCCTTCGTGTGCGAGTCGACTCACACTTTTTCTCGCATTTTTTTTTAGTTTCTATCCGATCATAATAATAATTCGAAAATGATGGAGCTATATATTGTTATGCCTACAGTTTCCGGATTATGAAAACCCGTTCAATATTAACCCATATCGGCTTGTCCTAACCCAATAACACAATTCCCATACATCCTAAATAGGACCACGAGCGTGCTGGCTCTCATCGCAGCCTTAATATTAACATACATGACATTTCCATTTGTTTGCGATGCCCGTCCCCTGGCCTTGTTTTATTATGTATAATGTAAGGAAATATAGGCCCTCGGTGTATAGCGATAGAGACGCAATTTCGTCTGTTTTTTATTTACCCTTAATACCTTTGTCGATGTCCAAACGCAAGACGTAGAATAAATGTTTGGAAAATTTGATAGTGTTGAAGGGTCTTGCGAATAAATATGTACCTGCGTGTGTATTTTATTTAGTTGGTTTTGATGAAATAATTCAATATAAATTTGCTTTTAAATATGATGCTTAAGTACGCGTACTATTAATGGTCTGCATACTAATAAGCGATAACCACTCCCTATAAACATTGAAAATTCAAGAAATAATTGTTATTGCTTAATGTATCATATTCATATCGTCAATGCGCTTACTTTTGGGAACGAATATGTTATGTTACTTGTCGCTGTGGTTACACTGGCTTACTCACTCATCCAATCAGAACACAAAAATACTAAGTAATGCTGTTTATTTAGTTTAGTTTAGCTGTAGTTTATAACATTTTAGCTAGTATTGAGAGCCGCGATGACCCAGTGGTTAGAACGCGCATCTTAACCGATGATTGCGGGTTCAAACCCAGACAAGCACCACTGAATATTCATATGCTTAATTCGTGTTTATAATTCATCTCGTGCATCATGTGTCTAATGTCATAGAAATTCTGCCATATGTGTATTCCACCAACCCGCATTGGAACAGCGTGGTGGAATATGTTCCAAAACCTTCTCCTCAAAGAGAGAGGGAGCATTAGCTCAGCAGTGAGAAATTTACAGGCTTTTGTTGTTGTTTGTTGTATATATTGGAAGCTAAACATTATCTACGAAATAAATTAAAGACACATCTTTATACTAATAGCAAGGTGCGTGGTGTTATGTAAATCCGTTACATTTATGTAAGACATCTTTATAGGATATGTCTATTGATCAATCATGAGATATACATTTTTTCCGTTCGTCTGAACACAGCTCCCGTGGGTAGCAGTGTCTGACTGGAGATGGATATTAATCAAACTCTCCACAGTGATATTTATCCTTAACATTGGATAGAATTATAAAATCGTGCGCAATACTTCGTGTATTAAATAATAATGTTATTCTACTAAAAAACGAGCTATAACTTTTAACAGCAGTATAACAATTATTGAGTAAATAATAGTGTAATAATTAATTTTAATATTATGTTAAAAATAATAGAAATAAATAAAGCATATTGCTTTATATACGATGAGGTATATAAGGGTTAAAAACTTACAGTCGGTATAGCGTGATTACTCATACAATGAAGTTATTTATCAAAGAATCAGCTTAGATTTTTATTTTTTTTAATAAGTAGGGATTTTTACATATTTCCAACATGATATTATGTGGTCACCGTTATTAAACATTGGGATATGCTGTAAAAATATTAAATATTCTTGACAACGGCGATGTCTCCAACTTTGACAGCTAAGATATTTTTACACTTATATATGTAATTACAAGCTTGACTGCTCTGCACTCTTGAACACAACAAAGCTAACTACTGTTGTTTGGCGGTAGAATATGTGCTTAGAGGTTGGCACCTATCCCTATCCACCAAGTAAATTATATAATTTTGTATGATAATGAAAACGATAGTCAAAACAAATTGATTGTTTATTGATATATAACATAGGTGAAGCAGAAAGATAAAATAATAATATTACGTTGTATAGTAACAAAGAAAAGTATCTCAGTCAGTTTGTTGTACAGTATAATCCTGTTTCAAATCGTGTGGTGCAACCGCACAAGTCTGAAGAGGCTTAGTGTGTCGCTGAGGTTCGAGCGGCTCGTGGCTTCTCAAACGTTTAACTTGTAGTATTTTATGATCTTACTATTTTGAAAATACTTGGACGTCATATGAAATATTTACCGAAAGTTATACGGATGTTATAAGACACTAAGTCTTAGTATCTCTTTGGTCAAGAGGCTAGTTCATTAGGCTGCGGTTTCTGATGTATGAAGGAAATCTTCATTTTTGAGTCTGTTTTTTATTGTATTTAATACTAGTAGTCGTCCGTGGCTTCTATCGCGTATTAGAATGTTGGGTTTCCTTCCTTAGAGTCCAAGTTAGCTTAATACCAAATTTCATCAAATTCGGTTCAGTGGTTTTGTCCTGAAAGACTGACAGTCAGACTTTCACGTCTCACAGATGAAATTTACTTTCACATTTATAATATTAATATAGATATAGATTGTATTGAAACTTCTTTGACTCAAACAAATGTAGAGTAATTAATAAATACTTCTAATTCACTTATTATATGTTTGAAATTGTTCAGTCTCATCTTATATGCTACATATAATAATTGAATTTATGAATAGCGTAATTATTATTATTTAAAATTATGAACTTCCGTCGTGGTTTCATCGGACTCTTTTGAACTCTGTAATATTTTAATAACATTACTGTAATGCCTAATCGCAACGTGGTTGAAACCTTCGTCATGAGAGCTTATTGCTCGAATTTGATTTACGTGACTAAGACATTTAAATATAAGTGGTTTTTTAGTGGGGTAATTTTGTTAAAGTTACAAAGCATTAACTTCGAGGAAATGCTAGGGATCAATTAAAATTAAATGTCCTATTGCCTTGCTAAGGCATCTCGACCCTCATAGGATTTTTTTTTGGTTTTTATGCCATCACACAGTTCCAATTTAAGTTAAGATATACACATGTAGCAGAGTTTCATCTCGTAAATGTAGGTTGGCTCATGGTGCGTTCGGTTAACTCCTTTATTTTCCTGAAAAAAATATCCGTCTACGTTCGTTTTCTATATTCAACGACGATGTACACCAGTAGGTACTCGATTGTTTTTGATTCATGTATAACGAGCCTTAGAAGTCATTCCTGTGTGATAATTCACCTGAATGTGTTACAAATATATTCTCAAAATGTTTTCCTAACCCGCTGAGCATGAGACGAATAAAACATAAATTAAGCTCATTAAAACTCAGATTGGATCAGATTTGAACACGTTGTAAACGAATTAAGGTCGTCGTTTTTGATCCACTGAGCCTTCTCAGCTATATTTTTGTGATAGATTTTTAGATTTTTTTTAAATATAAGGTTTATTATACAATGTAATAGTTCGTTAGTGTTATTTAAAATTAATGAATCAGCGTTTTATAATTAACATCGCGTAACCACGCACCCTACTCAAAAGGGTCTTAATGTGTCACTCTGATCCATGGGGATTCCCGCCGTGAAAATATTGGAAAACTTTTTTACATATACCTACCAATTTACTTTTAAATATTTGACTCAATGATACATTTTGTTATAAGTGCGTATTTTAATTATAATTACATCACATGTATTACTCTGATCCCAATGTATGTAGCACTTGTGTTATGGAAAATCAAAAGTAGCGACGGTACCACAAACACCCAGACCCAAGACAACATAGAAAACTAATGATAATCTACATTGACTCGGCCGGGAATCCGGGACCTTGGAGATCCGTACTCATAAAAACCGATGTACACACCACTTGACCACAGAGGTCGTCAAACAATTACAATAATAATACAAAATTGAAATGTATTACTATTCATTAAATATTATTGTAAATATTTATATGTTGACAAGATTCAATAGAATATAGTAGTTTAAAACCGGGCATTTTCATATGCTTAATTCGTCTTTATAATTAATCATGTATGAATGTGTCAGTGTCATAATCACTGGCAGTCGTGGCAATACTGATAGGAAAGGAGGTCTCTTTTCAACTGTGATACAGATTCACACTGAAAACTTTTATTTAAAATATTCGAAACCGAAATTTAAGTGTAGGTGTATCCGTATAGAGTTAAACGAACTTGTTGATGATATAAATAACTTGTTAATTATATAATACATATAAACATGTTAATAACATTCTCAAACTCATAGTAAACTATTCTAATTCGGTATAAGGCGTGGGACCTTAAGGCAAAGGTTACACACATAAATATGAACTTTACTTGAACAGCCAAAGGATAAACGTTTATAAATATAATAATTAATATGTTACAACAATCAGAAACGTAGTAATGAATTAAACACGCTTAATGTATATATTAAGGAATGATACAGGGTGTTCAAACGGTTAATTACCAATGTGTAATTAAGAATTTATACCAATTAAATAAGAATTAACTTTTAACAAACTTTCAACTGTATACTTTATACAGTCTTTCGATATATATATAATTAATTTTATATCGTTTCTTGTTAGTTATGTTCGTACCTGCCGAGTTGTCTATTCAAACTTCATTCTCATTAAAATTTTACTTCGGAGAACTAAAAACTTGTTTTCATAATAACCATCAACCGTGTAAGCTCAACAACTCTGAGTCTCGTTCCACGCAAACAAACCCGCCGGCAACGTATAGTTGTATAATAGAAACGTAAATAACATCCAAACAAGTCCTCGTAAAAAGCGAAGGACAGCGCTCGAATGGCCCGAATGGCCGAGCTATCACGTATCGATCAAGCGTATCAATGAATAGAGCGGTCCCTTGTTTATCGCCAGTATCGGCGAAGTTTCCATCTCATTTAACGTGATCTGAAACATGCCCGGCATCGCTAAAGACGAAAAGACGCGTGTGTACATGATTATAAGATTAACTTACCGAGACTCATCTCAACACTAATAAGTAGGTTATACCTACACTAGGTGTTAGGGCTTTGTGTAAATCCGTCTGGGTAGGTACCACCCACTCATCAAATATTCTACCGCCTAACAACAGTACTAAGCATTGTAGCGATCCGGTTTGAACTGCGAGTTAGCCAGTGTAACTACAGGCACAAGATCTTAGTTCCCAAGGTTGTTGGGGCATTGACAATGTAAGGAATGTTTAATATGTCTTACAGCGACATTGTCTATGGGCGGTGATTACCGTTTATTATTAGGTGGTCCATATGCTCTTCCGCCATTCTATATCATTAAATAAAAATAAAAAATAAAATCAATGTTCATGGTCGGTGGTGAGCCATTTGCCTATAATAACTAAAAAACACATTCTCTATTTCAAGATGACCGAGTAAGCCTCGTTTATAGTTACAGCAGACGGAACTATCGTCGTAACGTCTTTGTGAACGGACAGCTGATGTCTTCTTAACCATCGATTGGTTCATTTGTAACTTTTCAATTGCATTTACATATACTTTTTGCGTGGTTTGTGTTATTTACTCCTTTCGGCTAGAATAATGTCCTGTGTTTAGCAGATCTGCTTTTCACACCATTCGTACGGAATAAATTGAGATTCAAATATATATATTTCATATGAAGTTTTTCAATACAAAATAGCGCAACAAAGTAATTCGTGTACCATCATAAATGTATACAAGATTTTATTGTTGCTGTTAGCACGAATGAGGCGATCGAGTGTAGTGAATATGCATCGTTTTTGATTAAACTATTTTGATGGTCTGTTTTAATAATTATGCAATTTTTTCGTTGTAGTGGAATACTTATTGTCTCTAATTGTATTTATTTTTTACTTCACTTTATATAAAAGTCAAATGAGTGTCTTAATCACTGTACATAGAATTTGGCGCCGTCAAATATTAACTACTCCTTTTATTGCCAAAGTCCCACCAACCTTGGGAGCTGAGATGACTTACCTTTCAAACAGGAATATATCAATGCTAAGTATTACGGCTTTGTAGAATATTTGGTCAGCGAACCTCGCAATATCATACGTAAAGTTTATTTTATGTCTGTTTCCTTGCTACAGATATTACATTATTTTATATGAATATGTTGTTTTTCTTTATAAGAACACTTCGATTCGTTTCACGAACGTGCGATGTCGGATGTTCAGTTCGACCAAATACACATTGAAACTTTTAATCATCATCATCCAACCCGAATCCACTGCTCGATGTAGGTCACTTGGTGGTAAGGCTCTATGCAAGCCCGTCTGGGTAGGTACCACCCACTCATCAGTAATTCTACCGCCAAATAACTCAGTACTCAGTATTGTTGTGTTCCGGTTTGAAGGGTGAGTGAGCCAGTGTAACAACAGGCACAAGGGACATAAAATCGATGGTGACCACTTACCATCAGATGGCCAATATGCTCGTCTGACAACCTATACCAAAGAAAAAAGAAAAGGCCTCCGCATTCGGCTTTCAATCTTCTAATCTCTGAATTAATATTTTTTGTAGTCTTAAGGCAACTGTCGTTAATTTCAATTGGTCCAGATCGTGTGGAATTGAGATTGAAAAATGGTTATAAGCAAAAGTATTTATATAATAAATAAACTTTGTTCACTAAATAACATTCGTAAAATATTAATTTTAATTATTTTTTTTCGATAAACAGAAGAATTACAAAAGAATTATAAACTTATGTTCCTTGCGTATTCTTATGACATAAATATATGTAGAAATAAATCTATACTATCTATTTTTAGGATGGTCACGAGTTTAAACAACGATATTCTTTCCAGGTTCATTTATTAGCACTATTTTCTCATTCATTTTATCCACTATTTCATGTTTTACAATACATCCCGTATTTTATATCTAAATTTAGCTCCTCATTCTCATTATTTCCAAATCAATAATATAAAATAGCACCAAACATTGCCACCGCATTCGATTTCTTGACATTCTCTTTTTTACCGGCCAGTATCAGACAATCCGCCAGTATTCATCGTGGACAATTAAAATATTACATTACAACATATTCTAAAAATAGTCAATCGACATATTATTAACTAAATTATTCTAATAAATTTTAGTTATACAATTTATAACAAAAATAACTCTAACACTATACTAATATTCTTCATGACTTTCTGTTTGGCCTAAAGGTTGACTGGTAGAGAATGCCTTCAGGCATTAAGTCCGCCTTTTGTCACAACTTATTTTGTTGGTCAATAAATAATTTTAAATTAAATTAAAATTAATATTATAAACGTGATAGTAACTCTCTCTGTTTGTCGCCCTTTGACTAACCAAACCTTTGAACTTTGGTATAAAGTAAATTTAAACTTCAAGGAAGGACATGGGTTACGTTTTTGTCTCACATATGACTATTAAACCCAAAAACATAAGCGAAGCCACGGGCGATACATAGTTTACAAAAATAATATGTAGCGTTAAAATTATGAGGCAACTGTTTTAGAATATGTCAGGCGGTATTCAAAAACTTTTGAATATGACGCATGTGCATTCAGAAAAGTTAGACCACATGTGTTAAACCGCTCGATTAATAAACTTTGTATAGTTTCATAGTATATTAATTAATAATGTTTCAGACTGTCAGTCTTAACAAATATGTTTTTTCGGTTGCTACTCGAGATACTTGCAATTCAATTTTACTCCAAAACTTTAATATTGATTAGATGGATCGAAATATAAACATTGTGCAAACACGAGAAGTAAAGATAAACAAACTCGTAACACCAAGTTTCCGTCATCGTAAAATCAATACAACCTCCTTTGAAGAAGGTTTATAGTAAAATCTTGCTATACGAATTGAAAAATTAAACTCTCATGAATAACAGCCTAATATTCGTTGGTGTTGATGATACATACATAATCATTTAATTGTATGTAATAATGTTTATTACATTAGTTAGTGGTAATTATATACTAATATTATACATGTGAAAGTTAATATGTGTGTTTCGCTTTCAAGGGTAAATCTTAAAACGAATTTGTTAAAATTTGTTATGAAGCTTTGTCCCCAAGGAAGAATATCGCCTAGTTTAATCACCCGCAAGCAATATGGTGTTGCAGATTTCTTTGGAATGTGTTAGTCCCTTTCTATCATATGAGCCTCCTGCTCGTTTGCCCTCTATAACATAAAAAAAAAATTTACTACTAGTAGGTCACAATGACTCGGATAGCAAGAATATCATATACAGCCGAACTTGCTGTAAAAATTTTGTCAGTCAGATCAATGTCATAAAACTGTCTGGCTGTTTACGAAGCTCGTGACGGATCAACGTGCGACCGCATCATTTTATCTGCATCTATGCAAGGGAGGCATTGTCCGACAGATGCCTGTTTTGACAACCCTTAGATTTTAACATTACAATTTTTTATCTGATTGCTCCTAAATAAAGTTTTGTTGGTCGATACCAATTTTTTTCACTTTTTCCTTTTTTTTTTTCTATACAGCCGTAGCCGTAGTCTCTGAATGGCCAGTAACTTTTTTCCGCTCTTTAATATTAAATCTTTGTTAAATGACAACAATTTAATAAATTTCAATTAAGAATCCTCTTCTTTTTCTTGCACATCTGTGGCCAGTGTTCTACAAAATGAGACCATAGCAACTTTTCTGTGTGCAGCTTATATCACCAAATAGCTTTCTTACAAAAAACTCAACAGTATTTGTTAATTTTTGCAAATTATAATAGAATATCAATAAATTTTGTATTATATTGTGAGTCAAACTGTTACCAGAATTAACCTCTGTGTATTTTCCAAACCGTATAAAGCGAAATATCACTCGATTTTATCAGCACAATGAGATATAAAATGAGGCTCGCCGGTCGTGAATGGAAGGATTATTCGTGTGCCCGAATTAATCTCATCGCTACTGTATCGCTAGTTTGTTCTCGGTCATTTAGAGCGTTATATCTGAAATTGCGCCAGCGTTGAAGCTTCATATATCCCATCATACGTATACGTATTTCATCAATGTTTATCTTCTATATAATTTATTTCGATTGAAACAAGCTACCCGCCCTGGCTTTGCATGAGTGCAATATATTTTCGATATTACATTAGAAACTTCTAAATTTATCAGTGTTTCTTTACTATATTGACCATGTATTATATATACACAACATCACAATACCTTATAACCCCCCTCTCAAATCACTCTATCTATTAAAAAAAACTGCATCAAAATAAGTTGCATAATTTTAAAGATCTAAGCATGAATATTGACAGATAGCGGTAAGCAACTTTGTTTTATATTATGTAATGTATATACTATGTATAAATAACATTTTGTCACAAATAAACGCCGGCAAAAAATTAAACACCACAAGAAGGCGCTCCTCTAACAAGTTTCATTTGTTTCCGTTACCGAAATACAATATTTGCGTCTCGATTACGACCGAAAACAGACACGATAAAAACGTATTACGCGGTCTGAGGGCGCCTTTCGTTCTGAAACGTAAAGGCACCACAACGGAAACTTCCGCAACGAAACGCCAAACTTTCCCCATTCGGAAGCTACGATCGTGCAATCAATAAAAAACGTACTGATTGAACGGACCGCCACGCCCGTACAACTCGGACTAGGGGATTAAAGAATAATAAGAACGGCTATTCATTTATCTAGTATTTCTTTTTTTTATTCCCTTCTCTTTTGTTATATAAACTTATACGACTGTATATCTGGTGGCCCTAGGTTGAAATTCCTTGTCGGGTCAGTGAGAACAAAATTAATAATAAGTTTGTTGTCAAGAAATTCTCAATAAGTCCTAAGAGCTATGAAGTTTGGCAGTAAAACGGTTATATTGGGACTATAGAGCGTTTTTGTGTTTGTGGCGCACATTTGTGGACTATAACATTCGGATTAACTTTGAGATTGGCCGTCGAGGCCTTTATTCGGTCAGAAGTATCAAATCAGGAAAAAGTAGAATAATCATTAATCTTGGTTTGAACTGGCAAAACTAAGAAACAAGTCTAGTAAACATATGTGAAGTAAAAATGTGCTCATTTACTTAGTAAAGGTACTTTCATAACGCGTTTATAAAGCTTTGTTTCGACTGAGTCGTCAAAGGAGATCAGGTTCGCTTACATAGTCCTCTCCCCGCTCTAATGCTTTGTATTCTTATAGTCAACTAAGTCTTCCTATATATGGCTAGTGGTCAGTGCTAAACGGTGAATAGAATATATAAATTAAAATGGCGTGGGGATATTGGTCGGCATCTTCTGTTCTGCCCGATCGCGGCCGGAGCCCGCGCCGAGCTGGCACATCGGTGGTGCACTCACACCCCAATCCGCCGACGGCGAGGGAAGTTATGGAAACACACGACGAAAGCATTATTCACACAGCGTCAACGTCTAGGGACAGCCGTGATCACTCCGCTTCCCCGCACTCGTCGTCAAATGGTGGTCACTCGCACCACCACGAAGTGCGACACGCTGTGCCCGCCAGCGCTTTATTCGGCGAGAGTTATGGAGAACTTTCTAGAAGGCCCTCACTCGATCTCGGGTCAGTGCGAAGTGCTTTAGCCTCGTGTTCGGGCGGGGGAACGCTAAGTGCAGGGTCTACTTTGACGCGTGGTGGTACACTCGCTGATTATCTCCCGCCGACGCCCTGTCCTCACCACCACAGAGTGTACGTGGACCACCACAAACACTACGAACAGCCAATTCAACCTGTACATGTGGGCGTGCCTCATCACTCACATTCTCACGGCTCGAGTAGACACCACACGGACGACGAAGACGATCTCGAACCGGCTTACGCAACAGGTACGCTTTTGTAGAGTATTGTATGAAAACAAATCCTTTCCTTTTCATATATGTGTTAGTTAGATAGATTAAGTTTTTCTTTATATTTGTCTGTCATTTGTGTAACCGTTACGGAATTGGATCGTTAGTCGGGCGTGGACGAGGACGCACCATCAGGCGCCGAATGGAAACCCGCGATGAATGGTCCGACGGAAGTAGGCCACAGGCCACGAAACACATTAACGGAGTAAGACCGAAGTTTAATTAACACGATACTTGGGAATTGTCGCCAAATTTCTGAACTTTTAGTGCGCTTGCCCACGATAACGTTCTTGAATAATAAGTTGTACTGCTGAAATATTATAGCATTCTTAGAAGTTATTTTCATCAGTCTCGTGTATGTTTTTGGCGATAAATTATTAAACAAATATTTTTTTTTAATAACTGTAAGAAAGTGTTTCATTGTTATATTTTTTATTAAAGAATTTGTATGTTTGAATGACATAGGGAATCAGATTAAAAGTGAAGCATAACTGGTACCTTCTGTATCTTATAAACAAAACACTTTTCTTTAATATACAAGATGCATAAGTGAATTATGTTTATTTAATGTATTATGTAATATAATGAGAAAGATGCATTAATTACTGAAACTACTAAGATACTTTGATCATGAATATTTTCATCTTATGCTATGATAATTTCATTATTTTTCATAAAATTTTTTTTTTTATTAAGTATATATTTAGTTATTTACCCAGCCGTGGATGTGTTTCTTTAAAAAAATATATTTTTTAAAGATAAATTGCGTATTTTTGTTTTAAGTAATGTATTTTTATAATAATTATATTGAACGATTACTTACAATATGCGACATGATAATGAATAATATCATGAATGAATGACATGAATAATTTTATTAAAACAAAGTCAAGTCAACGATACTAACAAAAGCTAGATCGGATTAAACAATAGACGTGGAAAGACATAAGCGACTGTGGGCCTTGATACGTCACTCGTCTTACTTTCCGATGACGTCAGATAATTTCTCTTGAATGCACAGGATATGGATCTATGTCGTTATAAGTTAAAATTGGATGATAAGAAAAAGTTGCAAATTTCATTTATTTGTAATACTATTTTATGTCATTCATTTGTTTTTGCCCAGTTCCCTTCGGTGATTTATCGATGTTTTTAGTCGAATGTTCCCAAAATTATCCTAAAACGAGTGGTACTTTCGAGTAAGAAAATAAATGATAATGAATAATAGGGGTATATATTAATTTATATTAGGCATATTTTAAAATTATCCCCTTTTAAGACAGGCTTGTAAAAACAGATTTTATTGTCTATTTAATTTTAGGACAATTAAGCATGTTTTGTCCATAAACATTTGCAATATGCCAGATGTAAGCAATAATTCTTATGTTATTTATTTAAAATATTTTGCATCCACCTAAAACAATACATTGCAACCCTCGTTTGTTTTTACAAACACCCACGCCATTTTACCACAACTGAATCGAGCAAAACATTTTTGCCCTCAATAAAAATATAAGAAGAGAAACGAGTCTTTAACGTAACGACAAATTTTATTCCCATAGCACAAAAGGCAGCAAGCGAAATTACTTCAAACGTTTTAACAATGTTCAGGTAACATTGTAGGCGTCCTAGCCCCTAGCGACGTAGGCCTTACTTCGACCTACTTTGAACTAGTACCTATTTGTACGAACACGTTAAAACTTTTAAAATGTTTCTTCGGGCTGTGTAAACTGAACTATTTTTACTAAGTGAAGGCAACATTCTTTTCACAGTCTAGCTGAAGTCATTAGCATCACTGTCCCTCACATCTATCTCTTATCTTTTCAAAGATATTATATATATTTTTTGTCTATTCATACGATGGCATCAGTATGATGGATGCGGTATTTTCATTCGCGAATGAAATATTTATAAATCAATCTTTTCAATTCATTTTAATAGATGATGTGCGCTTTTGAAATGTCTATTGAAGTTATTGAGTACTTTTAATATATGCATGCATTCATGTGTTTAAAAGGACTGTTTTATATTAATGTTTATCTTATACTTTTAATTTATATAATAATAATAATATTTTTCCTACTTAGGAATATAGTAAAATTTTTAATATGTATTTAGTATCGTTCTCAACAACACTATAATTTATTTTATATAAGGAATACTGTTAAATTATATTTAGTTAATTATGAAAAATATTATCATTTATGACATTAACAGTACTTAAGAACTTTTTAATTATGCAATGTTGTGTCTTATTCTTTCGAATGTTATATTACAAAAAGAGATAAAACAATGCTTAAATAAATATAGCTAAACAATGCCTATAAAGTAAGTTAGTTGATATTAACGTTTAATTATTGGCATAAATATAACAGCAAAACTAGTGGTGTTTCGACACCTTCGAAGACATTAATATTAAACAATTACCAAAGTTATTTTAAACTTACTACTAAAACTAAATATACAAGATAATATTTAACTAAGTTTGGTCGTTCTTCAAACTACAAGTATCAAATATTTTATAGAATAATTCTTATAAAAATATCGTATGATAATTGGTAGCTGAAGTCATTTGTAAGGACATTGCATAAAGCCCTCATTTATAAAATCGAGATAAAAAAACGTATAGATCTTGTCTGCAATAACACTAAAAGAAAATAAAATAACTGTCTGTATGTGGGGCACAGCTGGGCTTTAGCCTTTTCAGGAGATGGCTTAAGGTATTCCTCGATGCCATCCATCGTGTGTTCGATACATGTGGGTTTCCTCATATGTTTTTCTTCGTCTGCGAATCGAACAGGCTGCTGGATCGTCCTGTTATAATGCATCTGTGGCCCCTTTGCTCCTGATGTCCCCATGAGGCAACGGTTAATTTCGTTCCTTTGCCATTACTCGTCAGTGCGTTTTTCAGCGTGCCCATCCCAGCTGCCGATTACTTTTGTGCAGTCTTAAATAAAAAACGTGTAGTCCTCACACATCCCTGGTCCCAAGGGCTATGCCGTATTTTTTAACCTGGTAACGTCGCCTGGCGAGATCCATCCTTCTTCAAAGATATTTTCCAAAAAGCCGCGCCTGGTCGTTCCTGTGTTTGTCAGAAGGTTACTTGCCAGTAGAACTCTGTCCATAGTAACTCAGTCTTTGATAAAGTTACATCCAATTATATTCCCATGTCAAAAGTGAAACTGGAAGTTCCAGTTTCAGTCTGGAGCAGATCAATAATAAAAATTAAATTAAATTTTGTTCATAAGCGATCCACATTTTCATAGCTGAGATATGAACGGTTGACTGAATGAATGCAAGAACGTTTCGCGGCGAATGTAATTATTCTCATTCACCTGCCGGGTAAGTTAACAGCGACCGAGTTGCGACCTACTTCACTTCATTCAATTATTTATTTTACGCATTTTATAAACGGGTTACCATTTAAGTTATGGTATATTGTTTTGGAAATTGAATTTTTTATTTTTTATTGCTTTAATGGTGCATGATGCTCTTTCTATGATAAATCTTGATCCTTATATATTCGATGTATTTGAGAGTTTGTTAATGTTCAAAGGATCAAAAGTAATTAAATTCAAGACATGATGTATATTAGTTATAACTTAATTGGTATTCGCTTGAAGTAAATTTACATCCATTAAATATCTGGGCAGGATAAAGGCCTTCCTAATGGAGTTAGAAGCTTATTCTATCACGTTAATCCATTGGGGGTTGATAAATTTTCGATGTATGCAGATTATCTGATGATGTTTCCATTGCTGTAGAGCACGAAAATAAGTATAATATATGTTTTGTTTTTCACTCAATTCTTATCGTTTCTATCGATAATCGAATTGACGCCTAAAAGTTTACTTCAAAGATACAAAACCACAATCATATAGAAAAAAACACATAACATCGAAACGTCAAGAAAAATATAATTTAGTACATCAAATGAAAAAAACCTTACCTTTTCGTAACAGAAAAGTAAGGTAATTAATTTTTGTAACTACATTCGATCGTTATATATATTTTTTGTAATCGTACTCGAAACACTCGAAAAGCAAGTGTAATGTGATTATAAATCCTATTTTCTCATTAATCACAATGCAGCTCAGTTATCTAATAAAAGCAATAATTGGAAGTCGGGTGTCAGTTATATTGACTGTTGTACGTTTCGGAACGCGCGTTAATCTCTCGAATGTCATCACATATAACATTAGACGACGGTATTATTATTATCGAATATACGTCTCATTAAAGTTGAACACACGTTAGCCCCACGAATTCCACTCTGGAGACATTTCGCTCGTAACGTTCCATTCGAAAAAAGAATCTGCTATTAAATTGTTTTTTTTTATTCCTATTAATAACTGATTCAATAATCAATCTGATCTGATATCGAAGAACTGAATAATATAATATTCATTATGAATTTGTGAAAAATTGCCGTTCTGAACTTTAAAAAATTAACTTAAAATAACTTAGCATTGCTCTAGCTGTCTAAGCTGTCATATAAAAAAACAATGATGTAGATTATTTTTTTTTAATATAAATTTTGTATACATACATATATATGAATAAGTTCGTGCAGATCTACGATACATACGATAGATGTAAAATAATAGCTCGTCGAAAAAAAGACGTTTTAAATCGATAATTCACAAAATTCGTATAATCGAGATATTTTGATATGAAATAAATTCAATGACATGATAGTCCAAAGGGCGGCGTGTTTACGGGTACATTCAGAAAGTATATATATTTTTCTTTTCTTTTATTTATTTTGCCTGAGCGAAGCCAGATCTAGATCTATCCGGACTTATCTAGTTATTTATATACAACAATGATTTTTTTCCATATGAAATAATTCACTAAACAATACATTAGCGTAATTTATAATCAACTCGCGAACCAATGATTGTTCCTATAAATTCAATACTCAATTTCGTTGCGGAAGTAACCGTTCATACCGGAGCACGCGTTTATACACCATATATATGAAATATAAGCAACTTTCCTATAAATTATATATTAATATCCGAATATTATAGGCATTGTTCTGAAATGAATTAAATGCCCCCATGTTTCGCGTGACTCAATACATTGAACGTAGACGATTTTTATGTATTTAATTAACTGTAATTTATCGTTCGTAATTTAATGTGAAGTAAGCTTTTTGCGGCCAATGTGTTCTTCCAGGAAATATTAACCACTTGTAATTGAATATTTTTCGACGTGCGATAAAATCTTTGAACGAATTGATTCATGTCAAGGAAATATTCTTAACCATTTCTCTGCTAAAAAATATTTACTCTAGCCTAAATTTTTTTTTAGCCTTTTTAAATGAATTACTGTTTTTTTAATCTATCTAATAAATGGCTCGTTTTTTTGTTTCAGAATATCTATGCATAAAATAAAATTGGAGTGTCTGTTTGTAATATTAAAATATGTATTGATACACATACCAAAATAACATTTTTTACAATTTTTGTCTGTTTGTTCCGGCTAATCTCTGGGAAGCTGGACCGATTTTGACAGGACTTTCACTGGCCGATAACTGATATAATAGGGAGTAACTTAGGCTTAATTTTTTTTTTTTAATTATATTTAAAGGCGTACAAGGTCGCGGGCACAGCTAGCATTGGTATATTATGTTCCATTAAATAAAATATTAGAATTAATTGGGTCCTATAAAAGGAATTTAATAATCAGGCGAATATTTTTTCCTAACACCAGCCTTACCAAAGAATTACTAGCAATTAAGTTATGTAAGACTTATTTTAACGTTAACATTTCAACCATTAATTTTAATCGGTATGTTGGTATACCTGTATTTTAGTAATGGTACGGTTTGTTAATGTTGGCAACGCGAGTGTGGATTGACAGGATGTCATTAGACGAGCAGTGTGCAATGACCCGGAGCGATGCATCCGTAATTATAATATCGAAAACCTTGGCACCAATAGAAACCTCCGGCACTTAATCAACATCCATACAAATAATTTATGTTCACAACTCGTATACGCCCGCGGCTTCGCTTTTAAGGTGTTGGTTGTCACGTGTCAGGCAAAAATGAAGCCTATGTCCTTTCTTCGAGTTCGGTATTCGGTTTAGCGAGTTGGTCGTGAAAGACAGACAGATAGACGAGAGACAAATAGAGTTACTTTCACATTTATAAGAAATAAAATAATATAGATTCTGTCTCTATATTAAATATTAATTACTAGCTGTGCCCTCGACTTCGTGCGTGTTTAAAGTTAACAAAAAAGGTTATTGTTGTAGCCCAAGTTACTCCTTATTACATCAGCTATCTACCAGTGAAAGTCCCATCGAAATCGGTCCAATCGTTCCAGAGATTATCTGGAACAAACAGACAGTGAAAAATTTGTAAAATAATATTTTGGTATAAGTACAGCGTATACATATGTACATGTGTTAATATTACAAACATACACTACATTTTGATTATAAATGTGATAGATTATTTACCTATATGTAGGTATATCAATTATAATATATTTACAGTTGTCGCTTTAATTCTTACGAGTCAATCCTTAAAAGGAGCCCACTGAAAAAATCAGTGTTGAAGCTCGAGAGTCTGTTATGTCGGCTTTTAGGTTACGGACATAAGCTGAGTGACTATCCTGTTTGTGACGTCACACTGCTGTGAAAATAAAATGCAACCTGCTTTTGGTTATTTTATAAAATTTACTTTTTTATCTGTGTTCTTGTAATGATTTTAATAAATGATGTCGTTGTTATTTTTGTCAGTTGAATATATCTATTCTATTATATCTACAAAAAGAATAATTTACCAGATAAATAATAAGCCATACGATTCTTCGTGGTCTATTAAGCCATAACAAACGACCGCAAATATTATTTCTACTTTTGTCTTTGTGAAATATTTTTTCACCGTCTACATATTTATTTTCATTTCTTTTACAATTTCCAAACGTATAAACGAAATCGTCTTTGCAATAAAAGATGTCATTAGTATAATCTCATTTGTATTTTTTATCTGTGTTACTACTACTACTACTGCATTCATCTCACGCACACTAATACATCTTGCGAACGTGAGGGTCACTCATACTAATACACGTCTATACGACATAACGTTATACAAATATACGTTATATACTCGTAATATACTATTGTTATCAACCATAAATTATTATTGAGCAGTATTTGATGTTTAGAAAAGGTTTTTTGGATAAAAATGTTTATCAATTCGTTAATTCTTTGATATCATTGATATTATAATTTAATTTGGTTATTATGTAAAAATGCTGTTACTTGCAATATCAACGTTAATTATAATAATTTCATGTTATTGAAGATTTTATCAGGAATGAAAGGCGGTCATTCGGAAACGATCCAATATTTGAAGTGAATGGCCCCAGAGATCTATCTCAGCACTCACCAGATCCTATCTCACAGCAACAAGTTCACACTTTATTGTTACCGTTGAAAAATCGACTTTAATGTTTGTCAAATAAATCTTAAAATCAGTTGTTCAATAGCATTCGAAAATCGTCGATAAAGAAAATTCAACTTTAGGTCAAGTCGCTTAGGTATAAATTCGGTCAGAGGAATTTCGTTACAATAGATCTTGCATTTATACTCGGAAATAGAAATTACTCTTCAAGTTGTTATTTTCATTACAAAGAGTTCCTCTCGATTGAGTTTTTCGATGTTGGCGAAAGAATCGGTCTGTTGATACAGTTTTATTAATTGAATTACAAACAAGTTCGAAATTTAAAATTAATTGTAAAAAAAAAATAGCTGAATTAATTGTCAACCAGCGTCACGTGGCAAGATTTAATTTGACCCCCAATAAAAAGGTCATTTATTTTCAATGACGAGACTGACTGTATACCTTGGGATTATTAATCGTAATGTTTCTTGTACAGGCTTATACAGAACCCTACAGTCGAGTAAAGTTCAGGCTTTATCGTTAACGAAACAAATATTCAATAGTTTAATTTAAGTTTTTAACTTTTAATTATACATTGAATTCTGAAGACAAAGACTGATTTTCTACTAATTAGCAAGTATTGAAACTACAATTGTCGTCTGAAAGACTTTGTGAGTTTTTATTGATTTGGGAAACATAAATAAGAGACTTACAGTTTAGTTGATGGTGTTGAGAACGTCCGTCTGGGTAGGTACCACTTACCCAATACATACTCTACCTCTATACATCAAAACATAGTATTATTGTGGTCCGGTTTGAAGGGTGAGTGGACCAGTTGAACATGCATATGGCAATTATGTAAGGAGGGGTGAATATTTCTTACAGCATAAAGGCTATACGCGATGGTACCATCTACCATCAGGTGGTCAAGTTGTCTGGACAGACAACCTATTTACTCCGTAAATAAAAGTGATATGTGATATTTTCTATAATGATTTCGACTCGTTAAGAATACACGAATCAGAATATATCACCGTAAGTCGAGTTTAAATATTTAACGAGATACAAAGTGAATGGCACAGCTGAGAATAAAGATGAAATGTAGGATATGGTAAACATAAATTAAACACTATGACCTATTTCCGAAGATATTCCAAGAAGCATTATTAAGGTCAAACTGGATTCGATCCAAATAAAATTGGAAGCTATTCAGCAAGTAACATCGCGTAACCTAATTACTTTGCGAGCACTCGGATACTAGATCATACGAACAAATAAACATTTATCGAATCGATACGACGGGCCGTAATGGTTCAGTTGATAGAAAATTGCGTCCTAAGTGAAGGTTGGGGGTTCACAAATAACAAAAGTTCCTAATATTATTATTAATAGATCGGGGAGATTACGGTCCCCTTGGGGTCCGAGTGTCGATGACGTGATTCCAACGGCTACGCCCACCGACGGAAATTTTCACTTTATAATTATATCGAGCATTCCTCGATAATAATTCTTAATGAAAATAAATTCATCATCATTACATAGTATATAACAAAGTCGCTTATCGCAGTCTGTCCCTATGTATGCTTAGATCTCTTTAAAATTACGCAACGGATATTAATGTTTTTTTTTTTTTGTAAATACAGTGATTCGAGAGAAAGGTTTTTGTATATAACATATGGACAATATAGTAAAGAAACGCTGATAATTGTAGGAGTTTCTAATATAATGACGTAAAAAAATCCTGTAATATATTTAGTATCAGTATTGCACCCGTGCGAAGCCGAGGTGGGTCAACAACAACAACAGCCTGTAAATTCCCACTGCTGGGCTAAAGGCCTCCTCTCCCTTTAAGGAGAAGGTTTGGAACATATTCCACCACGGTGTTCCAATGCGGGTTGGTGGAATACACATGTGGCAGAATTTCTATGAAATTTGTCACATGCAGGTTTCCTCACGATGATGTCCTTCACCGCTGAGTACGAGATGAATTATAAACACAAATTAAGCACATGAAACAGCGGTGCTTGCCTGGGTTTGAACCCGCAATCATCGGTTAAGATGCACGCGTTCTAACCAATACGAACGAATGGATTAGAACTTCAAATTTAATTTGTATTCAAGCGTAATGTGATGGAAAATGTCAAAACCGGCACGTATTATTTCGGTTTTAGACGTGTTATTTGAATCTGTCCCCGCTGCTCATTTAATACACAGAGAAAGCCTTTTATAAAACACCCAGTGGAAGTATTTCGTTTACTGATTACTGGTAGTCGCCCGCGGTTTCGCTCGTATTTAAGGGTGTTGGTTTTCGTTTGTTAGACAGAAAAAGTAGCCTATGTCCGTTCTTGGAGTTCAAGTTTGCTTCATAACAAATTTCATCGAATTCGGTACAGCGGTTTGGTTGTGAAAGAGCGACATACAGACCGAGCTACTTTCACTTTTATAATATATATAGATAATGTATCTGTAAGTGTTTATGATTATAAGTATATTCAATTACCATTTGGTATATTTAGTGCAGATTTTTTTTAGTTATTTTTTTGTATACATACATGTTTCTATTTTATACGTTACTCCGCCGGATACAGGATATCGGGGTTGGTCATGCGTGAAACGTTATTTAACTCAAATAAATATATAAAGATAATAAAAATAAATGATTGTCCATTCGCTGTGACCTGCTCGAGTCGCCGGGCGCAGATTAAGATATATTATATTGTTTGTATGTAATTGTTTTGCCATCGATTCGTGCCGATTTTTGTCCTAAGTGAGGTAACCGCCTCTTTATCAGGTAGTTTAGCGTCTCACAATAAGTTCATAATTGATTGGTAGAATAAAGATACATCTATGATGATACGATTGTGTAGGACAGTCAAATGATAAAATTAATAAATTACTTCGGTTGAGAAGTTAAGCGTTACTACTACTAAAATATAAGAAACTCAGTAATTACTCTTTGTAAAAATGACTGTAAATTACATAAAGCTTAACTAGCTTTATTTAACGAACATAATATAATCAGCATAATATCAAATCTCTTAGAACGGTTAATGTATGTGAATGAATACATTTATAGTAAGAGCATCATAATTGTTCAATTAATTTAGAAATACATAATATTTAAAGCTCTTTGATGTATTTATTTGTAAAAAAAAAGAGAAAGATTAACTGCTGAAATAATTATCCAACTCAATAAAGACTAAGAGTAACTCCCCTCCTTTTACAATTAACGGATTATAATTACCGGGGCGGTCACGTCGTCCACCCTATCCGCTACGCCGACTGAATATATACGAGCCGTGCTCCTCGCGAACCTTGGCCCTAACTCCTCGCCAATATGTTTAGTTATCTAGATTTATCCCGGTCTATGAGTTACCATTAATTTGTTACGTGAGAAAAATGTTAAAGTTATGTTTATACGAGTTTTCGTGCATGACAGTACGTATGAAAGTTATGACGTTATTTTAATTATTTTGTCAAATCAGTCTTAAAAACGACTAATATAAAAGTATATATAATATATATTAGAATACCTACTTCTGTTGAGATAGGTAGACTGTATTTTTTAAATGTTGAAAAAGAGTAACTACTGAGTTTCTTGCCGGTTCTTCTCGGTATAATTTACTTTCCGAACCGGTGGTAGTTCACTTAATTGTTAAATGACGATTCAAAGTGCTTGTAAAAGCCTACTTGAATAAAGTTTATTATGATCTCTGTTTAAACGATAAGGCTGCCTGTTGTACATCTTTCTTGAATGTGACTTACGTATGTGTTCATTGGCGTACAATAAAGAGTATTTTAAATATCTGAATCTACTCGTATCTAAACATCGGATATTAAGTCAATGATTAAAAATGAAAGCTTTTGTTAAATATAATACAATAAAAGTGTTATTTGAATTTATTTAAATATATTATTATTTCATGATTGTTTAACTTCTTGTTACATGGCTTTTAGTTTAAACAGGTTTACGAATAATGTAGACTTCATAAAACAGCAGGTTTACATCGAAATTATAATATTAATTAGTTTACGCATGCCCCACACAATAGAATATCTAAATTATTTATTTGATCCCAAGTTCTCTCAGCGTTCGAGAATATTGCTATTTTGTACCGTCAACAAAACCCTTAAGCATCCTGAAAAATAAAATAAAAATATCAAACAACAATTTTAGATTCCCTTTCATTCATAAGACAATGGTTTGAATGTGAAATTCTCTTAAATTATATTAAATTTATGATTTTCATTCCTTTGCCATAATGCATTTGAAAATTCATCTCAGATTGATAAATGGCTTATAGCGTATCTATTACATTTGGAGTCGGTACTTCCTGTAAACTCTTTAGATGGGATTTTGAAGAATCATTCCAATGGTCATTTAAAAAAAAGTAAAGTAACAGCCTGTAAATTTCCCACTGCTGCTGCTGGGCTAATGGCCTCCTCTCCCATTAAGGAGAGGGCTTGGAACATATTCTACTATGCGGGTTGGTGGAATGCACATGTGGACGAATTTCAATGAGATTAGACACATGCAGGTTTCCTCATGATGTTTTCCTTCACCACCGAGCACAAGATGAATTATAAACACAAATTAAGCAAAAATATATAGTGGTCAGCTAGCCTGGGTCTGAAACCGAAATCATTGGTTAAGATGCACGTGTTTTAACCACTGGGCCATCTCGGTAATTTGATATGCGTCAATCCCTTTTTGGATGATACTTTGAGTCGAACCTTCGAAGCTACAATACGGGACGCTGTGAGGCTTCCCGGCCGTGTCGATGTGATGATGTGTGTCGTGTGGGTGTTTGTGTCCGTTGTTACTTTTGATTTTCCATAACACAAGTGCTTTAGCTACTTACATTGGGATAAAAAAAATCACTTAATATTTTTAAATAACACAGACTCTTCGATTATTTGCGTTGACTTTCGTAAAATAAAGTTTAAATACCTATTGCATGAAGATTACTTCAACAAAAACAGAAATTAAAATAAATTCATTAATCAAAATAATAATATTTACAAATCAAATTGAGACACGGATTTGAATAATGGGATATTTTTTTTTTATGATTTTTATTTTGGTTATTTTCACAGTATTATGTCATATGGCATATTACTTTGGGGTAACGCTGCAGATATTGAATCTGTCTTTATTTTACAAAAGAGAGCAATTCGGTTTATTTATCATCTTGGAGCTAGAGACTCTCTTCGGGATGTTTTTAACAGAGTAGGAATACTTACTGTTGCGTCGCAATATATTTACAACAATATCATGTATATTCACAGTAACATTGATCACTTTGATAAAATCAGTGATAATCATTGTATATGCACTAGAAGTAAGGATAAACTTATAACGCCAAGTTTCCGACTCCGCAAAGTCAATAGATCCTTCTTGGGGCAAGGTATCCGTTTCTATAATAAAATTCCGCAGAAATTTTTAACTTTGCCGTTTAGTAAATTCAAATCGTTTGTTAAAAATACATTGGTAGAAAAAGCATACTATTCGATACAAGATTTTGTAGATGACAAAAAAGCGTGGAGTTAATACCTGTTGACTTCCAAGCAGGATACATTAATTGAAATAATTGTATTTAATTAACATGACGTTGTATTTTTTAAATGTTAAAAAAGAGTAACTACTGAGTTTCTTGCCGGTTCTTCTCGGTAGAATCTACTTTCCGAACCGGTGGTAGCTTCACTTAATTGTAAAATGACGATTCAAAAGTGCTTATAAAAGCCTACTTGAATAAAGTTTATTTTGATTTTGATTTTGATTTTTGATTTAATTGTAATTAACTTGCTATTGCTGACCCTACCCTACTACCAAAGTGAGTAGTTCGCTTTGTGGAACGGGAAAGGAGCTAAAGCCACACGTCTACACTAATGAACAAAAATAATTAATGTGTAACCGTCAAGAAAAGAAAGCATCTTACCGAAAATAATATTAAAGATTTAAATTAAAAACAATCGCACTTCATCTTTTTTCAAAATGACAAATATAATAATATAGTTGTGTTTGTGTTGTGTGTTTCTCTTAGCTGCTACCAGATACCATTACCTCTGTGGAAGTCCTGTTATTTAAGTAATCTTTATTACGATTAAAAATTCAATACTATTGAATAAAAACAAAAAGTTTCCCATACAATAAATGGTTTACATTTATTTACTTACTCATTTAAAAAATAGTATATTTACAATGTATACTTTAGACTTTGTAACTAATCATAGAAGCAATCATATATCCATTCAATTTTGACCCAACATTTACAAATTTTAAAATGTAAACTAATTTTAAAATATGTTTAAATGACATCTACTTGGTGGTAGGGCTTTGTGCAAGCCCGCCTGGGTAGGTACCATCCAGTCATTAGATATTCTACCGCTAAACAACAGTACGCAGTATTGTTGTGTTCAGGTTGGAAGGGTGAGTTAGCCAGTGTAACTACAGGCACAAGGGACATAGCATCATAGTTCCCAAGGTTGGTGGCGCATTAACGATGTAAGGAATAGTTAATATTTCTTATAGCGTCATTGTCTATGGGTGATACCACTTTCCATCAGGTGGCATATATGCTCGTCCGCTAACCTATTCCATAAAAAAAAATACTCACATTACTAAAGTAAGTATCATGCTAGTGTTAGCATTATATCATTTGAAACTCAATTTCTTTTCAGAAAAACGTCTTTTGGGGAACATTTTAACACGTCAAACATCACCGCACCTCGAAGTGTTGTCGAACTTGTAACGACAAATTTTATTTCATTCGGTAACCGTGTGCAAATCTCGAACCCACAGCTGTGGACATAAAACTCGCCGACACCGTGTAACCGCATCGAGTGCTTTGAATATGCAAATACTAAGTTGGCTCTAGCCCGTAGTGCTCTCGTCTCCAACTTCCATCTCTAGTGAAAATATTATCTTACCTACCGTTATTATATTTCGGAGCTCTTCCCGAAAGGTTTGGAGTATTGTGGCGTACACTTATTCGATACATATATGTACATATGTTTATATATTCGGTTTTGTAATTGGTAATATTTATTATATACTAGTAGTCGCCCGCCTCTTCGCTTGTGTTTTATGGTGTTGGTTGTCATATGTTAGGCAACAAATATAGCCTATGTGCTTTCTTGGAGTTTAAGTTTACTTCATACTAAATTTCATTAAACGATAAGCAATTTGGTCATGAAAGAGCGACCGATATATAGACAGACAGAGCTACTTTCACATTTATAATATTAATATTGGTTACGAAATGGACTGCTGGATACGTCAGCACATGCATTTGTTTGATATGATTACTTTATTTTTTATAATCATCTCGTATTCTATGGTGAAAAAAACCTCACTAGGAAACCTGCATGTGTATTTACCAGCATAGTGGAATGATATCCAAACCTTCTCAAAAAGAGAGGAAGCTTTATGCCAGAATCGAGAGATTCACAAGCTAGTACTTTTTAGGTTTCCGGACCAAAGAGTAAAACGGGACCCTATTACTAAAATTACGCTGTCCGTCTATCACCAGGCTGTATCTCATAAATTTTTGTCGTTATAATTATATACTATAACAACGTATACTAAAAACAGAATAAATTATATTTTTGTTGTTTTTATATATAATGATACGGATCTCTAGTTTTTCTTACTTTTACATGAATATATAAAATATAATTGTTATAATATTTATGACGCATCGGCAACCAATCAGTTACGTTAGCAAATACCGAGGTTTGTTTTATTGAGTAAACGAGCTAGTGTATTTTCATACAAGGGATAATGAAATAGGTATCGTGTATTGCCTCAATTATAACTAATATCTAGAATATATACATATCAATACTGTGAAGCCGAATTTAGAAACATTTTAGAAACATTTTTTTATATGTTATAATGTACAACACATAATGAATTAATTAATTAAAATTATTATATTATATTGTATGAAGTTTTTTTTAAATTATGTTATTAACACACGCACACAAAGATGACTTAGGATGCGTTATGTTAAAACGAGCGTTGCTTTTCAGCTTGATCGGGGTTGAGTGTTTAGTGGCTGAGAATTCCAGGTAGGCAATCTGCCGCACGATTGAATAACTCTCTGGAAATCATGACCGCGTGAAAAATATCCCAATAGTTGGTAATGTTCTCGTATAATCCAAACACACCTTAATCTGTCAAGACCCTGGCAACCGCAGGGGTAACAGGGTGGCAGGGTCCTTTGTGTATATAATTACAATAGCCTACTCACCCTTTGTACCGAAACACAGCTATTCAATGCATTATTGTTTAATGGTATAATAACAAATGTGTGGGTGGAACACACACATACTGGTATATACTGGTTACTACCTGTTACGTAAGTAAATACTCGATATTGAATATAATTAGTATGAACATACAAAATAATTTAATTATTACAGTTTAAATATAGTGGTCAACTTTAATATTCCCAAGAGCAATACGTATAGTGATTATAATAAATTATTTGTCTGTCTGTAGGTACACAATAGTTTTGTTAATGTATGATAGCAAATATTTTATATCCTCATTTCGATTTTATGTAACATTTACCAGATATAAAATATTAGCATTATTGAAATAAACCGCGTAATTAAAAATATATTATACACGAGAGTCTTGAAATTTTATTCCTTTTTTTTATTTTCGATTTGATAATGGCTATTGGTGAATATTTGCCATCATATGGTCATTTACAAGTCCAACCCATGATACAGACAGACAATATTTACAAAAATCCGAAATAATATTTATAACAAGAATGTATACTATTCTGATTTACATATGTTTAATAGTTTATATAACCAATTCAACAACCTTGAGAACTAGGATGTTATGTCCCTTGTGCCTGTACCCCGGCTCACACTTATACGCTAATAATGCACGCTGTCAATAGTTTAACATAGAGGAGCGCGAGTGAATAAAAGATAAATCGATTTTAATTATGAGTTTGTTAAATTGTTTTTGTACAAGCCATAAAAACACTTATAATATCTTCGATATATTATGACGTATGCAAAACATCAATATTCATTTTATTTAAAGCAAAATAAGTGTCGAATACACAAGAATGTCAAAAATATACGTTGAAATTTTAAGATATTTCTAATATACTTTAAAGTCAGGTTCGTTTTATTTTGATACGTCTAGATTGTACTTGTTATGTTGGTAGTGAACATGATAACAAGATGCACCTTTACCCGCCAATTTAACTTGAACTACACGTAGAGGGCAACTTCCTACATATGATACTAACTTGAGAGGTGAAATATACTTGGTTATTTATTATTTCGTGTTTCTCTTAAGCCGTGGTAGAGCAATGATTATGTCGAGTAAATAATTACCGAGGATTATAGGTTCGAATCCGGTTCATAATAAACTGCTGAATTTTCAGGGATAATCCATGAATCATAGTTTAAAAATATTAGTAGCTTACGTACTTATTACTGTATATTTTTTTGTAAATTTAATCATATTTGAATGGGTGTTTGATCAAACTCAGGATCAAACTCTAGAGTAGCGTCTTTAATGTTAAGAGTCACAAAAAAAATACATTAAACGGAGTAGTAACAATTTAACTGAAAATGGGAATCTATTTACTATGAACAAGGTCTATACCGCATTCTTAATATTTGATGACCTATTTAGACATTCGAGAGAAACTAACTTCACAACTTAACGGTAAATTTATTCGGTGAAACGACTTACTATTTATAGTCCACGTACATTTCGTGCTGCTTCAACCGTGAGCTTCTACTGGGTAGAAACAATTAAGCTATACATACATAATACGGTTCTGTATGTACTGCGCTACATCGTGAATATTGTACAATTATATGGCCTTGTCTAAATAACAAATATAAGAAAAAATTTTACAAGTACAGCCCATTGATTTGCCATTTCTGAGTTTTATGGTTATACATGCTGGTTTCCTCCCTCTGTTTGCCTTCACCGAAATAAATAATAAATACAAATTAAACGAATGAAAATTCAGTATTGCTTGCTTGGATTTGAATGCAGAGTTATTTAAAACCACTGGGCTCTTACGGTTCATGTATAGTGCAGTTCCTATAAATGCGTGGTATCACACTAACCAACAAAGTCAATGTCAGTAGTAAAAATTAGTCTGAAATTGGCTTAATGTCCAAAGGAATTGGGATGCTAAGGGTTTTAAGAGTATTGCTGATTGACGGTAGATGTATATAGAAAAAGAAAAATTACTGATTTCCTGGCCAGTAATTCTCGGTAGAAGCTATATTCCAAACAGGTGCTAGCTTCGATCAATATAGTTGCCTAATGACGATTCATAAGTGCATGTAAAATCTATTTAAATAAAGTACATTTGATTTTTATATACTCAGCCGTATCACCAAGTTAAGAACGAGAATCGATTTACAAACAAAAATGTTAAACTCGAACGTACATAAAGTGAAAATCACCTTTTACCGGAAAATCCTCAAGCAAAACGGACACTGTAATAAATAAAGGATGCTCCTCACGAATGCAAACCGTTCAATAATTCAAATCAACAGCACGTCTCCAGGTCTCCAATTCGAAGGTAATGCATGAATTAATGTCGATTACCTATTAAATCCTGACAAAGCTCTGTCGGCGCAATATACACGCCTATTACAAGCGTGCATGTTTGATCTCAAATATCATCTATTGTCAAGCAACACAATATACGGTATTGAGTAAATGACAATATTCGAATCTTGTTGTTGTCACAACAAGACAACGTTATTTCTTTGTATACGGAGAGCAGAGATGGTTCAGTGGTTAGAACGCTTGGATCTTAACCGATGATTGCGGGTTCAAACCCAGGCAAGCACCGCTGTTTCATGTGCTTAATTTGTCTTTATAATTCATCTCGTGCTCGGCGGCGAAGGAAAACATCGTGAGGAAACCTGCATGTGACAAATTTCATAGAAATTCTGCCACATGTGTATTCCACCAACCCGCATTGGAACAGCGTAGTGGAATATGTTCCAAACCTTCTCCTTAAAGGGAGAAGAGGCCTTTAGCCCAGCTGTGGGAATTTACAGGCTGTTCTTGTTGTTGTATCCACCAACCCGCATTGGAACAGCGTGGTGGAATATATTCCAAACCTTCTCCTTAAAGGGAGAGGAGGCCTTTAGCCCAGCTGTGGGAATTTACAGGCTTGTTGTTGTATACGGAGATATTTCTGTGTATAGTACATTCTAATCTAAGAAGGGATAAACAAACCAAACAAGTCTTACGTACTACATGCGTTCTTGATTAATGTATACGTATTTAAAAATACAACACTATTCCACTTAACTACTTTTATATTATGTCCACTTAACTTCAGATAACAGCAGCGTCGATTTTTTCTTAAATTCATAATGATAATCATACATTATTACGTTCGATGTCAAAAGTTGATTATTTGGCATTTGTTCACTTGTGTTGGAATAGACTGTACATACATGAGTTTTTTAAGGTTAATTGACGATTATAACAGTAAATCGAATTGAGTAGCAAGTACAAACGCGTCATGCCTACTTGAATAAAGAATATTTTTTATTTTGAATCGTATTATATCTGAGGTACGTTAACTGAATCGTTTATTTCAAGGATAGACAGATATTGATTGAAAATATATTTGCTGTAAATATATGCATATGTATATTTCGAACTAAATAGGTACGTTATCAATATAAGACAACTCTAACATTACTGTCATAAAAGATTTATATGTATGTATATTTAATGAAAGCCAAGTCGTGCCTTTATGTATATACGTATTATTTTAATATACATAGATACATAAACATTTCATTATCATTGGAGCGAATTTCTTTTACGCGGCTTACACTAGAATGAACTGGCAGAAGTAGTAAAATAAGGAAAAGGTGGTATGCTCCCTCTAAGCGGCCTTTCCCTCTCTTTCTATTTCTTTCTGTCTCGCTCCCTTATCCATGTTATGTATAAAACTGGCTGATGATGTTTCGCTCGCGTAGAAGCTGAATATTGATAAATTAACTTAAAATATTACGTTATTTTAAAATTTTGTATACGACATTGGTGTGTATTTCGCCGAGTTTTGTAGTCCAGAAACGCTTAAATACGTCGATAAGTATGTAATTAAAATAGGTAGATACGATGTTAGATATACTCACTTTTATCTGTACGAGTATCCCAAAAATAAAGTATATGATAGTTTTGATATTGTTTTAGTTTACACGAGTTATAACAATTTTTTTTCTTGTCCTGTGTAATTGTTTTTAAAATAAATTTTCTTTGTGTTCGTTATTTAATCAAACTCAAACTCAAATATCTTTATTCAATATAGAAGCATTACACTTTCTTATTGATGGTCAATTGAAACACTACCACCGGTTCGGAAAGAAAATACCCTGACCTGAGAAGAACCGGCGAAAGAAACTCAGCGGGTTTTTTTTGTTGTTTGTCTTATGTAGTATATAAATAAACAATTTAATATGAGATGAAATAGCCAGGAGGCGATCGTATCATTCCCAAGGTGTGCTATCGATCATAAACTCATTAATTGTATAATAACCTTTTCCACACAAGCGTTCCTTAATATTTTTTTTAAATTTGGCAACAGAGGCATTTTGAACGCTTTCTGGGATCCTGTTGTAAAACCGTATACATTGCCCCACAAAGGAGTTACTGACTCTATGTAGTCGAGTAACAGGAGTAACAAGTTTGTGTTTGTTCCTTGTACCAATGTTATGAGTATCACATTTTCTCATGAAATCATTAATATTTTTTCGTACATACATAACATTAGAGAATATATATTGAGAAGCAACAGTCAATATCTTGATTTCTTTAAATTTATTCCTTAACGATTCTTTAGCTCCTAGGTTGTAGATTGCGCGAATAGCCCTCTTCTGTAGCACAAATATGGTATGGATAGCGGCTGCATTGCCCCACAGCACAATACCGTATGACATTATACTATGAAAGTAGCTGAAATATACTAAGCGAGCCGTATCAACATCGGTACATAATCTAATTTTTTTGACCGCGAATGCCGCAGAACTCAGTCTACTCGCCAATCCGTCAATATGGGGGCCCCATTGCAACTTGGCATCAACAGTAAGGCCAAGCAACTCAGCAGAATCAATTGGATCCATCGATTCCCCATTGATGAGTACATCGGCTTTTACATTTTGTACATTTGGCGTACTAAATTTCTCAATTTTAGTTTTATTATTATTTAGTTTAAGATTATTTACGCTAAACCAATGTACTATATCAGCTACAGCATTGTTTACGTCGTCGTACTGTACCTGTTTTCTATTAATTTTAAAAACTAAGGAGGTGTCATCAGCAAACAATACTATATCATGTTTGTTCCCAACAAGAAAGGGCAAGTCATTTATATATGTGAGAAACAGAAAAGGTCCAAGAATTGATCCCTGAGGGACCCCCATACCAACTGAGACCCCAGGAGACCTTTTTCCTTTAACGTCAACCCTCTGAATTCTATTGTTAAGATAGGAAGTCAGAAGGTCGAGCGCACATTCTCTAATTCCATAGTGATAAAGTTTCCTGACCAGAGTCTCATGTTGAACACAATCAAAGGCTTTGGATAAGCCACAGAAAATCCCTAAGGCATCCCGTGACTCTTCCCAGGCTTCATAGATATTCTTAATAAGCTCGATACCAGCGTCTGTAGTCGTCGACCCCTCGTGAAGCCAAATTGTTTACTATGAAGCAGATTATGTTTGTTAAAGTGTTCTAATAATTGGTTTAGAATTATTTTCTCAAATATTTTGCTCAGGGTAGGTAGAATTGAAATTGGCCTATAGTTGTTGGGGTCTGAAGAACTACCAGATTTAAATACATAATACATAATATAAACCGACGTTGTTGCAGCTTCTTTATCATTTTAGCTTCGAGCTCTTTTTGTCTCTTACCATTCGTAACTTTATAAATATTAATAATATGAAATAAATATCCTCTAATATATTTATTTAGTACACGCATAAAGTATATATCGAACGGCTAGTATGTTATTAAAAGAGAAAATAATGTATCTTACGAAATAAAATCTTTAATGGTATCATGTTTCAAACTCAGTAATTGAATTTGAAATACCGTTCTCTCTTTTCCGTTTGGTATTTCGCCCATTAAAATCATCCCATTGGGTGTAACGAGTATAGCTGAATACGAAATAAACAGTTAAATTTACTTCCGATATAAATTTACGATTTTTATTGGGATTCAAAATTTTTACTTCAAACATTTTCTTTATTTTAATTTTACTTACGTAACTGAAGATAATTATTAACAATTTATAAACTAAGTAATACCACTATTTTGATATCGAGGTTACTTTTCAATACTTTAAATAAAGATTTTAAAAAAATAACAGGGTCAATTTTGGGACACATGTTCTTATTGCCACCCATTGTCATATACGTTTTATAAATTGGTTATATTTTTTTCTTATGAAAATAGATATGTTATTTAAAATACAATAATACCGTGATCAATTCATTGTGTCACAAATTTGAAATTACTATAGTTTTTCAAGATACGATTCTTTGTAACGTCTACAAATGCTGATCCTAAATTCAATTTTAATTTTTGACTGTCATTGTGGCCAAAAAGGTTCATATAAGACGACATCATCGATCGTCATTTATCGTCGAGAATGTTTGCCTTTTATTTTAAAGTAATTAAACATAAATACTAATCGATATGGTAAATACATAATCTTCATTAGCGACTGTTGTCGAGTAATAAAGCGTATCCTTATCTGACGTTAATGGTGCTTCGCTATATAGAGCGACATATGACCCCCACTTGAATAGCTCTATATGATCCTTTTGGATGTCCGCCAAGCATTTGTTTATATACGCGTTTGTTTAATACCTCGTAGGTCTAGTGGCTAGATTGTAAAGTTTGCAGATCTTGAGCAGTCTTGGTGGTAGGGCTTTGTGCAAGCCCGTCTGGGTAGGTACCACCCAGTCATCAGTTATTCTACCGCCAAATAACAGTACTCAGTATTGTTGTGTTCCGGTTTGAAGGTTGAGTGAGCCAGTGTAACTATGGGCACAAAGGACATAACATCTTATTTCCCAAGGTTGGTGGCACATTGACGATGTAAGGAATAGTTAATATTTCTTACAGCGTCATTGTCTATGGGTGATGGTGACCACTTACCATCAGGTGGCAAAAAAGTCCCGGTTCGGGTCGAGAAAATTAATTTGATTTTAACTGACATTAGTCATTATTCCTAATATTTCTCAAATGGAATGGATGTTTGATCAATTGAACTATGATAACATCTCCCTCTTAGTTTGATTTCATTGTTTATTACAAGACAACGTCAGGTAAGCTTTCTTAAGCGCGTATACAAACAGAAACTCAACCGAAACCAAAAAAGGAACACTATTTATTTGTATAAAGCTCAATGTAAGCGGATTGTCGTACAGTTCGCAGTGCAATGAAAAATGCTCAATACTTATACAGTCGCGGTTCAATCACTGACGATTTTTCTTTTTGTCTATGAACCGAGGAAATCTTCGATAGCATTTTTGGCGGTTGGATTTTGTTTGAATAGTATTCAAGGGGGATACTGTAAAGAGTCCGGTTGTTGTTTACTTCAAACATTTATTTTCTACGTGTTCGTTCAATCGTACTTCGTTTTAACATTTGTTTTAGTCTATGAATTTTTCGACTGTAATGTGCTGATGTTTTTTGCCCTTTTGAACGTTACCTTTGTTCTAAAGCATAACTGGTAAAATAACAATACAATAACATTATTTATGATGAAGCAAATTATGACGTAGTTCGTATAAATGAAAACTATCGTGACGTACAAAAAGGGGCTGATGTCCAAATTTGTTACTTTATCTTAATCTAAAAAAAAATAAGTAACTTGATTTTTTTTTAAATTATAACTATATGCGTACTCTTTACTACGTTAATATAAAACTGCCACTATTAAATAAGTCTTGTTACAGTACATATGCAAATACTCACTAAACATTGGGCATACGCGATGGTAAGGCTTCGCAATTGCCTCATTAGTCTAGTGGCTTAAAAACTTGCAGATTCCGATGTCAAAGTTTAAACTTCCGGGTCAAACCGATAAAAGTTACCGGGCGTTTTCGTTGGAACTAATGAACCAATGTAATGACAAAACTCTTAACCACCTGTAATGCATTGTTGGTAAAAATAATGAGGAAAAACAAGCCAGAAGCTTAAATATTTATGATAAGGCATCATGTTACCCATTTATACAACATGTCATTTATTGTATTTTACCACAGTATTCAAATTACTTGTTAGTGATGTGCGTCACCAGCCAAATGTAATGGAAATTTATTGAACACATATTGTAAACGACTTCAAACATAATATTATTGTGTGTGTATAAATCCACTAATGAGTGACAGATACAATAGCTCGCTTTTCGTGGAATTTAATATTGTTGCTCAATAATATATATACGTTTTAATAAATAGGAAAAACGTCGTTTTCGTAAGATATGAAAGGAAGAAATAAATATTTATTTAGGACACAACGCAATTATAAAAATAAAAGTATGTAAAGTAACAGCCCGTATATTTCCCACTGCTGGACTAAGGCCTCTTCTCATATTGAGGAGAGAGTTTGGAACATATTCCACCATGCTGTTCCAATGCGGGTTTGTGGAATGCACATGTAGCAGAATTTCGATAAAATTAGACACATGCAGGTTTCCTCACGATATTTTCCTTCATTGCCGAGCACAAGATCAATTATAAATCCAATTAAGCACATATATATAGTGGTGCTTGCCTGGGTTTGGACATGCAATCATCGGTTAAGATGCACGCGTTCTAACCCAGTAGCCATCTCTTGCTAAACAGGTGTACCATTCAGATTTCAAGTTGGGATTCAAAAACTCAACGCCGATTTTCAATAGTATCCTATTATGCTCTACTTTGCTTTATTCAATTTTTTATCAGAACTATTAAAATAAACCGCTTAATTTTTGATTCTATATTTAATAATTGTGCTATTGAATTATCATAGCCAATTAGTGTCGGTTTTATTAAGTAATAAAATCAATTATTGTATAATTAGTATTAAATTATGTGACGCTACATCCGGCCTACATTCAATATATTTGTCATTTGAAACGTTTGAGTTTATGTTATTATATATTTATCATTATAAATGCATATATACGTATATAGAAAGAGAAAAAGACGAAATGGTTAGAAATAATGTTACTTGTGACATGAAGTCCGACAGAGAAGTATGGAAAAAGAAGACATGCTGACCCTGACCCCAAATCAAATTGGGATAAAGGCCGATGGTTGATGATAAGAGAGAGAGAGCGCGCAAAAAACCTCGCCGGTCTAGTGGCTTGCATTAAACGTTGGACACACTGAGTTCAAAGTCCTGCGATGAAATGTTCAATTAAAATAATTTGTCGATAAAAATCAATAGCAGCTCTTAGTCTGAAAGTGTTTAAAGTATTGGAAAGATGCCAATGGTATAAAAATGTCAGGTGTGTATTTAATATGTATCAAAAAAATTATAATATATTACACATTTAACATATTAATTTCGTAGCAAGTAATGCTAATATGAAGGATTTTTTTTACAAATATTCTTAAGTATATCCACAGAATGACTACATTTTCCAACCGCCCCTTTGTTTACGCTGTAATTTAAAAACGTGATTCAATTCCGATGCACTCTAAAAATAGGAAGCGACGAAAGCGCTTAAAGTAGTTTGAAAGAGTGAATTAAAATTTGCATAATACTCGTATCTCGCTACCGTCGACGGAATATGCTTTGACGAAATATTTCGAAGCTCACCATCCCAGATATTTATTTACCTGCCGTACTAAACGAGAAAATAAAACGGAGAAACGCGAGAAATTTGAGAAAATAGAGAAATCCATTCATCAAAGGGACGCCCAAAAATACCAACGAATGTTACACTTGCAGTACGCCTGTACCTGTGCCTTTGATTCGAGGATTTTTGTAACAAACACTTGAAAAATGTTTCGTATAATTAATTCGAGTCCGGTTACCGTGAACGTAGAAATGGGATATTTTCCACGTGAAAATGAAATGTATGAAACGAGAATAATTCGCGTGTTGGGTTCACGTCTTCCTTTTATAATTTTTAATTAATTTATTGCATACAAAGAATAATTTTACACGTTGTACTGTTATAATGCAAGGAACACTGTTGTATTTTATTACATAAACACAATCTTGCATATAAATAATTTGCCATCTTTATTCGCTCTGGACTAGTACCGATAATTATTTGACGTCACCAGTGTATTTTTTCTTATACCGACTTACAAATAACGAATCTGACTATCTGTTCCTCGAAGTACAACGACTTCGATTTGGTATGGAGCTTCCTAATAAAATATTAATTATAAATAATTCGATACTCTTCTCAGTGAGAGAATAATATCATCTTCATCGTATACCGGTCAATGACCCAGCCCATTCATCAGTGTTAAATCGCTGCTTACGTCAATCTCTTACAGATATTTGCAAAAAGAAACTTGACCACTTGACTTCCGTTTCAAGCTGGCTTCGAGCTTTATAAGCAATGCCAACAATGCGGTTAAATACAACATATAAAAACGTAATAAATTGTACCAATTTTCAAGAGAAAAACTAAAACATAAATTTAACTAAATCCGTTTGTCTGGAAACCCCATTCCGTGGACGATTAGAATGCTTGGAAGGTTTTCTGGAGCAATACGAAGTACGATACTAATTGCTTTAACGTTTTGAATGTACCGCGTACATTTGTTTTGTATTCAAATAATTTGTACATTAATCTTTTTATTTGTATATTTTAATTTAGAATTTGTATTATCCAGACATTTATTTGTAATGAAGCCTTAATATAAGACTATCAATGGAAAAATTTAGTTTTTCATAATATACTTATTTTTTCAATTTAGTAAGCGACTTTGGTCTTGTTAAAATTATAATGTAAGTTTCGATAAAAGTGTTCTATCTAAATTATATTTTAAAAACTGTTACTTTAAACTATTCCTTTTTTTCAGGTAAGTGCTGTTTCATCCTTCACGCTAAAAGCTTCATTGTGTAAGTCGCTTCATTTCTAAATATAGTAGTCTAGAAGTGAGAAATTATTTATTACTTTAATGTAAATATTCATCTTAGGCGGCAGCCTGATACTCGTGTAATATTATCAATAAATAACACTGATTGTGTTTACTTCGATTCATGTAAACTGTTAGTCAATATTAAATAAAAATCCTGTGTGCGTGTGTTCGTTAGTCTTCTATGCTTGAACGGCTTGACCGATTTCTTTAGTTTTTCACAACTGAAAATACTACCGATAGTACTTAATAACAAAATGGCTCCGAATTATACTTGGACCCGAGGTAGAGTTGCCGGCATCCAGATTCCGACAACGTATTAATTTTAAGTACATATTCAATTCTACACAAAAAGAAAACAAATACAATTTTTTTAATGAATTATTTATTTATCTACATGGTGAAGGGAGTATTAAATGCTACATAAATAAACAAGTGAAATGAAAAAATGACAAACGGCATATATGATTACAGTCGATTAAATTTTATTATATAACCGATTCTATTCATCGCATGTCGCAACTACTAAACAAATTTAAATACTGATTATGTAAATAGTTCTAGACAAGCGTGACACTTCAGCGCGACCCATCGCCACGTCAGCAATGCTCTGTATATCAGGCACGCTTGACTCGCTGTCAGACCGATATAGAATTGTATATTTAGATTTCATAAGCGTTAAAATTCTTTCATGCCTTTAAAATACTTTGATAAAATCAAATATGATTTAATGCATTAACTGTTTAGTCACAATTAGACACTATTTGTACTTGTTTGTGGTCTCTATACATAAATTAATCTATGTTGTAAATTAATTAATTTGTTTGTATCGTATGCATTCTTAATTTGAAATTTTAATCATTCGTTTATCTGTGTTGATTTTAATGACAGGAAAATTAAAGGGCAACGAGGCGTAATGGTAAATAGTTTAAAAAATAAACACACGCAAAGCAACAAGATAGTTTTAAAAAAATCAATGAGGTAAAAGCAATTATTATTATACATCAATGACTAAGCAATTCTCTACAACAAATGCCATTAGGAAGCAATAAGTACATATTGGCAGACCGTAACTCGTTTCATACTGTAACTAAAATTATCTTCACAAAAATATCAGTTTGCAGCGTATAAAGTGACTAACGAGCGCACCATTCGATCACCACTAATGTCATGAACAGAGGACGGTGTTTAATATAAGCGATTGTGGTCTATAACTGTCTATTGAACCACTGAAATCCATCACGTTATGTGATATATAGTGAGGAGATTTTGACAACGGAATACCTAATAAAAACGAAATCTGTCTTAATATATCAAGAGTACTTATTACTTTTCAAACTTGGGTATATATAGTCAATACTTTTTCATCTAACGCATTATTTTATTTCGAACATAATTGGGGATGATATGTTACGAATAAATGTCGAATTTTACTTTTGCATATTGCTAATATATACTTTTGTTTCTGTATGATACTTTTTTCACAGACGTGCTATCTGTTCTCTTTTTTCATTATATTAGCTTCAATTGTTAATATATTGTATTATCTTAATGTGCCTGCTTCTTTTGTCAGGCAGCATCAACTATAAGCATTTGCAAAATTTACTAAAAAAACTCATTTCAAAAATCTGTTTTAGGTAAAGTATTTTTATTAAAATTTCGGAAAATTATAAAAAAAATTAAAATATATTTATTCAGCTTATTTCGTCTAAACATTAAATTTCAAATTATTCATTTCAATGTAAATTTCAAAAATTCATGTTATAGTTATTTATTATAAAAGTTATACCATCGACTTATCACTAAACACTTAAAAATAATCTTTATATGTAGGTTTAAACAACATTATTAAGGGTATAACGTATTATCAATATTCTAACGAATTCAACTTCGCTAATGAGACACTAACATTACACAAAGGATATACTATCCTATAGTTCCCATGGTTAGGGTATAAGATATTATGCCATCTAAGGCAGCAGTAGTACATTCAATCTTTAGTACGAATATGTATAAGTAATGGTAATGATCTATTAATATAGAAACATAATAATATATCGTCGTATAAACATGCAGTAGACACAACAGTTTAATCTTTCTCAAAACTGAGCTTTGTTTTAAATAAATGTACGCTCAGAGAAAGCGGCTTCCGTCAAAGAGTAAAAAGTAACGTTTTTGTATCGCTCCTCTTGCAATCTATCAAACTGTCTAAATTTTCTGCAACGTCGCTTCCAAGGCATCGTCTTTTACTAGAATAGGTATACAGAATCGTGAATCTAAAATCAGAAAATGACGTTCGATCTTTGGCTTTATTCTTAAAAAAATATTTATATATATACATTTTTAATATTACTTGATGGTAGGGCTTTGTGCAAGCCCGTCTGGGTAGGTACCACCCACTCATCAGTTATTCTACCGCCAAATAACAGTACTCAGTATTGTTGTGTTCCGGTTTGATGGGTGAGTGAGCCAGTGTAACTGCAGGCACAAGGGACATAACAAGTTAGTTCCCAAGGTTGATGACACATTGACGATGTAAGGAATAGTTAATATTTCTTTCAGCGTCATTGTCTATGGGTGATGGTCACCACTTACCATCAGGTGGTCCACCTGCTCGTCCACCAACCTATTTAATTGTGTGTATTTAATGATTAAATATTATTTATGAGCCTAAATTAGTATAAATAGTATTTACCGTGTCTTGGAATGTGTTGAATTTTTTTTTTCTCAACTTTTTGTTTTATGTAGTCCTGTATATGCAATAGCGCTCTTGAGAGCTTACTTGGATTAAGAATTGAATGACGAAATGCTTACTTGAATTATATACATGTATAACAATAACACTTTTGCAGAAATATAAAACACGTGTAAAATATAAAGTACCTACCATATCTACTGTGTATTCGTACTTGTAATTTACTTGTAAACAAGTTTTTTTTATATATCTTCTAAATCTGTGATACATTTAAAGTAAATGAAAACTTCGGTCGCCCTGAATCTTTAAAGCGCAAAGCCTTTATAAAAGTTTAGAGGATAAAACGACGCCCATTCATTAAAGTTATGATAGCGTTTAAAGGCGTTCCCGTAAGATTTTCTTTCAACGGTGATATATTATCGCTGGCAAGTTGGCGAGGGTCCTTGCAGCGTTGAGCCGTTAAGTATCTTGCTCTTTTTATTGTATCGAAAAATTATCGAGCATTCATTTTAAGAGAATGAACGAGTAATGAACGATCGTTGAAGTTTGTACATTAAATGGTTTATTGCGTGTTCGTGTCGTGTTGGTGCAAATTTATCATAATTCCTCTGTTTATGGTGAAAATGTATTGTTCGGCGATAAATATATTTTTCAAGTATTGTAAGGATTAATACTTGTCCGCGTAAATGTACCACTATAGATAATCGTAGCGCTCGTAGCTATACAGCTACTGCTTACGAGCGCGTAGCACCAGCGTAGAAGATCGTAGCGTTATATTATAGCTTGTGGTGTTATGTAA
The DNA here is from genome assembly GCF_905220365.1 of Vanessa cardui. Lineage (NCBI taxonomy): Eukaryota > Metazoa > Arthropoda > Insecta > Lepidoptera > Nymphalidae > Vanessa > Vanessa cardui. Next base: position 10,819,559 of record NC_061139.1, read on the forward strand.
AGATTATCAGTTTCATTTCTATTAAGTGCATACAGTTTATATGGCAAAAGGTATATGTTAAGTATAGGATCAAGCTTTTATTGGATACAGTTTAAGATAAACGCGTTTGTTGAGACGATTCGACCTTGCCTTCAAGATATTATCGTCTGTACAAATAGTCATTCGTAGATTATTTTATAAATATCTGCTTTAAAGTTACAGAAGAGTAAAGTAACAAATGGTGTACATATTTTAAGAAATGCATCTTTTTTTTTATAAAGTTAGTTCTCTGTATCAATATCACGTGTTTGCATTAATTTTGCATATGTTTAATATATTAACGCAATAATGTAAGCCGTTACAATCCTAATGGCACAATCAAATGGTATTAACTCTAGCGTTCCACAGCTGTGTTGCCTACACGATGCTTGCAGTAATTATCACTGCGCCGGTAATACTAACTCGAATACAATACTTATAAATGTATCGAACATTGCAGATTTTTTAATTTAAAATACTTCAATCGGAACCCAATGAATTATTATAATGGTTTTGTAGATATTTTTGATTGGCGATAAATGTATGACTTTTTAAAATATGTAATCTTTACGCTTTAAAATTTACAGTGTGCGCCTATTGTAGCTTACCGATTCATCGGCACTCCGTGCCCTCATTTAATGTATTTATAATATAAATTTATCGTTCATAATGAAGCGATAAATTTATACGGAGTTAGAGTCTCTATTATAAATTTCGTCGGTCGGTCGACCCACGAATTTGTTTTCTTACATCCGTATAATGAAGGTATCTTAGCTGAAAAAAGGGCGAAATTAACGAGAGTACAAAGACAAAGATAGGGACAGTCGGATGCTGCTGGATACGGACAATTTGCAAACTCATTTGCGCTATTAATAAGTCCAACGTCAGCGACACTGAGCCAAGAACGCGGCCACAGCTCGCTTATCACAGGTTTTTAATAGAGTCCTCGCTTTAAATAAAGGACGGTAGGACGGCAGATAAGGTTTTGTGACGTTGCCAACAGGTGTCGCCGGTGCCGATAAGACTGAATAGTTTTTGCGGTATCGGTGTGCCGAGATAGCGGCGTGAATGGACGAACGGTAACGCACTTCGGAAGAGGGCCCGTGTCACGTCCTTAATGTTAAGTAAACTGCCTTTGTTACGCCTTGTGCTGTTGTCGGCCGCCACTCGAAATGATAGATCATTTTTGTAAAACCTTTTTTTATTCTTTTTTATAATGACAATATATTATTTTTTGAGCGATAAAATTTTTTTTTAAGACGTATTTTAAAAAATATATAACAAAATATAGTTATATTAAATTCATTCATTTTATACTTTACGATATGCACTAAAAACACAAAATGTATTTATTGTTCTTTTATCTTTTGTTCAATCATTAAAAACTAAACTTCTTACTAACTTCCACAGGAAAAACTAAACTAGAATATTTTAAAATAACCCTGTTAAGTTTTATGTATGGAATTTTCAATATTCTCCGTTGAATTGGCCACCCGACTGAAGAGTTCTTATATAATCGGCTGCAGCCTCCGAAGCGTCTCGAACGCTAATAATGAGAGTCCTCGAGAAACTTACCTCTAATACTGCTTTTAAAATGATTATCTACTTATAAATTGTCTTTTAATGGTGGCCGTCTCCGTGTAATAGCTGTTTTACTATCGCTCCTAGAAGTAGTTTGCGGGCTTTTGTGTTTAAAATTTGCGGATTTTACTTCGACTTTATCGAAATAGCTTCGGATCACATTATGGGTTAATTTGAATTTCGTAGAGTACTGTTTATATTTTATAACATAGTTTTTTGTAATAGTAATGTTTGCTTGGCCATTTTTACGTATTTATGTGTAATGTATTTCATGTATGTACAAGAAATAGGGTGTAGTTTATCTATATATGTACGTACTTTATAAAGCCGCTAGTCAAGTAATTTGAATTTTGGATTTAAACCTTTCGTTAAATTTTGGGTTTAAGCCTGTAAATTTCCCACTGCTGAGATAAGGCCTCCTCTTCCATTAAGCAGAGGGTTCGGAACATATTCCACCACGCTGTTCCAATGCGGGTTGGTGGAATGCACATGTGGCAGAATTTCGATGAAATTAAACACATGCAGGTTTCCTCACGATGTTTTCCTTCACCGCCGAGCACGAGATAAATTATAAACACAAATCAAGCACATATATATAGTGGTTCTTGCCTGGGTTTGAACCCGCAATCATCGGTTAAGATGCACGTGTTCTAACCACTGGGCCATCTCAGCTCAGAATCTGTGTAAATAGAACTTAGGCTGTGATTGTTTCATTATTATTTTTTTACTTCTCTGGAGATCAAAATATGTGCACGTATTATATGAACAAGTAAGCTTAATGAATTAGTAATAGTGTAAATGATTGTATCATAATTTAATATTCAATTAATTTAGGTTTGTGCTAAATTCAATTAAAACGATTCGACTAATCTAATTGGAGAAGTTGAACTTGGAATAATCCTTGTTTAGCTTATTGCATGCATTAGACAATCATTGCGTTCAAATAATAGACTCGTTATGAATGCATGAAATATTCTATATATTTGAACTATTTACACGCTTTCAACTTGTGGAATTATTACACACACGGGAAACTTAATTAAGATTTAAGTGATTCTCATATTTGTATCAAGTGCTTCTATAATTTGAAATGTATGTTAGTGACGGATAAAGTAATAGGTAATTCAGCATTAAAACTTCCTCTTGAGTATAGAGTAAGAATGAACCACTACACAGTTATGCTGACTCACTCACTCTTTAAATTGACTTTAAACAATACTACTTATTGATGTTTATATAAGTATGTTATGTATATGCTATTTATATCTGTGTTAGTACGATGTAAGTATAACTGTAAGCCTACTATATCTATCCAATGTTTAATAATTGGACATCCCACACCTGAACAGGTATAAGATGTAACGCAATAGTTCCCGTGATAACAATGCATTGATTTTGCATGATATGATAAGGAATGGTTTATACTCGTACTCCCTACAGTGTTCATATCTGTGGGTAGATTGACCACACACTATGAACCATCACTCATCTTTTTTTTTTCATATATATCTAGCATACCATATATTTATATGCTTCAACTAATACTACAATCATATTCGGCATGATAGTTGTTAAGTAGTTGTCGGTATTATTATCACTATTCTCCAATATATAGATATATATAATAAAAGTTTTTTAAAAATTATTCATTAGTTATTTAAAAAAAAGTATAAAATCATAAAGACGATATATTAGACGAAGTTACAATATAATAATAAAATATTTGAGCTTAATTTATCTTCGCGTTTTCGACGAAATTAAAAAACTTACTAATAAAGTTTTACGGTAAAATAAAAAGGGAACTTCGAATATAATAAGCCTCGACATACGGTATAGGCTTCACAAAGATAATAAGTGTATGCGTAATATCCTTGATGGCGCAGTGGTTGAAACGCCTGAATTTTACTCAAAGATTGCGGATTCAAATCCAGACGAGAAAAATTGAAATTTGATGTACTCGACTAGTATTTAGAATTCATATCATAGATCATCATTTGTCATTATTTGTCTTAGTTCGTAAATATTAATAACGTAAATTTATTATGTGCATGGATCTCACGTTATTGTTATGTATGAATAAGATAAAAGTGGAAATTAATTAATATTGAATGCACATAACATATGCTATATAAAATAAAATAAAAACATTTACATATCAAACCCACATAGTAACGTAGCGCGGTGTGAGCTTCAAACATTTTTCTCAAAAGCCCAGCTGTGGGACATCTACAGACTGTATATATATACACATCCTTAGTAAATTATAATGTATTTTAGCAATCATTGGTATAAACTGAGAGATATCTTTTGTATCTTATTATATAATTATTATATAAAATGATGATTTACACGGTGTCGATTTTTTTTATCAACATGTGTCCGTAAAAAGAATAAATATAACATTCTTGTTTATCAAATGTACGTAAAATTTATTTAAATTCAAGCGAGTAAGCCTAACCAAGCGTAAAGCATGAAAAAACTGTAAGCCCAGTAAGTTTATTACAATTTAAAACATCTGAATGGACGCGTCAGGAAAAAAGATGTGGGCCATGTGGGAAGCTGTATAAGTATTAGCATAGAATACATTTTATACGTAATAAGTAAATCTAGCAGAAGTTTAAAATTGTTTTTAAAGATATTTTATGACTGAAAAATAAATTATTTTTCACTTACTTGACTGCTTATAACTTATAACATATTATTATTTAGTGTAACCTATTTCAGAAATGTACTAAGAAAGGGTAATTTTACCGTAAGTATTATATGATAATCTATCTTCAAGTTAAAGGAGCCTCATATTGAATAACAATATTATTCGATACAAGATTTTATAGATTTGATAGATATAGATAGAAAAAGAGTAACTACTGAGTTTCTTGCCGGTTCTTCTCAGTAGAATCTACTTTCCGAACATGGTGGTAGCATCACTTAATTGTAAAATGACGATTCAAAAGTTCTTGTAAAAACCTACTTGAATAAAGTTTATTTTGATTTTTTTTTTTGAATAAGTAACGACACAGCCTTGAAAAATCAGCAGCTAGAATTATATATTTTGAATTAAAAAATATTTAATATTCTCTTTATTTTTCTTTTTGCGTAGGTAATTTATTGTCGATTTGTCCTCGTACAAAGATTTTAGTTCTCCGATCAAGATGGGATCGGGTGTGGGGAAGTAAAATATGGTCCAAAATATTTATTACGTAAAACATATTTTTCATTATTTTTTTATCTGACGTCGAATAAATACAGACTTTTTCGATATTCGGTCCAGTTTTATAATGATTCATACAATGTTGTTCGTCACTCGAATATATGAATTATGTGTTTTAATTGGAAAAACGGAATTTTTTATTTTACTTTCAATAATCCATTTTAAATAAATGAAAATAATATAGAAGCAACGTAATTGGTCTTTTTTATTTTTGTATATGGCAATACTAAAAATGTTTATTTTGCCAATAATCTCTCGAATGCATTTTTTTTTTTTTCGTTAAAAGCATGAACCAACGTGTGATTAACTTAGATTTATTTTATTATTATTATTATTAATAAAAATATTATTTAATTGTGTTAATAGTTTTATAACAATAATTATTTGTATTTATTTTTCATATCATATAATTTATATTCAAACATTCAAATATAGAACTCAAATTTACAACAAAGAATATATAATAAAGTTCAATCATTTTTTATACGTAGACCTTCGTAAGGTATAAAGATTTATCTTAAAAGGCCGGCCCGCCCCTTCCACGTCGTCGCCGCAGCAAAAACAGACTTGACCTTCAAGAAGTTTTTGCACTATTTTGTCAACGTTCATGCGATCTAGCGCATATTGATTATTTAATATCACTTAACACTAACTAACACACTCAAAGAAAGGAACGGGACTGTAACTCCTTACTACAGATAATTTTATAAACTAGCGAGAAGTACAGTGCTACCCAATTGATTAAAATGAAATTAATTTGTACAAACTAATTATACTAACTGCTCTGTTCAATCTATTTATAAGGAATATTTTATTTATTATTATTACTTAGGGTAACGCAAACAGGAAACGGGTAAGAAATATATTAATTGATTTAATTTATTCGCTTGCATCGGTATTAGAGACTATTTTAGTAACTACTTATATTGTTCCAAACAGGTAAAATAAGGATCTGCAAAAAGGATTATATCTTATGATAAAAAGACGAAAAATAATAATAGTGCAATCATTTCTCAAAGCACGGGACGCAACTGGAAGCCCCCCGGTGTTGCAAACGTCCTTGGGTTAGTCACTTTCCATCAGTGAACCTTTTGCTCGTTTGCCACGTATGACCTTAAAAAAACATATATATGTGAAGGGTGTGAGCTAGGGTAACCACCGGCACAAGAGATAACCAATGGTTGGGTTTGGTTTGGTCTAAAGGTAGTGGTACCCCTTAGCATCACGTGGTGGCCACTTTGACCGTCCGCCTACCGATTCCATAAAAAAAAGATAAGTGGTATATACATATATATCAAATGATAGTTAATGTTTAATATTATCTTTGAAGAATATATAAATCTTCTATATTTTGAAAAATGAGAATTTTTCAATGACATAATCATAAAACTATCCAATTTACAGTTAACAATTGTCGTAAAAAATATACAATAAGAACGAATACTAAAAATTAATATAAAATCGAATATCAATTAAAAATGTAGAGCAGCGAGCTTAAAGGCTCTCAAATTAAGTGGTTTTCTCTCGTGTCGTCTGGAGTGTTCTCTACATTCTTATGGTAAATACTTCCAAGAATCACTTATGATAATGTTGAATTAAAAAGTAGGTGATGACTGATTGATCACCGTCTTTTGTTTATTCGTATAAAGCGTTTATTCGATTGGAACGAAGCGTTCAGTTGCAGGACTAAATGTTCTACGTGCTTTCCGAGGCACGGAAGTACATAATGTGGCCACATTAAAACTTAGAGCCAAAACTGAGAATTTATTAGCAGAGTAATCTAATATTAGGAAGCAAGCTTTGCCTAGCTTTGGTTTTACTAATAAGTTCCTATTATATAACCAGACTTCTTAAAACGTCCGAGTCTTATAAAAACATAAAAATCGCATAAAACCTAATACATTTTAATGTCGTTACAAACTCAACGGCAAAAACTGTATAAAAATCACTTGGTATTTTCTTATATAATCATTTAATTCTTGATTCTGTAGAAACCTTATGATAAGCTACACTCTCAAAAGTCTTCTGCAAGTCTGTGTGACTTGCAGAAGACTTTCATACGCTTGTATAGTGTTCGATTACAAATACTATTATTCGTTGGCCAGAATCAGATATTATTATTTCATCTTTAATAAAAAGAGTAATTAATTATAAGTTAATTCTAAATCCTTAAAATAAACATTTAAATAAGACTTTAAAAGTTGTTTTAAACAAATGTAAGTTTTAATTAAAATCTAACGTCGAATGTAGTTCTCTCTTCGGCCCCAGACTATTCTTTCTGAGATAAAAATAAATGTTTTCCTAATTAGGCTTTTGAAGTTTTTATTGCTTTTGTTTAATTTAAGAACACAAAATGAACGAAATCTCGAAAACTGAAAATGCCTGTTTGTAGAACACTCAAGTATACGAACGGCAAGGATTAAATCCTCGTGCATTTTATTTACAATGAGCTAACGATTTTTTCATCAGAACATTTGTGAAAGGGTTTTCATAAATAACATAAATGAAATGTTTTATTAATGGCATTAAATTGATGGTAAAGAATTACTACTAAGTTTCTTGCCAGATCTTCTAGAAGCTACCGTCTAAGACTGAAAATTAATCCTGTAAAATGATGACTTAAAACTTCTTATGAATAAAGTTTGATTTGATTTTGAGTTCTGTTACTATGCAAATGGGGGAAGATATTCGAAATTAAGAAAAGTATACCCTATGTTTAGAAGAAAAATATACCTCACGATGAGCGGTATTTCGCTTATTTAGGTATTTAATTACGCAACATTTATTTTATTGTTAGATTTTTTTTATGGAATAGTTTGGCTGACGAATATACGGGCCACCTGATGGTAAGTGGTCACCATCACCCATAGACAATGACGCTGTAAGAAATATTTACTATTCCTTACATCGTAAATGCGCCACCAACCTTGGGAACTAAGATGCTATGTCCCTTGGCTGACTGGCTCACTCACCCTTCAAACCGGAACACAACGATACTGAGTACTGTTATTTGGCGGTAGAATATCTGATGAGTGGGTGGTACCTACCCAAACGGGCATGCACAAAGCCCTACCACCAAGTAAAAGCTAAGCTAAGATTTGGACGCTTTATAAAAATTGTCAGTAGTAGTCTGACTATTTAGTGTTAAAACTATTTTCAACTCGTTTAGTTACTCGTTCGTTTAGTTTCGTTTAGTTACCTTGACCTACTTCATATTATATAGCGTACTATATATTTATAATCTATATAATGCTTGGCGCCACTCTATGCTTTGAATTTATATCCCAATACAATCAACATTAATATTCCGAGGAATTGTTCGTATTAATCCCGGCTGCTGAATTTCACCTTCAGACATCTCGTCAAATTTCGAAGTTTCACCTGCTCCACCTTGATGTCCGAAAATCAACAACAGCGCGATTCCTTAGACATTTTCTGCTTCGCACAACCACGCTGTGGTACCAGCTTTCGCCGGTGGTTTTTCCGAACCGATACGACATGGGAACCTTCACGAAAAGAGCGTACTCATTTGCTAAAGGCTGGCAACGCACCTGCAAGCCCCCTGGTGTTGCAGGTGTCCTGCCCGTTTGCCACCTATGTCATAAAAAAAAGGTTGGACAATTTTTAATTATAGTATTTCTCTGAACTATCTACATTTCTAAGGCGTGGCTTTAAATTTAATGTTTTATATTTCACACTAATTTTCTGTCTCGACTTTGTTGGGGTAAAGTTCATACAAAGCTACACTTTTAATTTCGCTTATTTATTTTCTGAAATTTTTAATTAACTACGCAATTTTCTTAAATTTGCGAAACAAAAAATTAAATCTTTAAAATAATATGACTGAAATTAGTAAAGTCGTTGTCGACTTACATTGTGACTAAGGAATATTGGGATACATTTTTATATAAGAGATTAAAGAACAAATGTCAAATAGAAGTTTCGAGTTAATTAAAAAAAAACATGGCGTCGGATATGTTCTAACTGAAAGGCAAACAGATATAGTTGGGCTATATTCATCGGATAGAAAGTTTTGGACTGAAATGTTTTTTTTTTTCTTTTTTTTGTAATCTATGCACGCTAAGCTTTTTAGGTGAACAGAGTAGTGTGTAGTGGATGGATTTAAAAGTAGAATATATGTACATATTTCGTAGTTAATAATTTAGAGGATATGATGATGGATTGGCTTTTCAGTATCACACGTTCTATAAACTCCTACTGAATCCGATTTCTATACTTATATTTTAATAAGGAAAGTAACTGTCTGTTTCACGGCCAAAATATCCAAATTTGGTGAAATTTGTTAAGGAGCAAGCTTAAACGGAGAAATAAAAGACATCGCATACTTTTTTACCCAACGACCTAACGAGAAAACTATATAATAGCGCTGCGTATTCCATTTGAAAAAGTAATTATGATCACCGATGTCATATGCACTATAGAGGCCTATGTGTGTACTTACAAACCTTTCACCGACCAATAAATACGAAACGTATTCGCATTTAACATTTTTAATTTATAGCTGTAATAATTTAGCGGCTTCTACTCAATAATCAAAATGCACCGCACATTCGTTTGACTTGTCGTTATTTACAACCACATCGCATACATCGAGGAGTCAAACATCCGAATTAGGCCGGCAAATAGCCGACCGCAATGTTCGTACATTGCAGTATATCACGACCGTATTCCGCAGTGCGCATTACATCGACGCTCAACTTAGTTGCCACGGGCCTAGCTTACATGGTAAAACGGCAATGCAGACGGAAATTAGCCGTTTAGTCGCTTACGAGGTTGAGCCTGCCAGCGGCAGTGACATTATGCCTCGATTTTGGCAGCGTTAAGACTGTAAAAGTTAGTGTAATTTTCAGAACAACGTCATATGTAAACTGTTTTAATGTACAATACGCGTTGGAAATCAAATTTAATTACAAATGAAACTCTACAACTATACAGCGATAAATATATTCGATTATTCATTTCACAATATCGAGTTGTATCTGAACGAGAAGTAGTCATATTGTATAAAAAATTGTTATGATCGAGATAATCGTAGGACCAACAGGAAAAATCGTATGTTTTTTCCTCTCGATATGATCTCAGCGAAAGAAAGAAAATTACGTGCCCTCCGGGGCACTAAAGCGTAAGTAAGATAATTAATTTCTTGCTCCCGAAACAAATAATGCTTTTTTTCTTTTTATTGTGATTGTTTATATTCAAAATCAAAATTTTATGATCCGCATCCATAGAGCGACACGGTTCCTTAAGATTAAATTTGTTATGTTAAAATTTGAAAATTGTTCGTATTGCACATTTCGATTCTTAATCATTTGTAAATATACATAAAATTGCAAATGCAATTGTAAATTTTTAAAGTTTCGACGTCTCAGTTATTTCCTTCCGCGCAAAATATTCGTCGCCGATTCGTTGAAGACTTATTCCATAATCGATTCCATAGACTATTATATTAGCTTCTTAATAAGCAAAACAAAAAAAAAACCGTAAAATTATGTTTCAGAATACGTTCGTTCGTATAGTAATAGTTTACTTCGAATGAAACTTAAAACGTCACCACACTAATAAAATTCAAGCTATTCCCGTAGCCATGAATCAGTCGGCTAAGCCACGATATAAGCTAAGCGCGTCACAAATGCTGTTTGTCGTCTTTGAGCTTATGCTAATGTTGTATAAAATGGGGATCAATGTGCATTCGTTTATCTATATTACTAGTGAAATATGTATAGTTGAAGAGGTTGTATATTATCTGTTGATTATTTTTTATATAATTGATGAGGTATTAAATGAGTTGTTTCCGTTGATGACGATGATGTTGCTCTGAACGATAAGGGCAGTCTATATCAAGAGAAACCGGCCAACACTGCACATAGGGCTTTTGTGGTCAAATATATATGCACTCTCGTTCCGTTTTTGTCATAATAAAATGAGACGCCAAATCTGACACGACAGGAAACATTTAAGGTACAGAAACAATTCCTTGCATGCTTCGTCGGCACAGGAGAGCAAACACTTCTGACATAAAAACTTTGGGGTGTAACAAACTAATAATTTTTCGGCAGAATACCCCAATAACCTATTCTCGATATCGTATATATTGAAATTGTTATTGTAAATCGTACTTAATCGTGATCGTGATAAAAAAGATTATGGTTACGTGACAATAGGCTGGTGTCTCACCTGATGTAAAGTGACTACAACAGCAAATGGACATCTGCAACACCGAGGGAGATGCCGGTCTTTAAGAAAGGTGTAAGCTCTTGTTTTGAAGGTTCCCGAGTCGTATCAGTGATGATAATGATTATTATATTTGTTATCAACACGATCAACTCTAAGAACTAGCGCGCACTGGTAAAGGTTTTGTCACGGTGACTGTTTCGTCACTCTTGTCGAGTCCATGCATATGTATGGAGGTGCGCGCACATTACGACGTGACATTTGTGTCTGCATCTATACATATTCACGGACTTGACAAAAGTGACGAAACAGTCACCGTGACAAAAGTTACCAGTGCGCGCTAGTTGTAAATGTATAATAATAGACACCATTTATAAGATATATATGTAAGATATATGTAATGAATAATGAAACCCATGAACATAACTTTAAACGTCAACCGATAGCACTTTGTATTACAAGTTTGTTACACAATCTATGCAAATTTTCATTAAAGTCGGATCCAAATCCGAAATGGTATGAATATTCAAAACTCTAAAGATTCAAAGTGAAACCATTGTAACATAACGCAAAACCTTTAGGTATTTGAATAAACTATGTAACCGTGTACCGTTATAGGTGAGGGCGTTTTGAATTTTTAAAACGTTAACTGTTTTTTTATAGTGATTACGAATTACGTTACTTGAACTATTAATCATATGAAATGTTTTTCGTATAATCTACACGAGAGATGAAGGTAGTGTAATGTTTTTCGATGTAGCTATAATGTTTGATACTGTTTTAATATATTAATTTAACAAATATATACTAGCTATATACTAGCAAATCCGATAGACAGGAGTCCATGTATATAAACACAAATGAGTAAGGCAATTGTTTAAACGGTATATTATTTGATGTGCTACATCGATTGCTACGTCTAGTAGCGACATGATGATCTTCAATTAAGTTCTTTGTATGCAAATATATACAAAAATGTGGTAAACAATTTAACTATGAAAAAATACTTTTACAAATATTCCAACTTTCATGGGACGATGTCAAAATCAATTGACCTGTAACAGATACGCACATGAAATTTTATTTTTGTAACTCTATATAATTCTAGGAATGGCTATATGAAACAAATAGTAACATATATGTATATACATATACAATATATATCTATATAAATATCGTTGTCGTAGTTCGTAATAGTATATATATCGTAATAGTGGTTTGTCATTTTTATGTAACGTTTTTAATATCGAATGGAAAACAGACAAGAGTAAGATTTCTCGTCTGAATCGTAAAATATCCAATCGTAAAGTAACCTCGTAAACCACCAATCGTTAAGTTTTATGGAACATCCACGCTTTGCCCAGGTTTCCAGGCTCCAGGCTTTGTTCGTTTCCGCGGAATATCGATAGACAATATACGTATATACATTTGATAATGTACGTCAACAGACAACAAGCTAGGTGATTTTCTTGTTCAACCTGCTTCGTTACATACTACTTACACGGAAAGAGCTGAGCCTCCTAATAAAAAAAATGGATCTGATAAAGACTATCAAGGACCTGTCCCAAGAAACATAGAGTCGTCTACGGCGATGAGCCTTAAATATTGTAATAAATAATATTTAGTTATTTCCTCTCTCTTTCCTGCAGTCTGTGGAAGTGATTTTGTGAAAAGGGACGGAAGTGAGTTACAGAAAGCCGAAGCAGCGCGCGCTAATTTGACCAATAAACGCGTGCGGTTTTAGAGTTGGCCGTTAGATTATGCCAATCCATTTTCCGAGGGCGTATTGAATGTTAAATATCCTAATTAACAAGTTAACGTGTCAGATGTTACCCATCATCTATGCGATTACTGCACACCTCACTATTGTTTATAACACAATTGTATGTAAAACTTACAGTTTAAATATAATATCTACTGTACTAAGTCTACTGTAGATACTATGCTGTATTTTATCGTCCTTCAAGAGTATTTAGCATTAAATTCACAACTTTGCACTCTTGTGGTTTGCCACATACACATTTGACTGAATTTTGTTTAACACGTACAACTCAGTGGTTCTTGCCCTTATTCAATGCATGGTATAAATATTGACAAATAATTTGCATAAATTACAATCAAAATAAACTTTATTCAAGTGGGCTTTTATAAGCACTTATGAATCGTCATTTAACAATTAAGTAAAGCTACCATAAATCAATTGATACTTCTTTATTATTTATTAATTAAAAGAAGATCATTTTCAAACGGCACGGCGCTGAAAAAGTTTGATTATATTGTGTGTAGAGAATCGTAAGTTGTGAAAACGAAATATAAATGCAGTTTGGATATTTAGACTCTGCGATGTTTTTCTTCGTTGTATTTTGTCGTTCGGGAACATGTTGCTAATCGCTCCGCTGCACGCTTTTAAATATTTGATACTGATTTTTTACCGAAATGTAGCTATTTCGAATTACGTCACCGGTGGAATTATTTGAAATTGGTTATTGCACTGGAATGTCATTTAATTCATGTTCCTTTTGTATCTTAGCTTAATGCAAAACTCAAAACTTGAATAATTGAAATCATATGCAACTCCACATAATATTTGTGTATATCAAAGGTTTGTTAAATTTCAAGTCTTAATTTATGACATATGGTTTATCCGTAATAACTCACTTAGTATTTCACTCGTTAGATATTGATAACTAAACTAGATACACTATTGTGTTAAGGCGTCATATGACGTTCTCATTCTGGTCTACAGAATGGTTATTAATATAACAATAATTTAACAAAGCCCTTTTATAATATTAAGCGTTCTAAATTTGAAATTCAAGCTCGTTATGGACTTGTAAGATTACACATGACCTCAATCACCTGTTTTGAAATGATGTTTTAGATAAAGTGTCGCTTTCGATTCTCATCTCTTACCTTCGAAATTCGAATTATAATACTCAGGAAATACAGACGCCTCATTCGTAAAATCAATTGAAAATACGAAAGTGAGTTTATGGCTTTCTTTCCTTTAAGTAGCAACAAAGCAACCGATTGACTTGATTTTTTTGCACAGAGGTTATTTTGTTTGACAACCTTTGTCTATCGGAGTCTCAATGCATATCACCAGTGTTGTATCACTCGCTTATGGACAAAGGCTTTTCTACCTTAATTCCGCAATCTAATGTTTGCTGGATAGTACCGGTCTTTTTGAAACATTGAATTTCATCCCCAAATATATGAAAAAATAAATAAACTTATAATAGCTCATGTAAAATTCAACACCGACTACAAACATTATATATATACTAGTTAACGTTTCCGTATGCCCTTTTTCTCCCTTTTAAAACATGCAAGTGGTATGTTGGAGTGGGTCTGTGGGAAAACCCACTAAAAAAACAACTAGTACACTCAGCTTTGGCATCGGTAGTATTCGTGCGACCATTTCTGTACCCTTGAGAATGTGTTTTCCAAATTTAATGATGACCGGTTAAGTAAGGCAAGAAACATGTGGCTGTGACAAAACTCACTTTCGCAATACAACAACAACAGCCTGTAAATTCCCACTGCTGGGCTAAGGCTCTCCCTTAGAGGAGAAGGATTATAACATAATCCACCTCGCTGTTTCAATGCGGGTTGGTGGAAATTTCGCATTAAGAGCGATTAAAATATAAGTATAAAATAAAACTAAATAAATTCTAAAACTCCAACAATAGCTCCACTGAAATTTTTAGTTACATTGAATCAATCAAAACTTTACAGTAACCGAGTTATATTCAAAACCGTGCACTGAATCCGTCATGAAACACGTCTAGTTTTAAAATAAAATCGAGACTGCCGTCTGTGCACTTCCACGTAACCTCACTTCACGATGTATAAACACGTTTTTCCAATTACGCCGGCAAACTGCGAAAGCCGTGCGCCCGAAAACTGTAAGCTGTGCTTCGTGTTTCAAATTGTTTTAATTCAGCCGAATATGGAGGCAGTCCATTTATTAATATGTACTCATGTGTTTCATATGTAACCAACGGTCGCTTTATTATATCACAGTTATATAATATTGTTTACTTTTAAGGTATATAACAAAGTGTATATTTCAGATGATTAATGAGTCGAGATGGCCCAGTGGTTAGAACGCGTGCATATTAACTGATGATTACCACTATATATCTTAATATATAAAAATCCAGTGTCACAATGTTTGTTCCCAGAGAACTCTTCACCAACTCAACCGATATTGATGAAATTTGGCAATTATGTGTAATTTGGTCCAACTTAAGAGATAGGATAGTTTTCATTTCGATTAATGGCCTCAATGATTTATAAATAACAATAAACTGATTATCAAAGTTGATTGTTGTTATTAATTGTAAGTTACGAAAATTTCGAACAGATGGCGCCCCACATAGGAATTTCTTACAGAAATCTGTCAGACCGTTTATCATTAACTTATCATAGATGGCGCTACCGTTGAATTTTAGATTTCATTTTCCACTACACGTGGAGCTGGCCATTTTTTGATCGATACTCTCTGTGACATCGCTTTTTCTGGATCATTTTTCATTTTATTTTCATTTGTTGTATATTATTTTGGATATCTATATAGCTACTAATTTACAGTTACATAATGCAGTGAAATATAAGAACAACAAAATAATAGTACAAGGAATTTATTCACATAAAATTTTCAGTAAAAATAAAATTTTCACCAAAAAAATCTAACCTCAACAATGCCCGTAGCAAAAAAGCTCGACAACGGCGTCTTGAAAGAGCTCACGAATCAGTCGAACAAAGAGCAGAAAGAAATGAAGCTCAAACAATTCGCATAGCTGATATTCGTGCGCATGAATCAAGAGAACAGCGTGATAATCGTCTCCAAGAATATTTATCGAGAACAAATCCAAATGCAATGTGTAACATTAAGAAAGGGAGCGGAATGGCTGCAGTATTACGGAAGAGTTCAATCATAATTTGGGATGAGTGTACCATGGCTCATAAACATTCGCTCGAAGCATTAAATAGAACTTTGCAGGATTTAAACAGTAATAACAGACTTTTTGGTGGTGCTATTTTACTATTATCTGGTGATTTCCGGCAAACATTGCCTGTCATTCCTCGCTCTACTTTTGCCGATGAAATCAATGCATGTCTAAAACAATCATTTTTATAGAGAAACGTCAAAACTCTAAGATTGACAAAAAACATGCGAGTACAACTCCAAAATGATCCGGCAGCACAAGTTTTTTCTCAGCAATTATTAGATATTGGAAACGGTGAAGTACAATTTTATCAAGATACCCAATGCATACGATTACCAGAACATTTCTGTACTGTTGTTTAAACTAAAAATGAACTGATCGAGAGTGTATTCCCAGATATAATAAATAACTATCTAAATCATAATTGGCTTAGTAATCGTGCTATTATTATTATTACCAGATACAACAACTATTACCAGGTGATTTAATGTCGTTCAAGTCAATCGACACTACTGTTGATGAAAATGAAGCAGTGAATTTTCCAATTGAATTTTTAAATTCTTTAGACATAACAGGAATGCCTCCACACAATCTTCGAATCAAAATTGGATCACCGATTATTCTTCTGCGTAATTTGAACCCCCCTAAACTATGCAACGGTACACGTTTGGTAATAAAAAAAATCACCGGAAATGTTCTCGAAGCAACTATTTTGACATGAAAGTTTAAAGGAGTAATCGTTCTGTTACCACGCATTCCAATGATACCGTCAGATTCTCCAATACCATTTAAAAGACTGCAATTTCCTATTCGTTTAGCTTTCGCGATGACTATAAATAAGTCACAAGGCCAAAAAATGTCTATTTGCGGCTTAGATTTAGAGAATCCATGTTTCTCCCATGGGCAATTATACGTGGCCTGTTCACGTGTAGGAAGACCATCACGTTTATTTGTGCTAACAAAAGACAGGTTGATCAAAAATATTGTACATCGACTGGCGCTTCAGTAAACTTTAATGTGATAAACTGTGATTTATTTTAATTTAAAGGTTATCAGAGTATTTATAAATAAAATGAAATTAAAAATGCTATGTTAATTTGTGTTAAATTTTGTCTTTTAAATCCTTCCTTAATCACTCAGCCACAGCAACGCGTGGCCGGGTCTGCTAGTACATATATATAATTCATCTCGTACTCGGTAGTGAAGGAAAACATCGTGAAGAAACCATCGACATTCCGCGTTGGAACAGCGTGGTGGAATATGGAAAACCAAGCCCTCTCCTTAATGGCAGAGAAGGCCTTAGCCCAGCAGTGGGTAATTTACAGGTTTATTTGATGCATTCGAATTCGACCTTGTATTAATTTTCGCACACAAAGGAGAGATTAATAAAAAAATATACTCGAAGACAAACAAAAATTTTAAATCTTCGTTAATATAAAATGTTTTCATAAAATAACAACATATAACCAACACGAAATATGTGTGCAAGTTTATGACTTAATCAGTAATATAGAACTGGTTTAAAATTCAATGCAGGTTCTGTCTCTCGTATACTAACAAGAGAAGTTAAGTGAAGCATGAAAATTGGGGAAATTTTCATCGTTCACTCCACGACGAACACTTTCTGATATCTAATAATCCCACGTCTTCGCTCAACTTTATTTAGTGCTATAATATGAAATAATTAAATAAATGATACGTACTTGGCATTATTAGTACTTTTTATACTAATTTTATTTATATAGATACATTTTTATTTTGTGTTGATTTATACATATATGTAATTATAAAGTTGTTCAATTCCATATACTTGAATTAATCTATTCAAATATATATAAATAAGAAAGTAACAGTACATAAGTGTGTTACACTTTCAAGACTAAAAAAAGAATGAAGTTTAGGGAAGGACGTTATTACTTTTTATACCAAACCCTATAAACAAACGCAAGCGAAGATTCAAACTATAAAAATATAAAAAGGTAATTCATTCAATAACGTATTACTTGACATAAAACTAATAGGTATATCAGACATAAAGTACCTTTACAAGTACACGTACAGTACAAATACCGTCGGTAGGAGACGTAAAACGCGGTATAAAAGAGCAATATCTTAACACACTCCGTTCGTTACTTAACTCACTCGAGTAATAAACGTCGGGTATTCCATAATTCCTGAGCCGAGTGAGAATTCAATTTTTTACCGTCGACCGACGTCGCGTGATGGAAAACAAGAAGGGTTTAACGTTATTGCCGAGCGGGATCCATGCGGTAATCGAAATGTCCTCACAGCTCACCCCTGAATCGACGTTTCGAGACTTTGATTCATTAAAATTTAATTTTCTGTTTTTAATTACCATTTCTTGTGATTCTTTTGTGATGTATTTAATTTTGATTCGGGCTTTGTTGGCAATATATTTTATAGAGTACCTTAAATAAATAGTCGTAGTCGTAGTCGGTAGGTAACAGCTACTCATCAGATATTCTCTTCCGGTTTGAAGGTGAGTGAGCCAGTCTAACTACAGGCACAAGGGACATAACATTTTTGCTCCCAAGATTGGTGGCGCATTGGCGATGAAAGGAATTGTTAATGTCCAAAGGAATTGTAATTCACTGACCACTTACCACTTAGGTACCACCAGTAGGCTCATATGCTCGTCCGCCAAACAATAAAAAAATCGATTATACGTTGTTATTTTTCAACACAAAGATTATATAACTGTTCAATTTAGTGTTCCTGGGTTTTAATTCAAATCAATGTAATATAACGTTCATTAATCAATCGTCTGTTGTGGATTAACAACGTTCTGCTGTAAATTTCAAAAGCAATTTACCCAGTAGACTTTCTTACCGTGAAATTGATGTAAAAGTATATTTATAAATGAATATTTCCAAATAGCTGCCACGAAGATTGTTCGAAACGCGAATATCACAGCGAATTGTAACGCCATAGTTTTGACGGCTCTCCACTGTTATTGATTTGTGAGAAAACCACAATTCTCGCATACCAAACATTCATGTTGAGCCGTGTTCGTATTTATATAATTTCATAACCACTTGTATGTATATACGAATGCTATTAAAATTGAAATTGTTTAATTTCCGCGTTTAATTCTGAAATCAACCACTTATTTAGTTTGCGTAATCGCTTAGCAGCTCGAATAATTATTATAGCGCGCCCCGCAATCAGGATATTTTTCGTTTGGATAGCTTTCAGTGAGAAAATGTTCGAAATTTAAAAATATTAATCATTATGAAAGAATGTTTCCAATTGAAATTAATTGTGCTTTTTATCGCCGTACTAGAAACTCTGTAGTTCGAAAATCAAAAATTAATCGAGTGTTTTTTTTTTATTTATACAAAGGAGGCGGAAGGCGTAAACGGTAGAGAATTTGTGAGATTATCTAAGTTACAATATAATTAGTGTCTGTAATTATACTCGCTCGTTCCACATTCAAACGGGTCATATTGGGTAGTAAAATAAATAGTTAGTGGCCTATGTGTTACCTACACAAAAAAAATTGTGCAAAGCCAACCACCACGCAAAAATACCACCGGTTTATATATTTTCCGGTGGTAGTATTTGCTTCTGGTATTTTTTAATCAACGCAAAAATAGGATTATATTATAATAAAGTTTTTTACCGCCGGTCTAAATTCGTCGTCTATCAATTTATATTGGATTTTTTAGGTTTTTTATACAATATTGGAAAAAATACTTTTACATATATAAAGCCAAACAGAAAGTCATTAATATACTACTTTTCGTTTCGTTCCAATTCAATAGATTTTAGCAAAAACACATCCACACACATAAATAATTCACATCTGGACTAATATTAGGGGAAAAACTGTCTGTTTTTCATTGCACTACTAAACAGAATTTTATGAAGTTTGGTATTAAAAAAGCTTAAACATTGATACAAGTTAGGAGAAACTTCTTATAAATAATACCTGACGATCGACGATTCAAGCGCAAGGGAAACCGCGGGCGGTAATTAGTTTAAAATAATTGAATATAACGACGATCAAAAATTGCTTAGGCTTCTTCAATATAGTAGTGTTTCAATTTTATATGATGATGAGCCTAGATAACTCAGTGGTGAGAACGCGTACATTTTAATCGATGATTATTTCGATAATCGATGATATTCAGTGGTACTTGAGCGGGTTTAAACCCGCTCAAGTACCACTGAATTTTTCATATGCCTAATTTGAGTTTATAATTTTTCTGGAGGTCGGCAATGACGAAAAACATCGCTGGGAAACCCAGGAAATCTACCAACCCGCATTAGAGCAGCGTGTTGAAATATGCTCCTAAACTTCTCCTAGGTCTTAGCCCAGCTGTAGGAAATTTACAGACTATTACTGTACTGTACTATTAACTAAATTTATACTTATATTTAAAATGTGAAATTAGGTATGAAGTAAATGTGAGGTCCAAGGAAGTACATAGGCTACTTTTTTGCCTAACACATGACAACAAAATCTCTAAAATGCGAGCGAAACCGCGGGCGACAACAAGTACGCCATAATAGAATGTGTGCATACCTCGCCGTAAAGTTCTAACTCGTACGGTCTGTGAAGCTCAGTGTGATAATTACACTCGGCCGCAATCTGGACGTTTGTCCTTCTCTGAGTTTAACGGCCTTCGTACGAATAGTGTTGGAACTTCTCTTTGCGCATTATCGACTTTATCACCCCACGTGTGGCTAAGCTATTAAGGTAAATCTGTTTCGTCTCTATTCCAAAATCTGCCGTGGGTTTATTGGGTACCTTAACATTGTTTTGTTTAGATAAATGACATGAATATTTCTAAGAATATAAAATAAATGAAACCTTTATGATTAATAATCATTACATAGTATAAAACAAAGTCGCGTATCGCTGCCTGTCCCTATGTATGCATAGATCTTTAAAATTACACAACGGATTTTGATGCGGTTTTTTTTAATAGGTAGATTGATTCTAGAGGAAGGTTTTCGTATAAGATACACGGACAGTATAGTAAAGAAACTCGATAATTTTAGATGTTTCTAAAATGTTGTTGTAAATAAACAAATTCTGAGGACTATTTAGTATCAGTAGTGCGACGCCGAGGCGAGTCGCTAGTTTGTATATAATTAACATGATTTTACGTTAATATAATTCATGCCCTAAAGCAATAGAATAATGTAGCTTACTACTAGTATTTTTTTTTATCAATTGGGTAACGCCAGAAGTGACATACAACCAAAAAGAAGTTTACATCTACGTGGTATATCTTTCAGCTTCAATTATTCTCATAGAATTGTATTTTTGTAATTATTTTATACTGACAAACAAATTTAGTATCATTTTTTACAGCAAAATCTCTATCAGAAACTATACAATAACAAAAACTTTAGTACAAAATGCAAATTATATTCCATAATGTATTCATGAAATGCTAAATAATAATAAAACAATATAATTACAGTATAAAGAAAAGGAAATTACTTAAGTACGGTAGATACCATCATAGATCAGATCAGCTTAGTATGAGCGATAATCTGCTTTACCGATTGAGAATGACATATTGCGACGCAATGATTCGATGTTTAGATTAAAAAATACTAAGAGTTTAAGACTTGATAATGGAATTTGGAAACTGACGAAGGTTTTCTTAATCTAACTGCACACATTTCGTAAAGAATAAACTGTTTAAACTTACTCTAAATATATTTATTACTAGCTGTGACCTCGATTTCGTATGTGTTTGAAATTAGCACAAAGAACTCCACAAAGTTACTCCTTAATACATCAGCTTTCACTCAGCGAAAGTCTCGTCCGAAACAGTCCAGCCATTCTAGATATTAACCGGAACAAAAAGAAAGACAGACAAAAATGATATAATGAAATGAAAAAAAATATATATAAGTACGATACGTAAAAAGCGGTTATTTAAATTTTACAAACAGACACTCCAATTTTATTATACGTAGTACGTTAGTAAACGTGACAATAATATCGCCGCTATGAAATTTATTATCATTATTACACAATTTTGGTTTAGTTTCAAAATAGTTGGGCACTAAATTCCAGGGTCGGGCCGACCGCGACAAGTCCGAACTAAAAGGACTCCATTAGTTTCTGTGTATGAACTAATATGCTCTAATGCATGCTCGCTTTTAACACGCTTAAGTAACATCCTTATGTGTATAATGAAGACAAATTCAGGTGGTGGTGGATTTGTGTAAGCCCGCCTGTGTAGGTAACCTCCCACTTATTCCATAATCTATCACCAAACAGTAACATGAGTTAGTTTTGTCGTGATTCGGTTTGAAAGGTTAGTGAGCTAGTGTAACTGTTAATCACTAATCACGAGGTACATGAAGCGTATTGGTGATGTAAGGAGGTGATATATATTTAAAAAAAATAGTATATTACAAATAAAATAAAATATTCCTATTACACATCAAATTAGGCTTAAAGTTTGATTACAGTGTCAATATATGGCCGCTGGTGACCACTTATCATCAGGTCATCTGATAAACGACATTTGCTAATCTGTCAAATAACACAAATAAATGTAAATGTACATATACATATACAATGCTCGAAAACAATAGCATCAAAATGCACAGTGTAGAGAAGCGATTTGTTCAATTCACAAGACAAATTTAAAGGATCTATTGCGAATAATCGAAAAGAAACGCAATACATATCTTTCATTCTTATTAGGCTTATGTAATAATGGCTTTAAGTCAATTGCCTCTGTTAACAGTTCGGCTCTTTAAAAGTTTATTATTAATACTGTTTTGTAAATGGTGTAGTTTAGCGAACTCGATTGGTCTGCGTTAGATTCATGCTGGCCAACGTATATCGCTATGTACGTGTTTATTACGATTATGGTAAATACCATTTGCGTGCCCCGAAGGAGACGTTTACCGAATCAGTCCTCTATCGCAGAACAAACATTCGGTATTAATTGTTGGCAATAGGTTCAAAGATTAACAATACGATACATTCCATGAACTAAATCAAATCGACTAAATCCAGGCGTTTTTTGAGAGTAATGTAATATGTCTATCTCACATTTGTTAATCCGCCAACATATTTATTCAAAAGAAAGTTGCCGGCTAGATCTTAAATTTAAATCTAAGATATCGGAATATGCAGCCCTGTAAGCCAAGCCATTACCTCGAAATATACATATATAATTATAAAAAAGTACATCATTTATTTGCACTAATATGTAACACCAATTCACAATACATAGCTCTACGTTACGAGACCCTGTATCAGTCTAACGTGACTCCATTAGCCTGTCTATGCTTTAATATACATTCTGTTTTTACAGCGGTCGTGTGACGCAGCCTTTTGTTTTCATGTATAAAAGCTTAAATTTGTCTCGAACAACATCTATATTTTGTATTTATTATGTTATCAAATAAGTATCAGAGGCTAAATTACTTTCAAGCGATCTCAAACAGATACCTACTAAATATACGGCTTTAAATAATATCAATGAAATTTCCAGTATTTAAAGCTAAGGCCAAAAATTAAAAAGCTAAGGCCTTCTTTCGTTTACAGGAAAAGATTTGTAGATACCTCCCCGTTGATACAATGCAAATAAAGTGGCAATTGTATCTTCACATGTAGCGAAATTTTGTTGAACTTAGACACATACAACCTGCACGTGTCTAATCTATAGTTCTTGCGTTTCCTTCACCGTAAATTAAAAAAAAAATAAACTCAGTGATGCTTGTCCCGGTTGACCCTCAATCATTGGATAAGAGATACGCGTTATAATCACTCTCATGTCAGCTGTTTTAGATGAAATACATTTTAATGGAAAATTATCTTTATATAACGAGGAGTTAGGCTTCAACTCATTATCAGACATGATGATAATCGAAATATAAGTCTAGTCGTTCTCGTTCATAATATCCCTTTCTTTTATTATTCCATTAAATATGACTTTTCGGCTGTCATGTGTTCTAGGTCATACCGACGTTGGCAGCGTGTACGATAAAAAATAAATAAGTCCTAATTAAACTTTTTGATTCTTCGACATATGTATGCATGTATATGTGTATTATCGTGAGTAGGATTAAAACAAACACTTCGTATAATGTTCATCAATATATTAATTGGTTTACTTCCAATTATGCAGGGCTGTTAACACTTAGACCTCACCCTTGTATGTAATTTACATCACAATATACATATTTCACTGTAATACAATAATGTCGATAGTATAAAATAAGTAAAAGATTCACCAAATTCGTTTATTCTATTATGTATTATAATATATTATATAATATTTCGAATGGTAACATATTATAACTCATTAACTATTCACATATACGATCTTCTGCAATATCTACTTCAAAAGTGTTTGAATTCACACACATTAAACATAGTATGAATAATATTAATCTATATAATTTGAAATGAGACGTAGAACTAACAGCTTTACGAGCTTTCCAGGCTCAGTAAATACATTAAGGCATTAGTTCCACGTCTGTTTGTTTTCAAATGCTACTAACACTTTCAACTCTTTAATTTCAATTTTTTACTGATAACTTCTAAGTGATAATTACGAAAACATTAATTGACTCAATTCGGAAATTGAATCTTGTACTTGTCACTAGACAAAGAAGTCAGTAATACATTATACAAATAGTAATTACATCGAGACTTGTTTTTAATTTTTAAGGTATTGTAGAGCCGAACATTTCAACGATGTGTAATTCTCAGCCAACCGTTCAAAAAATATTCTTTTAACTTCCCCAGTCGGCACGTCCTGTTACTAAATATAGGCGAAATTGTTTCAGCTACCTGAGCTTGGATTTTGATAAAGAGTGATGCTATTTTAAGAACGGTTTATAAAGATTTACAACGAATTAATATTAGCTGGAAATGTTTTTTGAGTTATTGATAAAATGTTTCATATTTGCAAATATTATTGTAGCATTAAAGTGGCAAGTTATAGAAATTGAAGGTATAATAATACCTGACATGGCTCAATGGCAGAACGCTTGATTTTGCGAAAATTGCGAAGATTTACATGGGCTTATTTTGTGTATGTAATTCTTCTTAGATGAAGCCATGAGTCGGCTGGAATCTTCCACGTGGGGCGACGTGGTAAATTCTAAAACATCATCCTCAAATAGAGTGGGGCTTCGCCCATAAATTGAGGGCCGTTAAAGATTCAGACGCTTTTTTTTAATTAAACCTTGTCATCATATATTCTGAATTCTATACGAAAAAAAATATGTTCGTTCTTTTTTGAATATTTGAAACAGAACTCTGTCCCAGGCCAAATTGTTTCCGAGGCGGCAAGGATAGACAAAAACGTTTTTCATTAAATCTAAATAAAGCGATGTTTTTTCGGGACGGCCTCGGATGGAGAGTTAACTTTCAGCGCCGTCCCTCCGCTGACGAGTTGGAGAGATTTTTTCACTCCACATATATCTTTTGTGCAACGCTTTTTTTGTGTTCGGAAAATTAAACTTGATATATTTTTAAGGGAAAATTTATATATCGAAGCAATCTGTATCGACATGCTATATATGTATAATAGTAGCAGTAAAACTTTTGTATTACTTGAATGAAAAAAATACCAAATTAAAAAAATCGATATGATTTTAGTATTTAATATTTAGCGTCTGTCGTCTTTGTACAAATAATAGCATATATAGAGTAACATATGTATATATGTGAGCCTAGATGGTTCAGTGTTGAGAACGCTTTTGTATACTTACTGTCTTAAAATATCTATGTGAATTTCTGTTATCTACATTTCATTATGATTAGTCAAAGTTATAATATCTTAAGATTTTAGTAGTTACATTTATTTATCAATTAATACAAACTGTACAGAATTGTAACCTCAAGATAAGCCACTCATAAAAATAAGCCACCAAGTAAAGACATAACATAAACATTTATAAAACGAACGTAAGAAATGATTTCGTCTTACAATGTTATTTATTTCAAATACCCAGTG
Source organism: Vanessa cardui (assembly GCF_905220365.1). Taxonomy (NCBI): domain Eukaryota; kingdom Metazoa; phylum Arthropoda; class Insecta; order Lepidoptera; family Nymphalidae; genus Vanessa; species Vanessa cardui. The sequence continues at coordinate 10,845,490 of NC_061139.1, forward strand.
AAACGCTCTTTAACGATGAACCCTCTCGAGCTCGATACGTCGATACGCGAACCGTATTCTCGTATCGTAAAATAATGAGTTGTTCCTCCATAAACATACATATCCTACACTCCGAGGACGTGTCGAACTCCGCTCATATTTCGACCTCGTTTCGAGAATGTCTTTCTTCGCCTAGCATTTTATCTTCGGAAACAAAAGAGGATGCTTTTTGTTTTTTTTTTATGTATACAGTTAGGACACGTTGTTCGTAGTTCTGTACGAAAATGTACAAAAACTAGCTTATAAACCGCAAGGCGCCGTTGCGATTTATAAACATAAAGAAATGCTTCTTTTTTAAAGAAACGTTTGTGCCTCCAAAATGTACGCTTTAAAATAAAATACTCTTTTTTTTGAATAAATATATAAATATTGGACTACATCTCATACAATACTCTGATCCCAATGTAGGTAGCTAAAGCACTTGTGTTATGAAAAATCAGAAGTAACGGCGATACACAAACATCCAGACCCAAGACAATACAGATATTAGTGAACGTTTTCTACATCGACTCGGCCGGGAATCGAACCCTGAACCTCGGAGTGGCATACCCATGAAAACCGGTGTACACACTACTCGACCATAGAGTCAAAAGTCTTATACATTTTTTTTAATGTAAAAAATTATGATTTCAATTACATATAAATTATATTATGTAAAAAATGAGTTCATATTTTCGTCTTATATAAACTGTAAGCGTGTTAAGTAATCTTCTACCGCGGCAGATATTACAACACTTTTCGCATCCTTATGCGGGCCCTAACCAAGATTGATTTCGTCAATAGCTGGCGGGTTGAGCATCAATCAAACTGACGGCTAGTAGAAATGAAGGGTTCCCCACTTAGAGGCGCTATTCCTCGAAAATAACTACTCATACTAACTTCATAATCTTATATGTTAAGATGGATGTTGCTTTCTTCTACGATATAAATAGACTTGACACTGGTTTACTGATCACTATGAAAGTTTGTATGTGTGAACGTCATCTGCCTCGTATGCCTTATGGCTAGATATAATTGATTATGTGTAACATATATATAAAATACTAGCGACCCGCCCCGTCTTCGCGCGCATGCAATACTGATACTAAACATTCTACAGACTTGGTTTATTTACGACATCACATTAGAAACATCAAATATTATAAGTGTTTCTTTACTATATATCTTCCATGCATTATACAAAAAATTTCCCCTCGAATCACTCTACCTATAAAAAAAACGGATAAAAATCCGGTAAGCGACTTTATTTTATACTATGTAAAATATTAATCGAAATGTAATACTGAACCAAACTTCGTGAATTTTAGTATGAAAGAAATGTATATCCCAAGGAAAGACATAAACTAACGATTAATCCCAAAAATGCAAAGCCGCAACAACTCGTAACTATGAAAGTTGTATGAGAAATAATTTATAACGATCATTGAAAGTGAATTGCGAATTTGAGTTTCAAAGATTATGAATCAAAGACCGACATCCCCGCCTGTCTTGTGTCTTGATAAATACTTCGTACGTTATGTGACGATTTGTTTTCATTTCCTCACATAGCGCATAATACTTTTACTTTGTTGACCGATTTTAAATTAATAAATAATAAATTTCTTAATTTATATAACGTGTGTATTGAAATTCTAGAGGATCGATTTGTTATATACATATTTTAGCGAGCTCATTCGTATAATTGTATTTATTAATTGAATATAGATTTAGAAGTAAGTTTATGTATACTCAATTTATGGTTCTCAAATATCATCATATGAAATAAATAATAATAAAAAGAAGTACAGCAAAGTTCTTTGAGTAAAAATCTACTTCAATACAAAGAGGTTCTAATGCAATTCCGGCTATTGAGGCTGGTAAGTGGCCGGTGAGCCACTTACGCAGTATATGCATATTATGTAATGCAAATGCATGCTCAGACGATGCCCGCTTTATTCACTTATTCTTATATTCCTATATCTAATATTATATTGTGTGAAAGATGATATGGCTGGAAATAATTTTACTTGTGAGATGACGTCAGATAGAGAACTCTGGAAGATGAAGACATGCTGCACCGACTTCAAGTAAATTGGGATAAGGACGGGAGTATAATGATCTTATATTGCAATGAAAAGTCAGTTTGACAATGATAAAGGCCATATTAGGCGTATTATTGATCTCCAATAAATTGTTGATAGTACAATTGGAACTCGACTTATACGAACTAGGAGTGATATAGTGCTCGAAGGAACGGAGAGGCTACCGCTGGTTTTTAGAAGGTAAAAAAAAGTAAAGTAACATCCTGTAAATTACCCACTGCTGGGCTAAGGCCTCGTCACCCATTAAGGAGAGGGTTTGAAACATATTCCACCACGCTGTTCCAATGCGGGTTTGTGGAATGCACATGTGGCAGAATTTCGATGAAATTAGATACATGCAGGTTTCCTCACGATGTTTTCCTTCACTGCCAAGCACGAGATGAATTATAAACACAAATTAAGCACATACATATATAGTGGTGCTTGCCTGGGTTTGAACCCGAAATCATCGATTAAGATGCACGCGTTCTAACCACTGGGCCATCGCGGCTTTTTTTAGTAGGTATTTCGGCAATATATTGCCAATCAGTCCCACTCTTTACGGGGTACGTTTTTCCAACGAATAAACCAACGCAGCGACTAATTTCCTGACCTAATACCATGCAATTTAATATACCTGTAAATGTTACTTAAATAATGTACTTAAATATTATATGTATCAGTTAACCAATATACGTGTTGTTGGTGTTTGGTTTCAAACAACTGTAATGATGTATACAACACTCGCATGTTTTATCGGTGTTTTTGTTTTCGCCGCAGAAAATCGTGCCATTTACGGCAACAGATGGATTATAACTTGCAAATAAAATATAGTAATAATATTCTATATCATGATAATAACGCTTCATATATATTATAAACCTTATTGTCACAGGTCGTGGTGCAAACCCCAGTCCGGACCGATAAACAGTTATTGGAATATTCTCTAAAATATTCTCTTAAACTCATAATTTTACGTATTACTTTCACATTGTTTTTTTTTAAACAGACATCGTAAATATTCAAATATAAGGACCGTAAATTTATGCCTATATTTCTATTTCATATAAAAAATTTTATATAGTAGAAGTAGAATATGGTAGTAGTTTTGGGTCATCGAAGTATAGTCATATTAACAGTCACACAGTGTGTACACCGGCTTTCACGGGTACGCCACACCGAGTTTCCGGTTTCGATTCCCGGCCAAGTCGATATAGAAAAAGTTCATTAGTTTTCTATGTCAACATGGGTCCGGGTCTTTGTGGTACTGTCGTTACTACTGATTTTCCATAACACAAGTGCTTTAGGTAACTAAATACATAGAGATCAGAGTAATGCATGTGATGTCCAATATTTATTTATTTATATTTATGGAATTCTCGGAAAAGCTTATTTATTATATATTTAATGTAATATTCATAGTGGCAACGGCTTAAAACCAGAGCGTCTTTTCATAGCACGGCCAGAGACAGACTCCATATAAAGTGTCGTTACATAAATTCTTTCATTCAGGAATGACATATTTTTCAATTTTTAATTTTAAAGTGCAGAGGAAAATGCTTTCAGCAAGAATTTTAATTTTAAAGGCAGTATGCAAACTTAATTAGAAACTGCTGCGGGGCACTTCTAGGTCTTTTAGACCCACACACGAGATTAATTCGCCTCGAAAATTTTATACATAAATGGATGTTAGCAGTTGTAATGAAATAACATCTAAGTGTTTCGAATGATACGAGCTTGTAGGTAATTAGGAAGTCTGGCAGTTGATTCAAAGGGATTGCCGGATTAGATGGCTCGATAATGCGTACGACCCTTGAACAATTTGTCCTAAAGGCTGTGTATAAAACGGTAAAACGTTTATTAATTTTAAACTGCCTTAGATGTTTCACGGCTAATGGTTCTTCTTTAGTAACTTTCGTATAATAAAGTTAACAGTAATTTTAATAAATGATTAAGGACACTCATTCTGTCTAAGCAAAGCTAATCTAAAACAATTTTCTCGTTTATAATGTAATAATACGTCATATATGTTTGTTGAAAACTGTAAATGAACACACATAATAAAAACATATAATTAAAATATTTTCAATAGAATCCATTATTATACTATGACCAAATAAAATTATTGAGTCATATATGATACATTTCCGTTTCAAACAAAATCGATGGCTTTATTTTGTACCTCCATAATAAAAAAAAACTGAAACCATAAACACAAAAGTACTCAACTTAATATAACGTTCATCGTCACCAAGATATTACTCAGCGATTTAGAGCTTCCACGCATTGTGTGCGCATCAGAAGTGACAACTGCCTGTGGGTACCCATAACCCATAACCCAGATGCCTCTTCTCATAATAAAAAATCCTTTTCATTCCATTTTAACCCTAACAAAATACTAATGTAACGTGTCTATTAATTATAGCGTTTTTATGCTTTTTACAGTCAGTGCGTAATCTTAACTAATTAATAATACGTAAAAGTTACCAAAGATAATTACGAAAGGGTACCAGGTGCGGGACACTGTCTAATGTGTACATAAATGAACGTAAATTGCTCTGGAAGGGCTCGTGTACGTTTGAGTGTTATAATTTACTTTGTATAAAATGTTCTGCTTTTATGTTTATTGTATACACGCACAAAGTTAAAGTGCGTGGAAGTTCTGAAAGTAGAGTAAATATTTAAAAAGGGTGAAGCGCCAATGTCTGTGGGCGTTGGTGACGAATGACTACAGTCACCTTTATCGGCCCGCCTACCTATTTTAGTATTAAACATAAAATATTTCCTTAAATCCGCCTTCGCACTGGCAGTGTGAATTAATCGTGTAATAAGTATTTCATTGAATAATCTTCAGATTACACATTTTTTTATTCACATAATATGTATCATATAAATAGTTTAACTTTAATTTAAATAACATACCATTAATGTTGGAGTTTATACCTTAATTTAAATACACCTCTAAATCGTACGTAATCCTTCGATGTAGTAAAATAAGATAGTATACTAAATGAACAAATAAGTGCTAGACAACAATACATAAGTACGTTACTCTGATGTCAATGTAAGAAGCTAAAGCACTCGTGTAATGGAAAATCATGTAACGACGGTACCACAAACAGCCAGACCCAGACAACATAGAATGATTTTTTTTTTCTACATCGAATCGGCCGGGAATTGAACCCGGGACCTCGGAGTGGCGTACCCATGAAAACTAGTTTACATGCTAGGAGATCAAGGAGGTTGTCAAATAATAATAGTTGTAATTGCGTCGAATGATAAAAAAAATTAATAATAGTTTGAACCTGCGATTCCAGAATTTCGCAAAAAAATACGAGTATTTTATTTCTACGACACGTAAGAGTATTTATGGTCATCTCAAACCATTGATACTGACAGCGCAAAATATAATGCCCTACCGGCCCTAGATCGTTAAATTGAATTTGAACGTAGCTATTCTGGCTCATAGCCATTGGCAGAGAAGAAAGAGCCATCCCATCTCCCATCGGTGTCGTAAGTGGCAATTGATGGATTTTGCGTTGAGTGCATTCAACGATGGGACACGTGCGTGCCTCACACGGAAAGTGATGGAAACACATACTCTACTACCACTTAAAATTCTGCCAAATTATCTTCTATCTCGTTCAGACACAATGCTGACGATAATGATTCAATCTGTATCCATGAAATATAAAGAAATGACTAGTCTGAGATGTCTTTTAAAGTCTGCCAATCTTTTATGGATTATAAATGTAATAATGTAAATATGCTGAAGGTCATATTTTGCAAGAACGAAAAGTGTTTTTTTTATGATATAGTTAGGCGATTGTCCAAATGGGCCAAATGATGGTAAGTGTTCACCAACGCCATTAACATTGGTGCTGTAAAAATATTAAGCAATTCTCTACATCGCCAAATACCAATCTTGGGAATTAAGATGTAATGTCCCTTGCCCCTGTATACTGGCTGACAAACTTTTCAAACCTGAATACAACAATACTAAGTTTTTCTGTGCGGTTGTAGGATATCTGATAAGTGGGTGGTACCCATACGGGTTTATTCAAAGACCAACCACCAAGTGAACAACAGCAGTAAACATAAGTGTAACGATTTTTATTAAATAGCGGGTATTGCAACGCAATATTATGCAAATGCGGGAAGACTGCGTGCCGGCGGCGATTTGGCGCCGGTCTCGTTCTGTTTGGCCTCACTGACAGCGGAATGACTATTTTGACGTTAATATTCATATAACCTTTGTTCCATTACTAATCTTTTTGCTATGCTAATTTTTATTTTTAATGCTGCGTATCTGAAATATTATGTAACTAGTTTGTGGAGTTTTTTTTGTAACTATACCAGATTATACCAGATAACGGAGTATTTATTATGACAGTACAGGGCGATTGTGACACACAATATTCACATAATACATACATATTATAATTATTTTATTTAACTGTTAAAGCGAGTTACAAAACTTTACTTGTATAAAACAAATGCGAATGAGATTATGTTCTTATGATTAATCGTTACTCAATCACGCTAAGGGCTTGTTCCCCTTTTGAAGAGAGAACAGTTAGATTTTTATGCGGTAACTTGCAATGTTTTACTTCACTTCACGAGTTATAAACAAGAAGAGAGAACAAAAAAACTCAGTTATGAGTGAATGGGTTAGGATCTCCTGAACTTCATCTAAAATTCATGTATCGTAAGCTACGGGGCTATCTTGGGTCATATCGAATAAATGTCCTATTTAATTATTAACAATTACTTTCAAGTGCCCGCTCATACTGTGGCCGCACGTCGTGACAAGCGTTTGCACCAGCTTTATGAAAATCCGTAACCCGAGTCGTTCCACTGCATTTCTCTTAGCTCGGCGATGTTTGTTTTTATGCATAAAACATGTTCATATCTAAGCTATATAAGAGATTTATGAAGAAAATGGAACATAATCTTCATATTGTTATCGTTACCAACGTATGTTTGTTCCATTGTTACATAAATATACACTACTAGATAAACCTACGGCTATACCCGCGGAAAATTTATAAAACACAAATTTTCTATCCCGTTTTACTGGCCTTAGAGGTGTAGTTTCATTAAATTCGTTCTTAGCGGATGTCTACACTATATAAGGAACTAACCTGCAAAATTTCAAGTTTGAAGGTATTATAGTTTCTGAGATATGGTGTTCGTATGTGAAATTGGCTGCTCCGCGCAGTTAGTATGTTGCGTTTAACGTTATTACTCTGTCGATCGTAACGTTATATTATGGACTTATAGACCGAAAATAAAAATAGAAATGGCCTGTTTTTTTAAACCGGATATATCATATATTACACTGACAAACAGCAGTGACTAGTATTGTTGTGTTTTTTTTTTTTTGAAGGGTGAGTGTGCCCAGTGGAAGAGTCGAGATGGCCCAGTGGTTAGAACGCGTGCATCTTAACCGATGATTGCGGGTTCAAACCCAGGCAATCACCGCAGATTCATGTGCTTAATTTGTCTTTATAATTCATCTCAAAACATGGTGAGGAAACCTGCATGTGACAAATTTCATAAAAATTCTGCCACATGTGTATTCCACCAACCCGCATTGGAACAGCGTGGTGGAACATGTTCCAAACCTTCTCCTCAAAGGGAGAGGAGGCCTTTAGCCCAGCAGTGGGAATTTACAGGCTGCTGTTGTTGTTGTTGTTGAGTGTGCCCGAGTAATTACAGGCATAAGGGTCATAGAATTTAAATTCCTAAAGTCGGTGGTGTATTGGCGATGTAAGAAAAGGTTTTGAGATTTTAATGGCTGTGGTGACAAATTCTTCAACTGTACATTATTATAGCACAGAGTTCAACTTGAAAGTTTGTTTAACATTTTTTGTCAAAGCTAAAAGTAAAATGAATTTGGCAATCTTATAGTTCAAACTATAAGTTTGCCAAATTCTGGCAACTGGTAACTGTTTTATTTGTCCATTTACAAGAGCACGTAAAAATATAGTAGTGATTGTCGGAATTTAATCCCCTACATTCGGACCCGTTTATCCCCCCGGCTATCCCCGATAATAGGCTGACGACGAGTACTATAATATATGTATTATTATAACGTTATATATACATATATAGTTGATTTATAATATAATGTTAAAGTTATTAATTTCGGGATATATACCATTAGCTGGCTATTTCATCTCATATTAAATTGTTTATCTATATAATATATGAGACAAACAAAAAAAAATGCCCGCTGAGTTTTGTTTCGCCGGTTCTATGAGTCATCTATGATGATCATATATATAAGTACAGCCAATTTTATATCGGTCCGTCTTTGAGTGTTACTCTAAACTTCTTTTATTTACATGAAAAATTAAAAAAAAAAAAATAATTAACTAACTTAAGTATATTTTAAATTAAAATTCCATCTTCTTGATTTCCTGATCTGTTTTTGACGCTGAAAATTAAGTTTAATTCAATATACATATGTACATGTTAAGGTAATTATTATTAAAAATAATTCTCATAGAAAAATAAATTCCACACTCTGAATTAAAAAGAAAATACAATATATTGCATTAAGTACCAATACATTATCATGTAAATTGAATGCATTTTACGTTCCCAAGACCTCTTGTTTAACACTCGAGTCCCGGCCACGTTTTTTATTACAGTAATTAGTTTTACTATTTCCATTCGTTTACTGTGGGATTAAATTATTTGTCTGCATTCATTCCGATTAAATAACGATATGGTTCAGTGGATATTTAAGGTTACTTTTCACCGATAATCGCAGATACAAATTCATCTTTAAGTCTTCGAATTTTAAATTAACCTTTTTTTTGGTTGGTGTACGAGCATATGGGCCACCTGGTGGTAAGTGGTTACCATCACCCATAGACAGTGACGCTGTAAGAAATATTAACTATTCCTTATATCGCCAATGCGCCACCAACCTAGGGAACTAAGATGCTATGTCGCTTGTGCCTGTAGTTACTCTTGCTCACTCACCCTTCAAACCGGAAGACAACAATACTGAGTACTGTTATTTTACGGGTGGGTGGTACCCACCCAGGCGGGCTTGCACTAAGCCCTACCACCAAGTAAACATAATATAACATTACATTTCGTGATCGATGTATATAGGGAATATTTATTCCCATCTTATTGAAGAATTTCTGATTCATATATTTGTTCCAAAGACATACAGTGGAGTGCCCTTCCCTTTGACGAGAGGACTCTCCTTAACGATCTCTCAAGACTGAAACAGCTAAGTAGTCTTAAAGGATAATCAGAATTTAGTCGTCTACAATCCCGAACAGTACAATATTGATTTAAAATACTTGGAAATGAATTCGAGTATTACTTTTTGAACTTTATATGATTTACAATGTTATAAGCAGACTTCTATGCATATAATAAAATTGGAGTGTCTTTTTGTAATATTAAAATAGCCCCTTTTTACTCAATGCAGAGATGGCCTAGTGGTTAGAATGCGTGTATCTTAACCGATGATTGCGGTGCTTGATTGGTTCAAACCCAGGCAAGCACCGCTGATTCATGTGCTTAATTTGTCTTTATAATTCATCTCGTGCTCACGGGTGAAGGAGAACATCGTGAGGAAACCTGCATGTGACAAATTTCATAGAAATTCTGCCACATGTGTATTCCACCAACCCGCTTTGGAACAGCGTGGTGGAATATGTTCCAAAAACTTTCTCCTTAAAGGGAGAGGAGGCCTTTAGCCCAGCAGTGGGAATTTATAGGCTGTTGTTGTTGTTTGTTATCTATACACGGTACATATACTAAAATAACATTGTTTACACATTTTGTCGGTCTGTCTGTCCGTCTGTTTGTTCCGGCTATTCCATGTAACAGCTGGACCGACTTTGACGGGACTTTCACTGGCAGATAACTGATATAACTGGGAGTAACTTAGGCTACAATATTTTATTTTGTTAAATTCAAACGTTTACGTTTTTACGCGGGCACAACTAGTTGTTAAATCAGATAAATCAATATTTACAATAAACCTAATAAATAATTATTAATGATTATCAACATCTAGTGAGTGTCTTGCCGGTATCTTCTCGGTAGAATATACTCTCCGATTATAGACAACGGTTGGTACGATAGATACATGCTGTTATGAACCTACTTGAATAAAGAATATTATAATTTGATTGAGATAAGTTTCTGCTTGGTGGTTGAACTAACTGATTACATAGTAGAACACCTAGACATAACGTAATTTATTATTTGAAATCGTACCATCGGTAAATTATAGATATAATAAAATATCAACAGACACGAAAAACGATTTACTTAAATATAACGACTGCGCAAGTGAAGTTAAGCACTTAAAAGGCTGAAATAAAATACAGTTTAACAACTTAAAATACCGACATTATTTTAACTTGAGCTGTAACGTTTGTATGTGAAAAATGGCAATATAATTTTCACACATTTCCACTTTTCGTTTTGCTTTAACTATGTAATTTAATTAATTGCACTGATATAATTATTTTATGGTGTCAAAAAAACCGCGTATTTTGTTTTAGAGTTGTGTGGTTCGGAGCTAAAGGAAAAATTTGATTTAAAATTAAACACATAATACACTAAGTTGAAGGCTGTTGTCTTATATTAAAGAGTGTGAATGTGTAAAACAGATATATATCTCGATTTGGACCGCCTGATAGTAAGTGATCAATGAACACAGACGATGACGCTTTAAAAACATTAACAATTTCTTACATCCCCAATGCACCAACGACCTTGGGACCTTGGCATGGCGTCTAATAAAAACATGCAAGTAAGTTAAAATAACGTTAATTCCTTTTTGTTATATATAAGACAACGCGGCTGTGTGTGCTATGTGTGTATGTATATGTCTCAGTATTCATACACATAATCTTTCCACCTAGTAACGCGATCATAGATTCAATCTGCATTGTTTGTGCATCCTTATTGACACTGTAGAAGTAGGTAACAGTTATTAAGTGCGGGATATTTACCATGTTTTTTATTTTTATCCGTTGGTGCTCGATATTTCGACATTATCTACGAATGTCTTGTTCACGAGAAAATAAAAAACTTGGTAAACATCCCGTAGTTAATAACAGTAAAAATAAAAATAACCATGTTAATTTAAAATCATCATGTAACATTGATAAACCAGTGGTGCCAACTAGTGGTTATATATTTGTATCAATTTATATGAGTGTTTGTTTACGATATAATGCTTTAATTTTTTATCGCCGAGTCTGCATACAATGGTAGCCTTCAAATAAATATAAAATGTTAAACTCCATAACTGGCCGGTAGTTTTATTTGTTTCCGATGTTAGGCATCTGCCGCCGAATAAATATTGTTATTTGCCATTTTATCGGCTGCCATAAACGGGTATCTATATTTTTGTTAAATTTAAAACGAGAAAATTGAATGCAAAGGAATATAAATGTTTTCATGTTTATTTCAGAGATTAGGAATTTTACTTTCCTCGACTCTTCTTCACCGACGCGGTAATCGGCTTAAACTCTTACCTTCCTCGTTTGAACGGATAACCTTATCGATATTAGAGTTTAATACATACGGATACAAATGTAACAAATTTTTCACAGTGCCGGTGTTATCCTTCTGAATTGAGTAGGTATAATTCCGGTTCAATTTTTCTAATCTCCCGGAAACATTTTATATTTGCTCCAGATTAAATACTTGAATTAATTATGACATTATATATTTACTATTGGCTTGGAAGAATATTTTTATTTAAATAGACCATTTAGAGTCAAGAGTCGAGATGGCCTAGTGATTAGTGATTAGATGGTTAGAACGCGTGCATCTTAACCGACTTATTCATGTGCTGAGCAATTGGTCTTTATAATTCGTCTCGGGCTCAGCGGTGAAGGAAAACATCGTGAGGAAACCAGCATGTGACAAATTTCATAAAAATTTTGCCACATGTGTATTCCAGGCCTTTAGCCCAGCAGTGGGAATTTACAGGCTGTTGTTGTTATTGCAGACCATTTATTGTGAATGGTAATAGAGTGACTTAAGTCATGACTTTAAATGAGACTATGCATTACGATACAATTTCTATGCGAATCTTTAGAAGATGTTGTAACTAATTTCGTACTCTAATAATAAGATATAGAGGTTATTTTCCAGTATGCATAAAATGAGTTGTTCCATTTTAAGATCAATTGTTGAATCGTCTACTTCGATACTATACCCTTCACAAGCTTAGTGATAAAGTTAGCAAAGAAAATTTAGAGTAATACTGATCATGCTAGCTACACTATGAGACCTTAAGTAAACAACCTTTGTTAAGGATGGCTAGGTAATGACTTTATTAAATTTAGTAAAATATTTTGTATGAGATTAGAATACTATTAATTTTTTATTACACCCTTTTCTTAGTGGTAGGGCTATGTGCAAGCCCCTCTGGGTAGGTACCACCCACTCACCAATTATTCTACCGCACAAATAACAGTACTCAGTATTGTTGTGTTCCGGTTTGAAGGGTGAGTGAGCCAGTGTAACTACAGGCACAAGGGACATAAAATAATTATTAGTTCCCAAGGTTGGTGGCACATTGACAATGTAAGGAATAATTAATATTTCTTACAAATTCATTGTCTGTGGGTGACGGTGACCACTTACCATCAGGGGGCCCATTCGCTCGTCCGCCAACCTATACCATAAAAAAACACCCATATCACACAGAGAAGCTAGGCAAGAGACTCTAGTGCAACGTAACTAAATTACGTAGGAACCTTTGAAGCACTGCGCGCTAATTTAATCTTAAGCATTAATTACAGTTTAAAGTGTATTTAATTAAATTGTATCATTTAACTCACTTTAAACTTGATTAAAACCATTTCATCTTAATGGTTTGGATCTAATAACTAAATCAAATATTACATATTTCAATTTTATTTTATAAAATTTTATACAACTGTATGGTTACCGTTTCTGAACCTTACATATTTATTATATTGGAGTAATAATTGTGTAATCTTTCTTTAAGTATTTTTGATAAATAGTAAAAAAAACGTCTGTGTTTTAAGTAGAAATAAATTATTGTATTGAATTGGAACCATGATTTATTTATTGTATTTTTGTTTTAATATTATTAATTTTTGATTAATAAATGGTTGATTTTAATGATATATTTCAAACTTTATAATATATATCTATTACCATTAAATGTGGAACCAAATACTGCATGTATGTAATATTATTTTTATATTTTAAAATCTACCATAATCCAAGCGCAAATAATTCGAATCAAATTATATTAATTAAATAACAAAGCGAATAAAAATCCCAGTAAACCAAAAATATAACTGGGCTTAATAACATTTTAAAACGACTAACATACATCGCACTGAACTGGTGGCTCTAACAGGACGATATTTAACACAAGAAATCCTTATTTGAAATCTAAGAAAGGGGTGAATTTTGTACTAAAAATTGATATCGAAGGAGATTAAATAGGGGAAGTGAAAGTCGGCGTGGAAATTCGCATTTTAACCCGAAGTCATCGGTTAAGATGCACGTGTTACCACGGGGCCATCTCAGCTCCTTCTTTCATTTTATCGTATTTTATTGTATGTATAGGTAATTATATATGCTATCGTCACATTATTTGCTAAAACACTGTTTGAATTAATGATAATGAATGGTTGATATTTGTATATAAGTTTTATTTTGTTATGTGTATGTTACGTAATCGTCGAGTGTAAAGATACAACCACATTCTCGTTTTATAATATAGTTTAAGGTTAGAATTTAACGTGACCGGATGTGTGGCATCTATTTTAGCAGGACATTTAACGCGTTGGTCCGCATGCCGTTATCAAAAGACTCCGGTTGAAATCCAACCGGTTATCCGGTCACCGTATTTGTACGCTAGATACCAAAATTGCCTGCAAAGATTTAAATGTATGTTAATTTTATCGTTAAGTTTTATTCTTTGGTTTAGTTTTCGTATAATGTTATTTTTTTTATTCAAATTTTACATTTGCAAGTTTGTGTATATTTAATTTTGATTTTCGTTTACAATTAAATTAAATTGGGATTGTACAGTTAAAGATCAATAGAGAAGGTGCTTCTCTGTGTTCTTAACCAATATGACATCGTTGTCAAATCTCTTCTCATTCTATCTTCAATGGAGACTTGGTCCTTCTCTCCGGGTCACATGAAAATTGTGTGATAATATGCTTTGTTAATTGTATCAGTTAACTCTGTAACGGGCAGAAAAAGTATATATTATTTTTAATTTGGCACATATATATGTATATGTGCTTAATTTGTGTTTGTAATTCATGTTGTGCTCGGCGATGAAGGAAAACATCGTGAGAAAACCTGCATGTGTATAATTTCATCGAAATTCTGCCACATGTGTATTCTACCAACCCGCATTGGAACAGCGTAGTGGAATATGTTCCATACCCTTTCCTTAATGGAGGCCTCAGCTCAGCAGTGGAAAATTTACGGGCTGTTACTTTACTTTATTTTTATAGCATTATTTCAAATAAACAATATTTTATGTATATTTTAATTCAAAATCACACAATTTAAAATTTTAACCACATGGCATAATTATGAACATATTTAAACGTGAATAGACTCTCGTGTAACGCTGTTAGTTGAATTAAATCGATAATCGATCAAGCCCTCATTTCGCTTCGTAACACACGTTCATACTAAATTGATATTTTAAACAAAACGTTCGCAGTAATTTAGGTGACTTTTTTTCATTGACGCGATGACGAGCGGACAGGAAAACAATTTAGGGGAACTCTGTATCGGTAAATTTACTTGGTTATTTATGTCCGAGCGATCAGGGAGCCCTTTGTGAGTTGGGAATTTAAATTAACTTAACGCTCAGGCTTTTTTTAATATATTAAATTATAACACTTATAACATTTTCTTGGTGGTAGAGCTTTGTGCAAGCCCGTCTGGGTAGCGTCATTGTCCATGGGTGATGGTGACCACTTACCATCAGGTGGCCCATATGCTCGTCCACCAACCTATACCAATAAAAATACGCATTAACTCGAAAGCTCTACGTTTGTGTGTCATCATTACATAGTATAAAACAAAGTCGATTACCGGCGTCTGCCCCTATGTATGTTTAGATCTTTAAAATTACGCAACGTATTTTGATGCTTTTTTTTAATAGATAGAGTGATACAAAAGGAAGGTTTCAATAATATACGGACAATATAGAAAATAATTTATATGATATACTAAATATTACAAAGCATATGTTAATAGCTACGAAATGATGAGCTATATGTTACTGATATAATTAATTAGAAGTTTGTATGATATAAATAATTGCCACTTTTGATAATGAAACTTTTATAATTAAAAATCGTTAATAATAGTCCTAAAATAAAAAATAAATATACATTTAACAAAACTGTTCTCAAAAAATGTATATAGACAAATTTGTAAGAATTCTCACAATTTATATGTTCGTTAATTAATAATGTAATAATTATTAACCTTTTCAGTTAAAATATTCGCAATAAATAGAGCAAATATTTTCCCCAACACTAACATCGGTAACAATATAGTTCCATTTTCTATGAATAAAAACCTCTTCATCGGTAAATAACTTTGAGAATTTCCTTTCAAAACAATACGGCGTATTGAAAACAATCCATTTCCCGGTGGAACTGGTTGAACTCATATAAATAACGTTACAATTAGAATTACGTCTAACAGGTGCTTTTAGAAGTCATTCATCAAAACAGTAACGAGTTTCGGCTATCAGTCACGCTACACGCAATAACGGACCGTAGTAACAACTGTTTCCTCTCTATAATGAGGTATATTGTTTTTCCTCAATACGTTACGTATATTTCGATGTAGGTATATCAATTTGAGCTGAGATGGCTCAGTGGTTAGAACGCGTTCATCTTAACCGATGATTGCGGGTTCAAGCCCAAGCAAGCACCGCTATGTATATGTGCTTAATTGTGTTTATAATTGATCTCATGCTCGGCGGTGAAGCAAAAGGGAAGGAAGGTGGGCTGTTACTTTACTTTACTTTATTTATATCAATTTGGGCCAGCAATCATTGTGGTTTTTACGAGGTTATAAATTTCATTAAGATTCTCTGATTTTACAGATATAGATGGTTGTTGTCCGCGACTTTGCTCATGGTTCAAGTATGCTTCACAGTAGCATGCGAAAGCAGCCCCGTTGTGCCCGCTGAAAAGACGTAGAGGGTACAGCTAGTTTTTAGTGGGCAGGTATTCCGGTGTGCCGTTTTGCACTCGGCGTCCTGGGCACCAGCGAATCCCATATACACGCTACTTCACCTGTTGGAAAGGCGTACAGCGTTTGTCCAGCGACAAAAAATGGGTTCAAATAAGCTTCACTACAAATTTTATCAAATTCTATTCATTGCAAGATTTAAAAACTTCTTTACACTTCTTCAATAATTACATAAGTAGTAGATTTCTTCCGACCCACATGCAGATTCCATCTTGACTCGAGATAATTAATATACACGAATTAAGCACATGGATGTCCATTATTCAGTATGCTCGGATTTGAATCTGGGATCCGTGGAAGATAAACGTGTTCTATACGGGTCATATCAGCGTCATTGATAAATGTAATAAATTTGAATTAACATATAAATCAGTAAATTTGAACCCTCGGGACACATAATACGATCACAAAACCCTCTCCTCGTGTACTCGTATATATGTATACAATTATTGAGTAATCAGTGTACGGGTATAGTATAATCTTAACTCCACCCAGAGCGGTCACGCACGGACTGGTATCTAGAGCTAAACGCGCCTCATGTGATCCATTAACTTACTCCCGAGGCTTCTTCGGCAATACACACGAACATCGCGAGTGTACTTATCGCTTGCAGTTTAAATATAAACATGTATTTATGCTATATCTATGTGTGTGTGTGTGTGTGTGCGTGTGTGAAAGAGAGTGGGTTAGTTGTGGTTGATTTTCAAACATATATAAATTCTATTTTATGTTTCATTTAAATTGAAACAGCGTCACTATTTTTATCTATATATGTAGTATAAAAAAGTCGTTTCCCGCCGTCTGTAGGTACAATTAGATATTTTAAACTACGATTTTGCAGTTAAATCGGTTTTCATCAATAAACATAGTGACTCAAGGGAAAGTTTCATATATACTACATCCATAATAATAACCGATGTAAATGTCTTAACCGGAAAAACATATTGGTTTTTTTTTCATGTTTGTTAGATAATCTATAAGTTATATCTATATGTTGTACTAAGAAACTGAAGAATGAGCTATGTTACAAAATCAAAATTTAATAGCGTTTGGAATATGTTACTTGAGTAAAATATGTTTTGGATTTCATAAAACATTTCAAAAGAACCGGATGGATAGAATACATGAATATTAACCGAAAATTGCGACCTTAAATCCGGCCGAGATTATGATTCATCTCGTGCTCTGTGCACGAGGAATACACAGCGAGAATCCTACATTAATCGAATTAAGTTTAACAAACTCGCAATGAAACGGCACAATGAATACGTATGTGTATTCATATTATATGTGAATGTATCTCTGTCTGGATGTCTGTTGCTCTTTCACTGTCAAAGTAAAAGTAAGTAAGTAACAGCCTGTAAATTTCCCACTGCTGGGATACGGCCTCCTCTTCCATTAAGGAGAGGGTTTGGAACATATTCCACCACGCTGTTCCAATGCGGGTTGGTGGAATGCACATGTGGCAGAATTTCTATGAAATTCGTCACATGCAGGTTTCCTCGCGATGTTTTCCTTCACCGCTGAGCACGAGATGAATTATAAAGACAAATTAAGCACATGAATCAGCGGTGCTTGCCTGGGTTTGAACCCGCAATCATCGGTTAAGATGCACGCGTTCTAACCACTGGGCCATCTCAGCTCATCTCACTGTCCAAGTACTGAATCGAATTTGATAAAACGAAGGAAGCAAGCTTCAATTCCTAGAAAGAGCATAGCGTACTCTTTTAGCCCTATCAAGCAATAAAACTCGCACCCAATAATACACATAAAATATATATTATATATTTAGGAAACTCACTTCGCCGACTAAGGGGTATTCTGTTCGTTGACTTGGTACAGGACGGTAGCTGAAAGTATTCTTGTTTGTATCACCGATTGGTGTTTTATTAACCGACTTCAAAAAAGGAGGAGGTTCTCAATTATAAAAATATAGTAATCAGAACCTATAAGTAAGTAACTATTTTACGGGCTTAGTTCTATTTCTTTAAGGTAGTCGTCAAGCAATTGATGTTAGTAAACATGCCTATGATGAAGTCTAGCTGATGGTGGATTACCAGGAGAATTCCTCAATGATTAACGGCATTGCATCGGGAAAAATGGTATTGTCTAATTGGCGATGAGCAGTTAACAGTTAACAGTTAAGGCTTTTGTAACTTAGGTAACGCTTAATTTGAGTTGCAGTCCACATCGTATTAAAACGGCGTTGAGTTATGTTTAGAGTCGAAAGCCGAAATGTACTGAGTATAATAAAGTGAATGACAAACACTACCAATTGTAATTATAAATAACAAAACAACACTGAAAAGCATTAAATAAATTTTTATAAATAAAAAAAAAAAACCGCATTCAAAAATGAACTAAAAAGAATAAAATAATCAGTTACATCCATATCCAATTTACGATTTTTTAATCGTAAATTGGATATGGATGATAATTTTTAATTTATTATTATACTCTAGTGTAAATATTCTTATATTACAGTTGTTATCTACTCTCTCTATCTCTATCTGCACTTACATGTTTTCGTTGTAAGCTCCTATCAACAAAGGTTGTCTGTGAGAGATCGCTATAAAAGATAAGACCATTTTACTAATTCTTTGTGTTTCTCATCAACACATGTGCTGTGCAATAAAGTATTTAAATAAAATAAAACTCGAACGAAGAGCGCGTAACTGCATACCTTGTATAACTATATTTCACTCGTAAATGAGATACAAAAGTGAGTTTTTGAAGTTTCAAATGGGATACGAATTTGACTTCAATTTTTTTTACTTTTGATTCCTGAAGCGATCAGTTTAAGCAAGTATAGTAACACAACTTAGATGTAGCATCGGCTAAATTCGTAAATCCGATCACATCCGAATTGAGTACGCCATCCCAAATTATCAACATTAATTTCTCATGCGAATATGATCTTTACACAAACGTAATAACTTGTAATATCATATGACCTAATATAATCGTCAATTTGACGCGTCGATTTACATGCACTTGCTTTTTCTGACGCGTGAATCTATAGCGACGAATAGAGTCGAACGGTGCGATAGGCAGCTATTTCTATTGGTTGTGTAAATCGGCATTAATCGGTTTTATTTTCATTCTATTGCATTTTCCGATGCTACATCTAAATTGTGTCGTACTATAAAGGTTCGTAACATAAGTGATATCGAAAACATTTTATATTTATGATAAATAATAAAGTCGACCGAAACTATGCTTTGACTAAATGTAATATCCGTATGTACGGAACACAGTGCCTTCGTTGAAGCGAGGACGGCCGAGATTAATAAGTTCACCGCGTCTCACATCCAAGTTGAGTCTTAAAGACAAGTTTCGACAACTTGACGCTTTCGAACCACACGACTCACAACTTAATTCGAGAACAAGTGATCTTATTCCAAATGAAAATATACGGCGTTCTATAGAACTTGTTCGTACTATCGCATTATTAGCTACTTTCTACATAAAATTGTTGTTGTTGTCCACCATAGCTATTGCTCCGGTTTAAGGGGTTGGTAGTCAGATATCAGGTATAAAAAAATACAGACGAATTGATAACCTCCTCCTTTTTGAAGTCGGTTGAAAACGTAATCAATATACTTCTTTAGAGTTTAAGCTTGCGTCATTTCGAATTTCATCAAATTCTTCTTAGTCCTATGGCTGAGTAGGAACAAAAGATAGACAGTGTTACTTTTACATTTATAATATATATTATAATAACACGAAATTTCTATTGTAACTGTCAGTTAATAAAATACAAATTAGAACACAGTGTCACACATTTAAAAAAAAAACAATTACGGTAATATTTCGTTTCTAGTGCGGGTGACAATCTAGATGTCAAATGTTTCAGCGAATGAAAGAACATCCTCCGTTATTACAGGGCTCAGGCTCAGGTGCGGTTGCCGCTCCAGTTGCCGTCGTGTTGATGTGTGAGTGACACCAAATACGTGCGACGTACCGGCGTGACCATAGCCTGTTTTAAATACACAGAGGAAATTTTTGATATAGGCTGTTTTTCTTTTGACTACATCACTCGTTTGGTATTCGATACCTAAAGAAGACGGCTTGCACTAGAGTGAACTGGCCGACATTATGATGTAAAGAAAAAGCTTTATGACCGTAGCGATATTTCTCTCTCTTTCTTTCTTTCTCCCTATCTCTTTCTATTATATAAGGTTTTGTATAACATTATGAAAAATTAAATTTACATTTACACAGGATTTAAATTAACAATTTCATTTCGTGCCATTTATACATTCTCATAGTAATTGAGAAAATAAGTTTGTTCCGTTAACCGGGTGACTAACGTTTTTATTATTTTGGAATATCACATATAAAAATTGGACTCAAATTAAAATCACGAAACTGAACTGTTCGTATATATTAATAAAATGTATTAACTCAAATATATAACTCAATATCGTCGTAATAGAGTTGAAATTCCAATAATACTAAATATTACAAACAATACTTCAAAATTAAAAAGTCAACATTATCAAAATAGTAACTTACATATTGGTAACGATTTAAAATGTTCAAGTTAAATTTATGACGCAGGTGTGCGTGCTACCCCAGTTATAGTTGCCAAAATATATCGCGTAAATATGCATTCAACGTGTGATGCAACGCTTAGACTTTTTATTTTTCTATGGAGTATGAAAATTTCAACTCTTTTATTAAGAGGAAATATATATTGTTCCCATCAACTTTCTAAATTTATCTTTACATATACAATTTTATTAGTTATACTAAAATAATACTGGATATCTTTTTTTCTTTCAATCGCTTAACAATAATTGGAAGAGTTAAAACGCTCATATAATTTCTTTGTTGTTTGAATTACCTATACCAATAAAGACGTTATGTCATAGGCAGCGTGATGGTGGATGGTACATTAATCATTTATCTTATAAACAATGCACCAACAATCTTGGAAACATACAACGTCCTTATAGCGTTGTTACTCTGGCTCACTTACCCTTCGAATTAGAAAAAATAATACCAGTTATTACTTTTTGTCGATAGAATAAGTATTGTATAATTACTACTTTACTTTTTTATACTTTGGTTTTGTTTTAGTTTTTTTTATTTTTTTATGTTATTTTTTTGTACCTACTTATATTATAGTCTTATTATATTTTGTTTCTTGTATTCAATGTTTGTCAAATATTTATGTCCCAAATAAAGATTTACTTACTTATTTACTACCAAAGCCTTACCAAGTAAAATAAACATTTGATCTTTTGTTAATTGATAATTTCGAACTATGGACTAAATAGTTTGGCAACGTATTCAACGCAAACAAATAATTATTTCTTTCTTTATTTCCAATATGAAAGAAAATCCCCGAACACTAAATCATCTCGGAACTTCGCTTCGTATTTTTCATCATGTCACTTTCGGAACGAATTATTGTAACATTCGGAGCGATTCGCTCAGCAAAAAACATAAGCCTTTGTACATGAACTCGACTTGAAAGCATGGCCAGGCCCGGGGATAAAAATAAGTGAAATATAACTCGGACTATTCCAGCGCTCGAGCCTTAAGTGACTTACCTAAAATTTTCGTTCTGACGTAAATTTTAAAAGAACTCTATATTCGTCCAATTGCTATGCAAACTTAATGTTTTATTCACCGAACCATTTATTCGAATTATCCCGAAGCCAATATTTACCTTTAACCTCGCGATGGGCACTTTTAAAAGTTTGGGTTCAAAGGAATTTTCGTAATTCGTCCCTTATTACATAGTTTTTTTTTTTCTTGCGAAAGGTAATTTTCTGTGTTTTATAGTAAACTAGTTTCCGTTAGTAGGAAAATTCTGCGCGGAAGTGATTAGAAGTTTTTGATAGTTATATATTTTTCAGTAACAACAACAACAACAACAGCCTGTAAATTCCCACTGATGGGCTAAAGGCCTCCTCTCCCTTTGAGGAGAAGGTTTTGGAACATATTCCACCACGCTGTTCCAATCCGGGTTGGTGGACCACACATGTGGCAGAATTTCTATGAAATTTGTCACATGCAGGTTTCCTCACGATGTTTTCCTTCACCGCTGAGCAGGAGATGAATTATAAAGACAAATTAAGCACATGAATCAGCGGTGCTTGCCTGGGTTTGAACCACTGGGCCATCTCGACTCAGTAAACCTGATAACATATACGCAAAATTTCACTATAATCGGTTGAGTAGTTAAGTCGTCAAATTATAACAAAGAAACAAACTCAATTTCGCTTTTTAAATATTTTTATAGCATAGTAATTAGTGTAATGCTAAACAATGTCAATTAATAGGGTTTGTTTTCAAACGTATTATATTTAACGTTACGTTAGGATTCGCGCACACCTCCCTGTGCGTTATTGATTTTATACTAATATATTACAAACATAAATGGGAGGGTTAAATAACGGTACAAAGTTTCAACTCAATTTTGGTTTTTGATATTCCTAAAAGTCAATAAAGATAATAAAAATTTAATATTTTTGATAGAAGGTTTAAAGAATCTAAAAATAAACATAACGCATTTAATATATTAAGAAGTGATACGTTTTCTCGACTATATTTCCTGACAAAAAATCATTCGTCCTTCCTTAAATACCAGAATTATCTTACAGTAACTATTTATTGTTTTATTGAATCACTCATCTATGGCATATTCTTACTTTAACCCTAATATTCATTATTCGTAGCCCTCGAAGCCTGTAGTAGCACGCCAGTGCCGTTTGTATTACGACTACTAGACAATTCTATTATCCGTAAGCAAAACGAATCGTTTCTTGAATATAGTAGCCAGGCACAACCTTTACGTATTAAACGTGTAAACATTTATTTATTATTTTTTCTTAAATCCTAAACTATGGTCATTAATTGGCTGAACCTTTAACATTTCTATATTTTCAATTTAGTATATTTAATAAAACATATGAATCGTCTCCACGCGACGGTGATGGACAGTATTTGGACATTGCAACGTGACTTTATTTATATTTTATATATAATTCTAAAATAAAGCCAGAACAAACGTCTGTCTGCGTAGACAGAGTGACAAAAATTGTTATTTTTTTATATGTACCGTGTATACATATATATGCATTTAGATCAAACAAATACTCCAAGTTTATTGTATGTAGGTAAAGATAAAATCATAAGAAAGTAAAAGGATTCAACGCAAAAAGGAGCACAAAACGTACAGAAATACAGAAAACGGCCAACAATAGAATCTGATTGAATTAAATAAATAACACACCGTCACGAGCGCGAGAAACATAAAGCTTTATTGCTCTAAGGGTGATTTAATAATGCATTAGGCCGACCACATACGAAACGTCTTAAACGACTTCGCGTTTCTTCGGCCGTTTCTCCACAAAAAGGCGTAAAAAATACCTTTTAAAAAAGAGTGGAAAATTCAAGGTCAATTTTCAGAGTATTTTTTTTAAATTTGACATTCCAAAGATTTCACTTTGAAATTATTATTTTTTTAAATGACTTTGATTCGTTTTCGTTTCATCTTTAGTTTAATGTTGAAAAAAGTATTTAATAAGGTTTTATAGGAAGGAATATGTATTAAATATTACTAAACGTCTAATAATTACTTGTTATGTGCCTTCCATGACCAAGCTGTTATATGATTAGTTACACTCGATTGATTCGATTACATCGTAACGTTGCTAATAATGCTGGTACGCCATAAAGTAGTAATAACTATTGCAACTAATAACCCACCTGTTGTAATTGTGATCAAGATTAATAAACAGACACGCCATTAACTAAGATACATAGATGAACATTTAATATTACATGATCTCGTTACAAGACTAAGATGGCTACTGTTGCAAATTTTGACGACCTCAATGGTCGAGTGGTGTGTACACCGGTTTTCATGGGTTCGCCACTCTGAGGTCCCGGGTTCGATTCCCGGCCGAGTCGATGTAGATTACCATTAGTTTTCTATGTTGTCTTGGGTCTGGGTGTTTGTGGTACCGTCGTTACTTCTGATTTCCATAACACAAGTGCTTCAGCTACTTACATTGGGATCAGAGTAATGTATGTGATGTTGTCTAATATTTATATTTTATTTATATAATTGTACTCACAGTCTGTAGTCAGCCTAAAAATTTTAATTTAAATCGTCTTGCGTTGAAATATGCTAATATTTCTCAGGCTCTGGCGACACGCGGTATTCATTAGCTAATGTTTCCAGTACAGCCTCCAAGGGAGATGCTTGAAATCTTATAAAGGTTGATGAACATTTCTCGATTAACACGTGGAGCCTTTTAGCCCTGCGGCCCTTATTGTCTATTAAAGGACCGAGCGAGCCTCACGTTCGCCATGACGGCTTAATGGCTTGGTTTTTGTAAAGCAACATTGTCGTAGCGTTGTATAGAGTTTTATCTCGGAGACTTTTCAGTAGTTTATAGTCGAGGCGGGAGAATGCCACCTTAAACTTCCCCAGTGCCTTTAATTTATCGCTCTGATATTAAGTTTGAGTTTCTCCCCAATATATAAGCGAAAAACAATTACTCTTATTAATAAGAATAATTTCTGATAAAGCTTAAATAAGAACTTAAAAAAATGTATTGGTTAAAATCACATACATTACTCTGATTGCAATGTAAGTAACTCAAGCAATTGTGTTATGGAAAATTAGAAGTAATGATAGTACCACTAACACCCAGACCTAAGACAATATAGAAAACTAAGCAATTTTTCTACATCGACCCGGCCGGGAATCGCACCCAGGACCTCGGAGGACGTACCCATGAAAACCGTAGTACACACTACTTGACCACGGAGGTCATCAGCTTAATTATTTGTGATACTAAAATAGTTATTTGAAACCTAATCTGTTAATAATAATAGATATTTCAAACCTTATAACTATACCTAGTATGTTTACTATACATAGTTGCTGTTTCGCGATAGAATATGTTATAAGTGGGTGGTATCTACTTAGACTACAGAAAAAGCCCTACTGCCAATTTATTTTCACTTAAAGCGTTATAATAAAGTATAATAGTTTTATATTGGATTTAAACCCATAAATGTTTTTATAAATGCACCGTTTATAAAAGCAATTTTTAATTTAATTAATAATTAAATTTAATTAAATTCAACATTAAAAAAATAAAACTACAGACTGCTTACTCAATCCGATATTAATTTCATTAAGAACTTACATTACGAGCGCGCTGTACAATCAAGAGAAACTTTGATCTGAAAAATATTTATTAAAAATTGCTACTTTCATTTTATTTATTTATATACATTTACGGGAAACCCGATATCATATAAAAGGTCTACTTTGCTAATTGATTGACATTGTTAATATTATTATTTACTAGCTGTTACCTACAACTTTGAACGCGTAGAATATTAATATATTTACAAATTAACTTAAAATATTACATTGATGTTTGGTATACAAAGGGGTCTTACATCTTTTTAAAAAAATAGCCTAGGCTCTAGACTATTTGTGTACCAAATTTTAAGTTAAATTTATATCATGCTAAGTAGTTTTGGCGTGAAAACGAGACAGACAAATAGAGTTACTTTCGTTATAATAATAGTATGGATGATATAGCCTTGCGTTTTTTTTTTTTGTAAGTAAAAAATTACGACGTTTTTCAGTTAGCTCTGTATATATTCCTGACCAAACCATTACTTGTGGTATCAATATACTCGCACGTAAACAAGCTTACGTACCCCGCCGTTAATATGTAAGTTACTGTATCAGCCGAGATAGCCGGATGGCTAGAACGTGGGATTCGTAAAGGAAAATTGCGCATTGGACCACGGTCAGGTATCTCTGAATTTTTAATGCATAATTTGTGTTTATATCTTTGTGTTAGGGTTTTTCACATACCCATCTGGATCACCCACTCATTATATATTTTACCGCCAAACACCAAAACAAAAGTCTGGAGAGACCTACTTGACCAGGCCATGGCCCACAAGAGACTGTAGTGCCGGAGATGATGATGATGATGATGAAACACCAAAACTTAGTAGTGGCGTGTTCTGAATTGAAAGATACTCACCCTCATCCAGTGTGGCACAGGCTTAAGGGATTTAACATCTTATCTCCAACGCTCCCAAAATTTTTGAGAAAAATCTCTTCAAGCCCAGTATTGGGATATAAATAGAATACTCACAATGCGCTTAATATTCCTTGCGTCAAATTTTACAACGTAATTTTGTAGTTCGAATTATAATCATCGTTTAAATTATGTTTTTGTGTGTGTGTGTGTGTGTGTGTTACTTGAACACATGCAAAGATATGCATGTGTTTGAGTAAAAACATGTTCGTTGTTCTTGTCCGTGTGATTGTACCTCGCGCAAACAATATACGCCTCTTATAAAATTCCATCGTCATGAATTTTTAATACTAGAGTTATGCTCCCCGCGTGTCGCTCCCAACGACTGTTTTGGGAATCACGTGATTTGCATCATTCCTACCCTATATGTGGATGTGTTCGGAATATCGGATATATGCTGTCATTTTGTACGGCATCAAGGGACTTGTATTACGTGATGTAATAAAATACTATGTGTCAATTTTATTTCGGTTTTAATAGGAATATCATGCTTATCCTTTTACCGGAGTCCAGGTTTCGATGAAGAATTACAAATATGATCATTGTTAAATATTAGAGGAAAATATCACACATGTGAAGTGTTTTTGATAGTTTTATTTCTGAATTGGTCAATACCAACCAGAAAACCGCGAAAAGCACGAAAATGCGATTTTGTGCAATCTATTACATAGTGTTGAATTTAACGTAATTATTGATTTTTTAACATTCATTAACATATTTTGTACAGTAGATATAGAGAGTTTATTCATTTGGGAAACAAGCGTTGATATTCTGCGTGGTTGATTAAACGCCAATCCACTATCCTTAGAAAATAGGAAGAGTCATTATTACTGTTTGTCTCTCTCTCTCTCTATTTGTTTCAGTGGAAGTCTATTACATATTTTATTCAAATAGTACTCTGGGACAGTCTGGCTTAATTTTAACAATTCAAAATCAATTAAACTGAAACTATTCGAAATCACCAACCCTATCGTTATATGTATCATTAATTCTACGTGTATTTAGGGAAATAATTTTCGAGCTGCTGCAACGAAGAGCGACTGAAAAAAAAAGTTAAAGCTCGTTCAACTCAGTACTCGCGACAGAGGTGAAGCTTTATTGCGTCATATAAAAACGGTGCACTCAAGTTTGGCCTTGAACTGTTACACTAGTTGAAATCAGATGTTTTTTTATTAAAAATTATTTTATATACATATATACATATTAAGAATGTGTTTAATATTTATGGAATTAAATGTTAAGCATATGCGAATGCCGTTGGTGCTCTACATCTATACAACTAAAATATATCAAGTTACTAGCACCGGCTTCGCACGAGTGCAACGCTGATACGAAATATACTACAGAATTTGTTTATTTACGACATCATATTAGAAAATTATATATTTATATATAGTATTTTATACATAAGTTCATAACGATCGAAGACTTTAATTTCGATTCGCCAAGTAACCGAAACCCAGTGTTCAGTTTAGAAGAAATTCGTTCCAAAAAAATAATTAAATGTTATACTGAATAAAGATACGCTATAATAAATAATATATATATCCAGGTATATAATAATGCACCACGTTAAAGTATTGTTATGAAAGATTTGAGGAAATGCACTCTCATGTTTCCGTCGCAATGGAACGCTTCCATTTTAAAAGTCACGTGGTGTGACAGTTGTCACCGTCCGACTCGGGTCGCCCCCGTCGAGACTAACGTTGACTCTACAACACAACATATCTAAAATTACACACAATTTGTGGAATACGAGAGGATTATTATATTGTTAACAATATAACTGTTTATTTTATTTTATTTTTAACTATTTATAATTCTCTGATTTATGGTTGTAAGAGTCGCTGCTTTAGCAATAACTTTCTTGTTCAACCAAATTCGACAACGTACATTCAATTTTTTTGTGTAGCAACCCGCCCCGCCTTTGGGTGCAATGCTGATACTAAACTTACTTAATTTACTTGGTGGTAGGGCTTTGTGTAAGCCCGTCTGTTTAGGTACCACCCACTCACCAGTTATTCTACAAACCGCTACGTCTTACGACATCATTTTGGAAACTAAAATTATCTGTGATACTCTACTATATTGTGCCAATTATACATGTAAACCATCCCCTTGAAACAATCTATCTATAAAAAACCGAGTCATAATTCGTTGTGTATTTTTAAGGATCTAAACATACATAGGGATTTTATACAATGTAAGGATAATGATATGTCGTTGGTTGTGGTGTAATAAACATATGACTAATGAATATGTTTTTTTTTTACAGGTAAGCAACTTATGAGACTCCTTCATTTTCCGGTCAAGATCCGTGAGTATAAGATATTGTATCCAAATAGAACAACAACAACACTCTGTAAGTGACCATTGCTTGGCTAGAGGCCTCCTCTCCCTTTGAGGAGAAGGTTTGGAACATATTCCACCACGCTGTTCCAATGCGGGTTGGTGGAAACACATGTGGCAGAATTTCAATGAAATTAGTCACATGCAGGTTTCCTCACGATGTTTTCCTTCACCGCTGAGCACGAGATGAATTATAAAGACAAATTAAGCACATGAATCAGCGGTGCTTGCTTGGATTTGAACCGGTAATCATCGGTTAAGATTCACGCGTTCTAACCGCTGGGCCATCTCAGCTCTTATAAATAAATTTAATCAAATTCAATTTAGTAGTTACAATCGCATTTATGATATTACTATATAGGTACTATTCAATAATTACACATATTTACATTTTGTAATATAAGTATGATAATATTTAAACAAGTTGAATGAAATGAGTAAATCAATATTATTTACTAGTTGATCATCCAGAATTAAGAATTCTGGATCAGATCACATCGCCGCGTCACATATCAAATCCAATCTAAACCGACCATCTCAAATCAAATACACGAAAAAAACATGAAAATTCGTCCAACCGTTTCAGAGTCCAATGTGTTGAACACACGGAATAATAATATATAAGAAATCACCGTAGACACATTTCCGATCGTAGCCTACTTTTCGTTTGATATATTGATGGTCATATGTCAATTATAACAGAGTTTCAGTAAATCGATCATCGCCGAACGTCGTCATAGACATTTCTAAACTTGACGTCCTTGGTTGTTATCGATAGAAATCTAGGGCAGTTGATATGTGCTCTAAATCAATATTATACCGATCATTCACGTCTCTATCTCCATACTAGCTACTACTAACTGTTACATTTCGTGCTGTATGTACTAGTGAAGTGCTCCAAATGTGTTAGTGTTCCAAGGAAATAGTTGTCGATATTTATGAATTGTTGTGATTTGAACAAAATATATCTTTAATATTTGAATATCGAAGTGAAATTTTCGAAACTTTAAGCGTAGCATATGAAGATTTTCGATGTGCAAGTTTTTAATTATTAAACAAAAAGAACTACTGATTATAAAGTTTAATCATTACGGGGTAGAATCAAAACAATATCCGGAAACGAGTAATAAGTTCTTATTCGAGCGCTTCCTGAAAAATATTTAACTTTATAATTACTGCAGCTCGTTAAAAATCAACGTTCACATTAAAAAATTAAAGGCATAAAAATATACAGACTCAGACCAATACATTCTTTATGAACAGAGAAATCCGAATACTGCATTGACTCCGACATTTCTACTCTGTATATTTAAAAAATATATGTATGCAAAAAAACATTTATTAAAGTAACACGAGTGATGGCTACATCATACTTATTTTCAATATTGTTTTAAAATCGAACAATGTAGCTTCAGTTTCAATATAATTTAAATAATAAGAAAAAACGCAATATTAGCATTGTGAAACTGTAAAGACACAGACTAATGATGGTTCAGAGCAAACACGACGACTGTCTCATCGAGCTGTTAGCTCTACTCTGTGACCAGAAAAAACCTTTAAAAAGGAAACAGACGAGGGTCGGTAAGTAAAGAAACTTAATTAAACAGAGTTTTTTTTTCTCGAGATCTTTATTGTCTTTGTATAAGATTTAAGTTTTCTGAATCAACTTAAACTTGATCTCTCTTGAGCTGAGTTCCTAAACGCTTCATTAATTTTAGTTCACATTTGGAATGATTTATTATCTGTTTTCGTAATACAAACTTTATGATGTTTTTTTAATGATATAAAGTATTTATCGTGACCTACATTTCCAATGCTCTATCATTTGTCATTGAATGAAATTACAAATTCATTTAACTGTAAACAATACGAAGAAACAAGTGCTGATTGTTCAATAATACAAAGAACTAATTCATAGTACAAGGGATATGACTAAAAGTTCATTAAAATAAACAACGAATCAAACCACTATATCCCGCGTAATCTATCACTATCTGCTGTTTCACCTAATTGTTGTGGGCGAAACTTATCAATGCGATAGCGACTACGACCTGATAACGATCCTACAGTCGCCCGCGAAGTAGCGCGGCCTGCTTACACTCAATACTAATATTTATTTCCATTAAAAACTTTTTCCTCTTGACCTCTATATTGTGACAAAACGATACCGCGATTACACTGTTATATTTAATCTGTGTCGCTTACCCGCGTTTAATTTATTTACAAACACTGACCGACGAGACGCGCGTAATAATATTTGCGAAAAACAAAACCCGGCGTAAATTTAATTCGAAGGGTTATTTCAAAAATTCTGTTGTATATTCCATTTTTAAATTTCAATATTGTAATGTGCGAGTTGAGTTAAGTGATGTGCATGATGTCGGTTATCGAGTTATCGATGCGCGCGTGATCGCGGGTGCAAAATGAGGGGGTTTTGGAGTGAGATCCTGTATGCGGCTGCAAGCCACCCATTTCCGTCGGTGCCCGGCGATCTCATATCGCCTTTCGATTTGGATCGGAATGACGACTGTTAGTATTCTGTTTGCAAATATTACCGGTTCTGTTATTGTGCGGACTCGATTGCGGCTTAATACGATTCCTTTGTGTGTATGACATACAGAAACTTGTTAGTTTTGAATTGTATTTTCAGTTATATGCTTTGTATAGTGATTATGATTTTTTCTGTGTATATCATTAGCCCTATAATCCTAATTACATTACTTTTTCGTTGCATATAAAATATTAAACAGTAGATCTTTAATACATTTAAGTTTGTCTATTGTATATGGTATAATAGTATTCTTAGTGATAGACACCCAAATGGCCATTTTTAAGAAGGAAATAATTTTCTCTTAATCTTCTTAGCTATCTTTTCTAAAGAAAATTCTTTGTCTCTCTCTTGCAATAGTGCATTTTTATATAAAAAACATACATACTTGCTTCGGTGTTTTAAAAGAAAAAGAACGTAAGAGAAAAGCAATATATTTAATTATAACCGTTAAAATAATATTCCTGTAGATATTTTCAAGTAAAGAGAAATGGTATTTTCTCTTTTTTATATGACTATTATAGATTAATATATTGTGCAAGATGTATCTTCCTATCTTATCAATCGGATTATATTTTACCTTTTCGTTTTAAGATGACAAACCAATGAAGAAATGCTATATTAAATCATATAAACATCTATCATGTATGTACACAAACATAATTGACGTTATCAAAAGATTATCACTCGTTCAGTATCCTTTGCCATCCAAAATGATTCTCTATTTCGACTGGTGAATACATATTATAATAATAACACTGTTTAGGCACTTTTTACATTTTGATATTGAAACAAACAGGCAAATGCAAGCAATTCGATTCGAAACAATTGCTATCGAATATCTTTTACGAATCTTTAACTATGCGACATCTTTTGATTAATTACCGTAGAACTATTCCTTTAAAAAAAATAGTAGCCCAAATTAATCAACAACAACAACTGCCTGTAAATTTCCCATTCCCACTGCTGAGCTACGGCCTCTGCCTTTTAAGAAGAAAGTTTAAGCATATTCCACCACGCTGTTCCAATATGGGTTGGCGGAATACACATGTGACATAATTTCTATGAAATTAGATACATACATGTTTCCTCAGGATGTTTTTCTTCACCGCCGAGCACGAGATGAATTATAAACACAAATTAAGCACATAAATATTCAGTGGTGTTTGCTGGGTTTGAACCCGCAATCATCGGTTGAGATGCACGTTTTATATCCACTGGGACATCTCGGCTCCTCCAAATTAATGAAGAAGTTACTAATAGAAGGGTAAGTAGTAAACTTACCCTCTTTTTAAGTTAAGACTTGTGTTAGGTGGGGGTACGAAAATAGCTAAAGGGATCAGAATTGATCCTGCGACGTTATATCGCTAGGCGGCCTGTAATCCATTATACTATTGAAGCTTACATTTAAATGATTATGTTATTCTATTTAAAATGATATGCGAATGTGACTCTAATGGCGATAATATACTAAGGAAACGCGCTTCAAAATAGCGCATCACTGTAAGTTTATTTGAAAAGTAAAATTCAAAGTGAATTATTGATGTTTATTGTTGTCTGACGATTTCGTCATTCGATGACTATACGCTATACAAGATAGCTTGATCTTTTTGACAAGTGTAAATTTTTCTGACTTTGTAAAGACGGACATATTATTTTCTTAATTTAGTGATTTTAAAAATTGTTAAATATTAAAAAAAATACATATAATACAAAAAGTTTGAAGCGTTACCCAAGAATTTTAAGACTACTATTACATATTTTTGCTTCAAAGTAGAGACGCTTGTACAATTTTACACCAGTCGGACGGTAGGCACGCAAATAACAGGCAGTAACTGCTACAAATATCGATTACAAAAATCCTAATTTGAGATCATTGTTACGTTATTGTTACGAACGGGGGTCCTTTTGGTTGGGGCCTCTTTAGATGGTATAACTCGTTTTAGAAAAATAAGTTATTTTTTTTAATTCTAATTTAAATTACGCATTCCATCGTTCCATCGACTGTTATTTTGTATATTTTCTGTTTCTAATCACTAGCCCGTCTGTCAAAAAGATCAAGTCAACTTCAACAGTTTGCATCTGCTATATACCTATATACGGATTTATTCTTTGTTTAATTATTTTATGGTATTTCACTTAATATGGCTTTCGCATGCTCGCAATTACAACAATACGTTATCAATGCAACTGATAAGAATTAGTAAAACGCGTTACTCTCATTGTCCTAGTTCAAAAGTAGTTAATGTTTTGAGATCATGAGACATCTTATAGAAAATAATACTTACATGTATTATATTTAATGTAGACAAATAATTATTAAGAAGATAATTAGAACTGTTATGAAATATTATGAAAATTCTATTGAATTAAAATTTTAATGTTTTCTCAAAACTTATACACATGTATCAAGGTTCAAATGATATTTACTGGAACATATTTGCTACACATAAAATAAATACAACTATTAAAAATGATAAAACATTTAATCTTAGCAATTAGGTGGAAAAAAACAAATTCAAATTAAACTTAAGCTACGTTTAAGCACACGCCTTGTACTGCTGTCAACGTATATTATCATTAATTCTTATAGTTACAAAAATAATTGTTAACCTACATCACTATAAAATAAACAAAATAATAGGAATAAGAAGATAAAAATCTTTCTAAAAGTAAGAATACATTTTATAGAAATTTACACAATAATATAAATCAACTTACATTAAAAAATATTTCACTGCAAGAAAATTTATATAAACTCAAGCGTAATCACTATACTAATTAAATAATTAACGTAGAACTGAAACTAATATGTTAATATTACGAAATAATCAACTTAATAACCAAAGTCTGGTTTGCCTCCGGCGAATATAATTATATTAAGTATAATATATCAGTTATTAATTATCGTAAATGGTGTGACGTTATTGTTTATGGTTATAGGTCTTTGTTTAGTTTCACTTCGTTGGTTATTGGGTTGGATTTATAATCATTACATAGTTTAACAGTGCATCTTAACCGATGATTGCGGGTTCAAACCCCGCAAGCACCACTATATATGTGTGCTTAATTTGTGTTTATAATTCATCTCGTGCTCGGCGGTGAAGGGAAACATCGTGAGGAAACCTGCATGTGTCTAATTTCATCGAAATTCTGCCACATGTGCATTCCACCAACTCGCATTGGAACAGCGTGATGGAATATGTTCCAAACCCTCTTGGAACTCCCTTAATGGAAGAGGAGGCCTTATCTCAGCAGTGGGTAATGTACAGGCTGTTACTTTACTTACTTTACTTTACATAGTTTAAAACAGAGGCGCTTACCGCTGTCTGTCCCTCTGTATGCTTAGATCTTTAAAATTACTCAACGGCTTTTGATGCGGTTTTTTTAATAGATGGAGATAGAGGAAGGATTTGTATATAATGCACGGACAATATAGTAAAGAAAAACTGATATTTTTTTTATGTTTCTGACGTGATGTAAATTAAAAAAAAACTGTAGAAAACTTCAGTATCAGTATTATACACGTGCGAAGCCGGGGCGTATCGCTACTAATATATTTTAAATTTGGAATATAATGCACGGACAAATATGTATAGTTAAGAAACACTGATAATTTTAGATGTTTTAACGTAATGTAAATAAAAACAATCTCTAGAAAACTTTAGTATCAGCATTATATACGTGCGAAGCCGGGACGGATCGCTACTAATATATTTTAAATTTGGAATATTAACTATTTCGTTTTTCTATGAGAAATAAAAATCTAACACTGCGGGTTCAAGCCCAGACAAGCACAACTGAATTTTCATGTGCTTCACTTGTGTTTATAATTTATCTTGTGTTCGGTGGTGAAGTAAAAAGTCTTGAGGAAAGTTTCTGCATTCCACCTCTTTGAGGCTTTGATGGGTTGAGTCTAAAATGATTTATACTCTAAGCAAAAACAACTATTGTTGTCATTGTACAATTATTGTTTACTATTATACGATAATGTTCACTATATCTATACTTATATTAGTTGTTTCTTTGTATGTGTGATTGATCTTCGATACAAAAATACCAATTTTATGTTTTATAAATAGCACCTGCACGACGCCGAGGGGGTCGCTAATGATAATATAAATACAGTTAAATATAGAAAATAACATCGTACCGATATGTATTTATTCAAATAATTTCTATGTAATGACGATACTTTTGGTTATCAAAATTTACCTACACGATAAAATATTCAAAGCAACCAAAACATACGATACAATACGAATAACCTAATTATTCGTATATTAGTGTAGTTTTGTTTGTAACGATAGCGTTACGAAAACTGAAATTTCATAGCATTATCACACCTACGGCTCTTATCTCCGAATGAAAGATAATAAGCGACCTTCCTCCAACGCATTGTACTCGTTTATGAAACCACCAAGTATGTCAGTACCATTTCCAACTCAGATGAGCTATCATACTCCTTAAGCCACATTATCTTATCGATATAAGAAATATCGATATACATTGAAATCACGCGCATTGTTGAATCGATTCTATTGGATCGCAGTTTATCTAATCTTTAGTTCAGTCAAAGTTTTACGATCGATTCGAATGGAACGTGTTCTAAAATCGAAAATGAAATTGTGAAAATGATTTATTTATAAATCGAATTTAGTGTTGTGCGTGTTTGTCGATATGCGACTGCCGTCGGTGTCGTGGTCTGAGACGGCGAACTGTTTGCGCGATTGTGCGTGGCAGTCGATGTATTGTGGGTTGAGCCTGTGCGAGCGGTTCGCTGTAGCTCAGCATTTGTTGTCGCAGCCCTACCCGATCTTCGATGTCGTCATCGGCGCCCCCACTTATAATCAGAGACGTTAGTAACCAATACCGACTTTTAATTTACATCAATTAAGAGATATATTATGACATCATTATAATATTAAAATGGCCTAGTGGTTTGTATTCATGAATCTTAACCGAAGATTTCGAGTTCAAATCCCGGAGGTACATACCTACATTTTCATGTGCCTAATTGTTTTGCGGTGAAGGAAGACTGCATTGGATATATTTTTTACATTTGTACGCACGAGCCGGCATTGGAGCGACGTGTTATGTAAACTCCATGGAGACGAAAATTTTTTAACTTTCATAAATATAATGATTTGTTTTTTATACAAACTCCTTTCCTCCTTAATCTACTTTGTTTTAAATAAAAATGGTGTCAATTTGCAGTGAAATATTTCCTGAAATCATTCGTACTTCAACCTAATCAGTCTACAAGGATAGCGTTTTCGATTGTCTGTAAATGAAATTCAATGCCTTTTAAACTTTATTGGATAATAGTTATTATTTCCTAATAAACGTAATGAGGAAACTTGCTTCTATTGGTTGAAAACTTAGTACATGTGTATTCACTGACTCGTAATTTGCTGAGAGGAGAGCTTAACTTAGTTAGGGACTAATATTTACAACATGTTCTTTCTTTATTTTCCAATAGTTACAGGCCCCGGCTTCGCACGGTTAGAATCCAGATCTACATAAAATGTCTATATCGTAATATACATCTCTATTGGTCGCCATATTTTTCCGGTAACTTTAATAATCATCATCATCACTCCGTTAGCGAAAACCGCATCAAAATTGATTTCGTCGTTCTTAAGTTTATTTTATAATGTGTGTTAGTTAAAAATATAATTGAGAACAAGTGCTGACATCTCTTAATGAGTTATAGACGTGTCCTAATAAACGTGGTCCCTTACCCTGCCATTAGGTCCAATGGACCCTGGCCCTTTGGCAATGACACGGTAGCCACGAGCTACCATAGAGGAAGCGCCCAGGTAAGGAGGTTCGCCTCGAGGCCCGCACCCAACCCTGGCCTAAGCCAAGGTGGAAGACCCGAATGTGTGTCCCTTACCCTCTGTGAAACTTATATTTCTCGAGAGATCGGTAACATTCATTTTCAATTTTCTTAATTGCTGTTTATAATTCATCTCGTACTCGAAACGATATTGTAAGTAAACCTTCATGTGTTGGATGAAATTTCTTTTCATTTGTAACTTCCTGTGAAGTGACATATTCTAAACTGTATCCTTAAATAGAGAAAACTTTCTCACCTAGCAGTAAGACCTTTACTCTCGTACAGTCGACTTTAAATCATTAATAGACCAGTAATTATATTCGTTTATATAAGTAAATTAACCGATAAAACTTATTTTTGTATATGTTGTAGGCTTTGAAATATCACTTTGAAATATCACGATTTCTTAGTGCGATCGCTGCCATTTTGAAATAAAAGGGTTGAATTTCGTATGTTAGAGATAAGTCGACTGTGAGTCGTGATATGAGAATTATGAAAATGTGCTTCTTTGATGCTTCATTTTCGCTCTACACTTAAGGTTATATACTTTTATTATATATTATAACCATCGTTGACGGTTATAGAAATATCGAGGGTAAAACTAAAAAATAAAGTCATCGTTCAATCACCTGCATTTCTCGGTTTGTGTTTTCGTATCAAATGACTGAAATTCTATCATTTTACTAATGTCTGTAACTACAGGCACAAAGGACATAACATCTTAGTTCCCAAGGTTGGTGGCACATTGACGATGTAAGGAATAGTTAATATTTTTTACAGCGTCATCGTCTATGGTCGATGTTGACCACTTACCATCAGGTGGCCCATATGCTCGTCCGCCAACTTATACCATTAAAAAAAACATATCGTCATAGACAATTTTACAAATACAATATACCTTTTATAAAATGCCTTTTTATTGTCTAAATACACGGCCATTTAAATTCAATTAAAATACTAAATTACTGGATTAATAAAATCAATTATAAATATAGTCGATAAAATTTATTCGATTGATTTAAATGCAATTACAAACTATATTTAAACATCGGAATATTCAATCAGAACAGCAAACAAATAATTGAACAGTTGGAAGGCAATCGTCAATTGTTTATTTGTAAAACTATAAACGAGAGGTAAATGATTGTTTACTTAGTTAACGAGCCGAACCGAATTACTGAACGCTGTGCAAACTTAATTTAACGTTCAGATCTTGTTTCTAAAGTCAAACATTGGGACATCTCGCCCTGTAAAAAAATATTTCGGTATTCCATTAGTTATGTTGTAGTTTCAGTGTCAAATCAACTTTTTAATTTGCCACCGCGTCCGGCATTTGTGGAACATCGGATGCGGACTTTTTGGGAAATTGTAATAAAAAAAATAATACCGAAAATTAAGTAAAAATATTATCTCGTTAATTTGATTACATTTATGTTATTTTTATATTTATTAAACGACGAAGTATACATTTATAATGAATGATGAAGTCAAGTTTTTATTCGTTTTTATTTATATACTAACTGTGCCTGCGACTTCGCAGATTTTACTGTAACTTATTAACTATATATTAGGCAGCTTTTGTGATATTAAGATGTTGGTAGGAGGCATCTGACGTGATAGCCGAGTGGTGGCATACGCGAGGGCTGCACGCGGTGTTGGACAGTATTTGGACATTGCAGCGTGACTTTATTATTATATTATATACAATTCTAATATAAACTGGCCTAAGTTACTCCTTACAACATCAGCTATCTGCCAAGTCTCGTAAACATTAGTCCAGTCGTTCCAGAGATTATTTGGAACAGAAAAACAGTCAGACAAAAATGATAAACAATGATATTTTGGCGTTTGTTCCGTGTATACATGCATTTGCATTTATAAAAAACCGCTTTTTCTAATATTACAAACAGACACTCCAATTTCATTATATGTATGATATATTTGTAGTATATACGTCTATTCAAGACAAATATTACAACAATAGGTTGAAGCGTTGAGTCGAGGAAGCAGGAAAAAACAATGAGACTTATGTTAAGGAGGAGAATGGTTGTTATAAAAAAAAATGCCCTAAAAGAAAATATAACAATACAAATGTGTGCGGACAGAAATAACATTTAAGTCCGTTGTAAATGTTCATTCATAATTCATGAATATTATTTGTTTTTGCATGCTGGGAAACAACTGCTTATTTTTTCGAAGACTGACTAGGAAATAGCCTATCTGATAGTTTGGTGATCATCTTCGACGGTAAATAATGTAATAGTATAGCCACGATCAACCGCCACATGATATATTTAATATACCCCTTTTGGCTTTAATTATACTAGCTTTATTCCCCCTACCATCAGATGGAAACACAAGAATTCATCTTAATGATGTATTGTTAAATAACGGATCGTTAGCAACAAACGCGAGGCCGGCATCACTACATGTAAATTACATTCAGCTAAAGCAGGAAGTAAAGTCATCATCATCATGATCAGTCTGTATTAGTCCAATGTTGGACATAGGGCTCCTCCAAGTTGCGCCATTGCGCCTAGTCTTTGGTCCTCCTCATCCACTTTCTACCGTATCATTGCTCCACCGCTGCCACATATATACGTGCCTATACTATGCTTTTCAAACTATTCGCGGTCGCCACTCTAGAATTTTCTTGCCTCAACAGCTATCGGTTCTTCGATAGTTGTATCCCCTGGCGTATCCACTTCAGCTGGCTAATCCTCTGAGCTATATTGATTACCTTCGTCCTCTTTCGGATCACCCCGTTCCGAATTGGATCCTTTTAAGAAAGTAAAGTATGTGTCATTTCTGGGCTAAGATCTCCTTTCACTTTGAAGAGAAAGTTTGGAAATTATTCCACAACGCTGCTCCAGTCCGGGTTGTTAGATACACGTGGCCGAATTTCATTGAAATTACGCATGCAGTTTTTCTTACGATGTTTACCTTCACCGTTGAACATGAAATTAATTATAAAGACAAATTAAGCACATGAAAATTCGGTAAAGCTTGCTTGGTTGCTACTCGGAATCATACATCTCGGTATTTCAAGTAAAAATATTGTTCAAACCAGGTACTTGAATTCCGAACACGAATTCTCTTTACTCAACTCTGTCATTTCAAGCTGTATAAATTTTATTTCGTAGTAAAATACAGCTCAAATACTTTCGAAATAATATAAATCGTATTTTAATTAATAAAAAATTCACGAATATCTCAATTACAAACTTTTCAAATAATCCGAACCAATTAACAATAAACAGATTGTAGAGAACAATGGAATGAATTCCATTTTTTTTTTGTTGTATAATGGAATTTACAACAACTGTGCTGCACAGCGCGATCCGCGATTCCACGATTTGAAATTTTAATATGAATTCCGTGATATTTTTAAAATGAAATAGCCTCCACTGTCACACACGTCGTCTGTTTGTTTCGAATTTCACTGTTTGCGATTCCCTTTGCTCGTTGCTTCTACATTTTTATGTTTAAAAAATATTTTCGTACGAAATATTCTTTTGATTTAACACATCAGTTTTTTGGATACGGTCAGTGACAAATATTGGAAAGAGAAGTTCTCCCTTTCCGATCGAGATAATGAATCGTATGTATATGTTTGCTGTATATAATCGTTTGCTGATTTAAAAACTTCAAACCAAAGTATGGGAATCTGCCATGTGTAACTATTGATTCACAATGAAGCAGCGTGGTCGAAGAAGTTCCAAACCGTCTGTACAAAATAGAGAGGAGACATTTTCCCACCAATGGGTATTTCTTTTTCTTAATAGTGTTCATTTATTACGATCGAACAAGAAAAGCAAAA
Organism: Vanessa cardui; assembly: GCF_905220365.1. Lineage (NCBI taxonomy): Eukaryota > Metazoa > Arthropoda > Insecta > Lepidoptera > Nymphalidae > Vanessa > Vanessa cardui. Next base: position 10,886,525 of record NC_061139.1, read on the forward strand.
AGCTGTCTTAATTAGTCAGTGACTTCATATAAGGATACTATATATAGTACTAATGTAAAGTAATGCCAGTTTCCTATACGTTTATCCACCAACTCGCATTAAAGCAGCGCGGTGTAGGAAGCACTAAAATTTGTTCCCAAAAAATAACATTTATGCTCAAACATTGGAGCCCAGCCTCAGAATATTTACTTAATACGTATTAATACAATAAAATAACCATATACATATATACCATGCATTGCCTTTGTTAAAGGTAAGGTTTGTTCTATGTAACGTTGTAACAAGAAACGCTTATCGCTGGCTTGTATAAACCAGTTTGCACAGTTAAGCGCGTTTATGCTGATACCGTACCTAATATAAGCGCGACAGGTCGTAATCGTAAAGATTTTGCCAGCACGGTATTTGAATAGTACAGCTTTACATACATACTAAGCGAAATAATATAAGATCTCTCTTTAACCAGAAACAGTATAACGTTCTGACTCCTTGCATTTTTTCGTTGTGTTTATGTGAGCTATTCGAGGTATAGAACTGTTAAATCGTTTGTGTTTACACAGCACAGGTTCATAAGTTATTTTTTTTTTCTTTTTTTTATGGAATAGGTTGCCGGACGAGCATATGGGCCACCTGATGGTAAGTGGTCACCATCACCCATAGACAATGACGCTGTAAGAAGTATTAACTATCCTTTACATCTGCAATGTGCCACCAACCTTGGGAACTAAGATTATATGTCCCTTGTGCCTGGCTCACTCACCCTTCAAACCGGAACACAACAGTACTGCGTACTGTTGTTTAGCGGTAGAATATCTGATGAGTGGGTGGTACCTACCCAGGCGAGCTTGTACAAAGCCCTACCACCAAGTGAAGTAAAGTTTTGGGTTTTATATAGTGACTTGTGAATCGAGCAGAGTTTGATGAAACACAACTACATTATACGCTTGTATTGTGGCTGTTGGACGAAAACATTTAACCTTTTTTTTAATTAGAATTTTAACATGATACAAATATTTAAAGTTTCGTTTTATTTACTTACAAATTAATAAAATATGTTTTACACTGTGTTATTAAACCAATGGAAAACTAAAAGCACATTTCAATTTCAATTGAACTATTTTGATAGGTTTTTTCGTACAATGGCTGTCATATAACTAAGTGTTGTGAATACTTGTTTGTTCCAATTTAAAAGTATTACGAAACTGTTGTATTGGTTTTATTCAAAATACTTTTAACTTAATTACATATCAATTATTAAAATAAAATATACTTGTCGCCATACCATGTAATGTCACCTTAAATTACCAAAAAAATATTTTGTAAAACGTTTTGTCCAATAAATATCTACAAACAAAGTTACGAATAAAGTATTTTGTATGACTCGTATAAAATATCAAAAGAGGTATTTCTCATTGTGATTATCTACACTCTTACCGAGGACGTGATAAGATAGGGCAGTGATAACTACTGTTGTGCCTAAAACCGAATGATTTGAACGATTCTAATCATTCGATATTACAACATCGTCTTAAATTAATTTCTGTTAAAGGAAGTCATCATGTCAGCCAAGGTTGCATTGCATGCTTTTAAATATTAATAACCTAGTTTTATTATTTTCTTTCAACAAATACTAATATTCTCACAAGTGTTTCACAAGCATCGAGACAAAAATAGTTTACGAAAATTACTTTTAAATATATGCAAGAGATACGATTTTTAATGATTATGTAATTTATTTAACAACATTGTTGTAAAATATTAGTTATTCAGAAACGCATTATGCTGTGAAATAAAACGTATGCAAGACTAGAGACTATTATATCGTCTTCATATAATCCAGTGTTATACCAAAATCAAATAACGGTACGGTTAGGTAAAGGGAATACGTAATAATGTGAGCTAATGCTACGAGGTACGTAGACCGCTAGGGGCTACGATGCTAACGCGCTACGATATTACATTCTACGCGCAATCCTGTTAATCTTACATTAGCCGAACTACTTAGCTAATTTATTAAGCAATACCCATATTAAATAATATTTTATAAATAATTATTATTTTCATATCTTCTGGTAGAATATAGACTAAGATTATTCCAACAACTTTAATCAAATTATATTTTATTCAATATTTTACTGTCTGCAATGAAATGTATGTCACTATAGACACAAATAAAAACAATAAATGCTATGGAAACCTGTTTTCCAATATGGAAATCATTATCATCAGCTAGAACTTTTAAACACGGTTTTTATTACAATGTTATTTTACAAAGAATGTTGCTAGCTCGCCAGTGTAAGATGTGTCAGTACCACATACAATCACATCACGCTTAACACTCGTTCTCATCTCGGATCTCGCTAGAAAACGCGTTTATGCCTTTTATAAATCAAGTGTGAAGAAAAAGCGATCGGCGTTTCTCATATTGTATTTTCGAAACATAAATACTTTGTATTGTTATACGACAGACCAATGAGGGATGAGAACCGCTTACAACCAAGCGGTCAATTTCCTCGTGCCTCTATTCAATCAAAAAAACACATTTTTCATATAAATATTTAATTACGTTAAATACAATTGTATTAGTAAATTATTTTGTTTAAGTTTCAAATAACAGTCTGTGCAATAGAACATGATAAATGCATTTCTTCGTGTCAATGTTGTTGCGAGTAACTAATGTTATATCGCATTATTTGTTATGCGAAGTAAATAACAAAAAAAACGTGTTGTCGTATCGATAGCATTATGCTTCGAGACTTGGAAAGTTGCTAAAGTAATGACAATAAATACTTGTACTTAGTAATTTTATTAGATGACAAAGCTAACTCCATTTTGTAAATGTAAATATAGATATGTAATATGTATGTATAAGGACTTGTAAACTAACAGTCTTTTTCTTGTATAAACGGTACATATTAATTATACTGCTAAAACTTTTTTTTATTACATTTCTATTTATTTAATATGAAATTTAAATTACATCTCAAAACTGTCATATTTAAAAATAATAAAAAGAGTTCCAAGTAAAACAAACTAATTATTTATTCTTAAAATATATAAAACATTTATTATTTCCCAGTATAAACGTACCTTATTTATTTAAATTAACTTTTATCTTTTATTTGCCCGACTATACAATATTAGCCCACAGAATCGATCTCTACAGCCTTAAAAACTAGCCACTGTGCCATAGATCAGTCATATGTATATAAAAGCTATAAAGCATATATCAAAACGTCGTCCTGTTTGTTTCGAAGCAATCTATCGTTCTAGAGCTTGATTTACAGTTTGTGAGTTAAAGCGAATTGTATGAGCTAAAATGTTCGGAACAAATGTTGTTACATTTCTGCACTTTCCATTAATTTTTACTGAAACGACGGACAATACTAGAATAATGCTTTTTTTCGTGCAGTCCGATCTAAATTGTTCTATACAAATTATCTATACTAATAATAAAATTGGAGTGTCTGTTTGTAACATTAATATAAATATGTTTTACTAAATACGTATGTATGTATATATATATATATATATATATATATATATAACAATTTAGATCCGGTCCGATCTAAATTGTTCTATACAAATTATCTATACTAATAATAAAATACGTATATATATATATATATACACGTTACATATACCAAAACTGTTTCTTTTTTCAATTTTGTTCAGGGTTTGTTCAGGGTAATCTCTGAAACGCCTGGATTGATTTCGACAGGATTTTCACTGGTAGAAAACTGATGTTATAAGGAGTAACCTAGGCTACAATAATAACATTTTTTGTTAAATTCAAACGCGTACGAAATTGTGTAAATATATAGTATACATAAATATATAATTACTTTGTAAATAATTACTATCTATTACTAGTTTCATAGTATAGAATATGTGGACTTTAACTGATGAGTGCGCACGGCTTTTCTTGTACTTAATTTGGGCTTATGATGAATTAAAAGCGCTCAACGTTGCACGAAAATATCGTGATGTATTCTACATTTGTCGGATTATATTTTGCATGTTTATCTATAAAACGTTTGAACAGCGTGTTTGAATAAGCTCCAGCTCATTAAGAACGAAGTAATCTTTGCCCGTTTGTGGGTCATTTACGAGCTGTAACTTTAGAGTAAGGAAAAGAGTACGTACTGGTTTTTTAGCTGGGTCTTTACTAGAGAGATTATGTTTTGAATACATTTATTAATTTAATTAATATGATGATTATGTACAATGATTACTAAAAAGCGCTTTAAAGCGTCGCAGATTATTACATTATTTTTTGATGGATTCTCAATTTCCAGCTCCCAGTGATTTGAGTTACAATAACTCCAAGTATTTTTCCTTGATTATATAGATTTTTTTTTAATGTAGTCTGTTTTAAACTTTTAAATCGACATGTGATTTTTAAGTTGCTATTGTAGTTTAGTATAATACATACGATATTAAAATATTGCAAAACCGGATATTAAACAGGACGTCACGTCGGTAGTTTGAAAGCATAAATGAACAAAAAAGGCATCAATTCACACGAAACCCTTGTTTAAATTACTTCGATTTGGAATGCTTATTAAGTAGATGAATATAACAGATTTTACTAATATATAAATAACGTTGTTATATCATATTGCGTTTATAAAGATTTTTTTTTTAAATTGCTGTCCAAAATTTGTAAATAAACCATTATTATATATAATACTATACATGTTTTTTTATAAATTATATTTTTTTGCACCCTTAAGTCTTAAGTCAAGTCATTTTAGTTAAAAAAAAAAAGAACTACTATAATATTTAGTTCCACTTTGCCGATTGAGCTTAATATTACTTACAGTCACTAGATATGTATAATACGACATGATTACTAAATGTTGTAATTCATTCAAAATGGACGCCGATACAAGATGGCGGATAAGCTTTTTCTTTTTAAAAAAATATTTAACTTCTGCTAAAGCCATCTAAATATATTTATATATCATCTAAAGGTATAAAACAAAAATATCATGGTTCTACTTATTTAAATTTGATTATTAAAAAAACTTGACTATAAAAAGTTTTTATGACATTATTCATGAAACTTTTATATTTTACATTAAGGTATTTATATGTAATCTATAGTCGGAGGTGTATGTGTCTACCGTAACTAAAGTTCGAAATAGCATTAGACTGCGGGTAACTAACTCAATTCTAGACTGATGAGGTAAACTAAACGTGAACAGGAAATAAGGTGGTGTGGATCACCTTGGAAATGCGATACCGTGTAGTTGTGTAAGACTCTTGATGCATTTCCATAGTATAGTTGGCAAATTCTATTCGGAATATCACCAATATTACATTAATGTTTATTAACATACGTTGGATATTATATTTGTGACCAAGATTGGTCTTTGGTCGTTGCTATAGTGACTTGATAAAAGGCCACAGATTCTGAGATTCCAAGTTCAAATCCTTAATAGGGCCGCTATCTTTAATATACCCTAAGTCTGGAAGTTAGAAGTGTGGACGCTCTGATGCCTCGAAAAACACGTAAAGCCTTTAGTCTTGCTCCTGAAATTATGGTCATGTCAGATTGGCCATAATATCTGATTGTGAGAGGGACAGAATAGAGAGAGTACCAGTGCACTATAATATGTCCTGCGTAGTTGGCTGGTCTGCCAGGATAGCCTACGTGGATGTCGGTAAACAACACATCGGTCAATCGAAATTCAGTTACACTTATTAGTATGTAAAAGCACTTTGTCATTGTATGGGGATCGTATCTCGCTATTGACAGTACATAGGGTTGGTGATACAGGACATCAAAATAAGTTTCAGATTTTCCAATGTTTTAAACAGAAAAATATAATCGTAAATACAAATCATTTGTAAATATAATCGTAACTGACTTCGTGTCTCTGTGTATTTATAACATCAATACAGTGTTTTGACGAAAAATTGAAATTAGATTCTTGCCTTGAAATATACTAAATATTATATAAAAAATAAAGCCCTGATGTCCCCAGGGATCTCGTCTGCTGGGATTTGTTCTATCACGCTGCTCCAATAAGGATTAGTGGATACAAATGTAGTAAAAATTAGACGTAAGCATGTTTTCTCACGATGTTTTCCTTAAACTCGGCGGAGTTCGACAAATTATAAACACAAATTAAACTCATGGAAATTCAGTCGTTCTTGCATGGAAAAGAAAATATATAATTGTTGTATATTTACGTACAGACTGAAGTAAAACCTTTTTGTATTTAAAATGTTACACGTGAAACATTGCACTAGACTCTATCACTTACGCCCAAAGAAGTTTCACTTCAAGTTTTAATGTAATTGAGAAGTTAGTTGCCAGCCCTAGCTCTCAATCGCATTATATCATGTGCACAACACGAAAGGCTAGTTGTTCAAATACACTAATGCATCGTATAATTGAATGGTTCCGAATTCAAATTTTCGTATCGATTTCGGATAGAATTGTACGTGAAACAGTAATTTCTAATTCGTAATGTTACTTTGACTTGAAACTTTATTTCCCGATATAATCGAACGGATTTTATAATAAACTGGCTGTCCCAACTTTGTCCATAGCATAATAAATAAACTTACACTCTGTGCAAGATCCTCTGTACAAGTACTCTCATCATTCATTATCTGTATCTTATTAATTTTCATAGCGTTTTGTTAACTTGGTATTGACTACAGTCACTTTTTAGACACTTCTTCATCTTAAACTTTTTAGCCCTCGTAAAGCCGAGGGAATACTCAAAACTAAATATAATATAACTATATATAATTAAAAATATTTTTGTCTCGTTTATTAATTATTTTTAATTAACAAACAAAAGTGAATTTTATTCCGCTATGTCATACGCAGTTATCTTTTGTGTCTACAATTCTATTTCCTTCTAAACAATTAAAGCGTTTCGTTTACGTAATTGTGCGATCGTCTCGAGATAAAACTACGCAGGATAATGAAATGGAACAAAAACGTCACATCCAATAAATCGTATTCTTTCGAAAATAAAGAGCGCGCTATCTTCCCCGTATCTCAGCAATAGACGAATATATTGTCTAGCTGTCTCGTGTATTTGTTCAATTAATTGTTGGTTTCGTAAATGTGCTGTTTTAAGTCGTTCTTTTATAAATAATCAGCAGCATAGTGTTGTTGTGTTCAGGTTTGAAAGGTTAGTGAGCCAGTGTAATAACAGGAACAAGGTATATACAAGATTTTATAGATGATAAAAAAGCGTGGAGCTAATACCTGTTGACTTCCATGCAGGATATATTAATTTAAATAATTGTATTTAACTAACATGACGTTGTATTTTTAAATGTTAAAAAAGAGTAACTACTGAGTTTCTTGCCGGTTCTTCTCGGTAGAATCTACTTTCCGAACCATTGGTAGCTTCACTTAATTATAAAATGAATGATTCAAAAGTGCTTGTAAAAGCCTACTTGAATAAAGTTTATTTTGATTGATTGATTGAAGGGATGTATGTCAGAAGGTGCTCATAATAATGGTGATGAAAGGAATGGCTATTATCCCTTCCAGCATTACAGTCTATGATCGGTGGGCCTAATTATTTTGGTGCTCAATTTGCCCAGGAAAAAGAATTAAGGTTAATGAGCAAAACCACTTAAAGCATCTGAAAATAAAACATTTGTCTATAACAAAAGTCCCGCTGAATAAATCAAATAAAATAAATCCTCCATGTAAATCCTGCAAGCGAAAACTTTTTATGCCCGTCCCAAGACGTTCCGAACTTAAGTTATTAATAAAACTTACGTTCCGCTAGTTTCCCTGTTGTTCTATTTCAAATGCATTAAACTGATTGCTCTCGGTTCTCGTCTGCGTTTATTTTTTTTCTTTCGTTGCTGTCAGCGAAATTAACTTTGCTCTTACAAATAAAGCTCCCGTAGTGCGCCGCGTCTAACGTCTCTTTGTGTTTCATCTCGTCCTCTAGGAATTCCGGGATAAGGTGCCCGTGAGCGGCTCATTATGTCCTTAACTTAGTTTGCATTAAACTACCATTTACCATTTTCAAGTTTATGTCTCATTTTTATAAATTCTCTGAATAAAAATTCTTAATAAACATTTTAGTCTGATTTGTGATTTATATCCAATAGTTAGTCAAAGTAAGTTACGGCGTATAAGTATACCACAGCTGAAATGCCACATTTTCGTTAATTGAAGGTTGGAGCATTTTTCACCACGCTGCTCCAATTCGGTTTGGTGGTTTAACTTGTGGCAAATTTGTATTTTAAACGTGAAGGTATCCTCACGACGTCTCTTTGTACTGCAAGTCAATAAATACAAATTAAGCTCTTGAAAATACAGAGCCATTATATTAGTAATGATTGCTAAAATATTATATGAAATGTTGAAATATATTTTTTCTCCTTTGTATTACATGTAGACATAATACACGTAGGCTTATTATATACAATAAAGGAAATAGGAAATCATAACACAAGAAAACGAGAATACACATGTATAGTACGTCACAAGTTAAATGTAGCATCGACAAATTAAAAAAACAAAAACAATTAATCATCAATACTTTGTTATATGATATTACAAATTATTACGTTTGAAATTAATAAACATAAATGATTCTAAAGACACTCTTAATTCGGGTGTGATCGGTTTTACGAATTTCGCCGATGTTACCTCTAAGTTGTGTCGTACTATACAGTAATAAATAAATATAAATAAATAAATATTGGACAACATCACATACATTACTCTGATCCCAATGTAAGTAGCTAAAGCACTTGTGTTATGGAATATCAGAAGTAACGACGGTACCACAAACAACCAGACCCGCGACAACATAGAAAACTAATGAATTTTCTACATCGACTCGTCCGAGAATCGAACCCGGGACCTCGGAGTGGCGTACCCATGAAAACCGGTGTACACACTACCCGACCACGGAGGTCGTAATATCATTTGTTATTGTTAGTTATTGCGATAAATACAAGAAAATATTGTGAGAACTGTCAGCTTATACAGACATATTGTGTGTGCTGCAAAACTGAGCCGCCATTCACTCCAACAATAGCGAGCGAAGTATTAGCAAACAATATTTAAAGTTAAGGTTCTTACCGTGGAAACTTATATAGAACATATTTCTACCAACAATCACATACATATGGAAAAGTAAAGGTAACAGTAAATATCCCACACTTGGACAAAATGGCTCGTCTCAAGGAGATTTTGATCTTAAACCAGAAATCTTAGTAAGCCACTTGTAACTTCATTATGTTTTTTGAATGAAAAAAAAATGAACGTGTAATCAATGTTGATTATCTGACCTTGAATCTTCATAAAAGATTCACGTTTTTTAGCCATTGACCTACCTCGGCTCTTACATACACAATCCACATAAAACGTATTATCTAAAGATTTTTAATTAGATATTTTCGATAAGATATAGTTGTAATGGTTATATATATTTTCTTTTAAGTAAAGTAAAGTAACAACCTGTAAATTTCCCACTGCTGAGATAAGGCCTACGCTTCCATTAAGGAGAGGGTTTAGAACATATTCCAGCACGCTGTCCCAATGCGGGTTGGTGGCAGAATTACGACGAAATTAGACACATGCAGGTTTTCTCACGATGTTTTCCTTCAACGCTGAGCACGAGATGAATTATAAACACAAATTAAGCACATATATATAGTGGTGCTTGCCTGGGTTTGAACCCGCAATCATCGGTTAAGATGCACGCGTTTTAACCACTGGGCCATCTCTATTTTCTTTGATTCAATATTAATATAATTAAATTCACATTAAAGGGCAAGTGTACCCTCTTCATCACAACATCAAACTGGTTTGTAAGGAGCAATGAGTACGCTAATAAGCTAGTATTTGAATTTTAGTCAAGCAATACATGATAATTTAATTAAAATAAATAGCTATCTATTCTATGCTATCCTTCCTTCGATTGGATGAGCTTTATATTAAGCAATCTATGTCAAAAATTTTACAATGTTGTAGTAGCGCCACAAGCTTAGTTGAACATTAAGCTCACAGCTCCGTTTCAAAGTTTCGATTAAATTGGTAATCAAATGCTCCAAGCCCTAACCAACTTACCCAATACCGAGTAAGTTGTATGTGAATATCTGAAACGGTTCAGTGGATACATTGATACCTAATATCGTGGGTTTATGTCTGGACAAACACCACTTAGTTGATTTTTGTTTCTAAAATCTGGAGAGCAAGAAAGATAACAGTCTCGAATATGATTAACTGACCAATGATATTAAAAGACATTCATTTAATTCCCTCCTCCCATTTGTGAATACTAACATAATGTGAATGAAGAACAAAAATGATTTTATTTTATTTTTAATAAAATAAGGCATACCTCCAATAAAGTAGCTGAGCCTTTTTTGACTGTCAGAAATATAAGACCGATTCTGAAAGAAATATCTCCAACTTTTAAGAAACAAACCGATAAACACTAATGATGAAAATGACGGATTTCTACTGATAACTTGTTCTAAAGTTACGTTGATTTATTGTCTTATTTGCAAATAGATTATCTTGTTAGTAATTTTTATCAACATGAAAATCTTTATTGTCATCACATAAACGATATATTGTCAACCTTATTTATTTAATTATAATTAAATGAAGCTCGAAGTATTAATATAATTTCCTGTTATTATACAATGATCTTATTACGGAGTCGGTCAGTTAATGGCGCTCGAATTGTCCGAGAGGTATAATTGTCCGGCGGCTATGAGGACACTCGACGCGGGGTCGAGGCATCGTAATCGCTGCTACCGACACTCGGAACTCGCCAGTATCCTTAACAGCTTACTTTTGATACCGAAAGAGCTAAATGGAGTTTTCGATTAAATATATTTCAATAAAGTTTTGATACCTTGTAAATAGTTTCGTAGGCTTTTATTTTAACCAGCGACTTAGCAAACCATAGTAGAATAAGATATGAATATTTGTCACCATACTGAGTGGTCTCGCCCAGCTGTGGGAATTCGAAGGCTTTTAAGTTTACTCTATTTTAACACTCTTCTAAAAATTATGTAATTACTTCATTCTAATTTAAATTATATTTATTTAAATGACAAAGGTTTCAAGTTACAAGCTTTACAAAAAAGAGTTTTGAATCCTTTATTAAGAAAAAAATGCGTACGCAAATTGATAATTTTAAACTATTGGTAAATAGATTTTTGCTTACAAATTAGTGGCCGCTGAAAAATAAGGTTTTTCTGTATTTAAATAAACAGAAAACATCCACCAGACAAAAAAATATGTGTACTTGTCACCACGAACCTGCGAATATATTGTTCAACAATAATAACGTTTTAATTTTGTTCCAGTGTTTCCCAATGTCCCGGCGGCGCCGGGGATGCCCTGCGCGGGGGAGGACCGTAAGTACCGCCTTTGTTTTAATTTAATTGCATCGCAAACAAAACTCCCGTAATGAGGGCCATTACTCACTCATTGAAGAAACGAAAACTGCTCAACGAAATTGCAGAGTAAATACGCTCTTTTGTAAATCAGAAACGGAGGATGTTAGGTTGGGTTGGATTACTTTCATACCGTTAAAACCATTTTGTAATACATTTATATTAATTATAATATTCAAGAACTGATGATTTTCACGCTTGTAGTGACGTCAATAGTCTAATCATTGCGAAGCATCTCTTGACTAAATCCTCCATAGTATATTGGGCGTAGTTATTCGGTTAGGCATTGCAAAGAAAACGATTGTGAATTTATGACTACAGACAAATATCATAGTATTTATAATAATATATACTATTTATATGTATATGTTATTTATTATCCTTCAAGACTTTAAAGATTATTGAGAATTAATTGCAGTCTGCTTTAGAGTTTAGACCAAGTCTATAAAATTCCCGTGTCGATATTCTCTATATACATACATATGTACTAGATTTATATTCCTGTGTATATAATACCTACTTGTAATGTTTTGTTAGTAAAAACTTCAATAGTTTTACACACAATGCAACTGTATTTTCTTCGTGACTTTAATAGAATGTCATATGTACTACATATGTGTATTCAAATTGTACCCGTCACCCCATTAATAAATCATTCACCGAATGTTACAATTTTCTTTAGAGGAACACTTGGAAAGGTCAAATAAAGGCAAAAAAAAAAGAATTGCGTACACGTAGGCGGGATTTTTTTACAATTTTTTTACCTCGAACATAAACGTTCCGTATTTCGTATCATAACGCTCGGAAAGTACTCAAACAATCTACACGAGAGGCGAGAGCGCCCGCTTGCCGCATTACCATATGAATATCGCCCTACACGCCTCCCGCTATTGTCCCTACACACAATTTGCTTGCCATAACAATACCACACGATTCAACACGTGTACACCCTCGATGCTTGTGTTACAACAAGGACTATTTTCCCGTGCACGATGAAAGTTTGAATTGTTCAAGTTATTTATTATTTAGAGGAATGTGTATGAGATACTGTTCGTTCTAGGTCAAAGTCAACGTCCTCGCTGGAGCATAATAGATCGCATACACGTTAATAACGTATGAGGTTCTAAACAGCTCATTGTGTTCCATTATATACTCATATGAAGATTTACTTTAATTTCTCCAAAGTTTCAAAGGCTTGTTGCCCAAAATTGTATTTTAACATCAGTACATAATCATTTAGATTTCTTAGATAATTTATTTATGTATTTAAAGGAAATATTCAATTGTTAAATAGTCATAAATTAACCCATTTTAATATCGTCATTAACGACTGTTGACACTGAAAATTTCGAAGTTTAAAAAACTTCTGAAACCGTCATGCTTCGCCAAAGATGGGATTTAAGACGACATAAACCTGGAGCCTGAAATCATATAATGGGAACCCAATTATACTTTGTCTTCTATTTTACTGTGTGTGTAAGTGACTTTTAGTTCCAGGTAAAGCGTAGGAGTGACTCAATTCCTTTATGATTCCCAGATGAGTTCGTTCACATCGTAAGCCTCTTCACGGTTACGTACCGTAAAATCCATTCTTATCGAAAACTTATGAAGCATAAGGAACTTGCGTACCAAATAACTAGTTAGCTAGGTCGTATCGTATCTAAGTGGTACTCGACTCGTAGTTCGCCCGCCTTTAACCTCTTTAGAGTTGATTGCCATAAAATTTATTCTTCTCGAGAATGCTCATGTTGTCTAAAGAAATAATTAGCTAATTAATTTCGAGACTGTACATCTTACATTTCAAAGAAACTTTGATGAGTGATCGAATGATAATAATAATAATAATAATAATAAAGCCATTTATTCCATATTTCAATATAACATTTCAAATGAAATTAGTAGTTTGTTAGTAAGTTTTCTTAATTTATTGTTAGTGTGGTTAGTCTCCATTGTGTGAAATATGGACCCCTTTTTGGGTAAAGGCCTCCTCCAGTTTTTTCCATGATATCATATATATATCATCGAATGATATCTCTAATTAATCTATGCTTATATTAGAAATTCAAGAATGCTCTGTCTGTCTTACTCTTTTACGTGTAAACCCCTGAACCGAATTTGATTAAATTTGATATGAAACAAGCATGAAGGAAAATTGGAAGGACAGGGTGCAATGGTGATACTAAATACACTTAATATATCTTTATATAAAATGTTCACAGCTGTTTTGCCATGAGACAATACATACCGTTATGTCCCTTGCGGTCGTCCGTTTTGTATTTTTAAAGATGATGAGATGGAAAGACAGACAGTGGGAAGCGACTTTATTTTATACTATGTAATGATAAACATCAGCGACTCATATCCGCATTCCAACACCAACATATTTTACATAATATGTTACCTCACCTCTTGTCTGGAATTGTCCTGTTTAATCGCAGGCGTAGATGTACGTCGAAAACCACTTAAATCATCTCTTGTTCGTAACAGAACCCTGATGATGTTAGTGTTCATTCGCTTACCATAATCCCCATAATTTGACGTCGGCAATGCTTTATTGCGAGTTTTGGTAGATTTCGTAGTACCAGACTCTTGAGTAACTTCCAGATTTTGTTAGTGGGTTGTTCCCACCGTAACAAGGATTGTTAAGAAGTTTTACAAGAAACAAAACCCAGAATTGTGTTGAGATAGAATATAATCCTATGATACTCTACTGGAAATCACACTTAAAATATATTAGTCACATTTATTTCCTGCTCTATATTGTCAGCCAAAATCGACTTCCGTCGACAAAACGTCGTGTATATATTGTGTTTACTTGGAGTATGACGGATGAGTAGCTGCCATCCACTTATCAGATATTCTACCGCCAAACAGCAATACTTGGTATTGCTGTGTTCCAGTTTAAAATATGAGTGAGCCAGTGCAATTACAGACACTAGGGGCATAAAATCTTGGTTCCCAAGGTTGGTAGCACATTGACGAAGTAAGGGATGGTTGATGTTTTTAACAGCGCCAATGTTTAGCGTTGGTGACCAATAAATGTCAGGTGGCCCAATTGCTGATCCCCTACATATTACATAAAAAAGATGGACTTTAAATTAAAAGAATAAATACTTTATAGTATTATTGAGAAAAACTGTTTAATTTGATTTGTTTAATATTGCATTTGATTTAAAATCGATATTATTATTGTTAATCATACGTAAGTAATGAGTGAGCTATATCTACGATTCGTTGGATTATGACGAGATTTATAATTAGCAATGATTGATCATGATAGCAATTATTATTAATAAATGTTCCTCGAAATGTATATTCATTCGTTAAGCGAGAATCTAGTTTCGATTGTCAGTCGTGGAAATTCGTTCAGTTGATAAGATATCGATAATTATGAACGACAGTCGGTACCATGCCTCGTTCCATCCATGTCTTGTTCGCTGGATATTGCAACATTTTTGACAGGTCTAACTTGTTTTTTTAATGGTTTTTAGTGATGTCAGGCTCAGATAATATCTGTGATGCCATGGAAAACGTTAATTTGAATTAACAAAGTGACTCGTTCGCCCAACTTAAATTTTGAAAATATTTCGTTTTATGTTTTTATTTTGTGGCACGTGAATACTCTAATCTAATATTTATTACAATGCTTTATCTAGTACATTACATGTGTTTTGTAGTATCTGTTATTTTATAAGAGATGAAAATTCTTCAGTGTTTTTTTAGTGTTATTTCGATTTATTTTTTGGCATATACTTGCTTGTTCAATTAAACAGTAACTGCTAGATATCGATGAGACTTATGTGTAAATAATATTAAATAAACGTATTTATTACATTGCAGGCAGCATCTACAGGCGAGGCGCTCGTCGGT
Organism: Vanessa cardui; assembly: GCF_905220365.1. Lineage (NCBI taxonomy): Eukaryota > Metazoa > Arthropoda > Insecta > Lepidoptera > Nymphalidae > Vanessa > Vanessa cardui. The sequence goes on from NC_061139.1 coordinate 10,901,810, forward strand.
GGCGGAAACTGTACAGAGTTAATGGTCACATATTTCAAGCTAAACGTTTTAATAGAGTGAGTAAAATAAATTCTACTATACCGTAACTGTCTGTTAGAAAATTGTTTTGCTAAAAAAAAAAAACAAGTAACGCCTCCTTTCAAATAATTAGTTATAGTTAAAGGGTTCAGGATATAACTAGTTGAGCTGCAGAGGATTTTCTTAATTTATTTATTTGATTTTGGAAACGATGAAAATGAGAAAGTATATCTGCCTGACAACTCGGTTGTGTTCATATACCGTTTTACAAATTAATTAGATTACCCATTCCAAGATTGTATCACGAGACAGCACGTTGCAGTGTTGTCTTTCGGTGTGGAGATTGAGTGGGCGCGGAGAGATATCAATTGAGGTCACCTTGTTGATAAAGCATCGGGATTGCAAGGCGCGCTAAATATCTCTTACTATGCTAATCTATTAAAAAAATAATAATTTCCTATCAGGTGACCCAATTATTGGCAAAATCTTCTATTAAAAATAAACTTATTTCTGTTATTTCTAAACTTCAGCGAGCCTTCTGTGCCTTCTGCCAAGACCGTATATGGGGACTGGGACGGCAAGGATTCAAGTGCATCCAGTGTAAGCTGTTGGTGCATAAGAAATGCCACAAGCTGGTCCAGAAACCTTGCTCCAATGAGCACGTCGATCCCATCGAGGTTAAAGATGACGCTAACGGGGAGAGTACGCTTGGAAGGGCTTCCTCTGTTAGGTAAGATTATTTACCTTTGCTATAGCTTACTTATATGCTTTTTGTAACATTTCAAGCATATTTGGAGTAATTTTTCTCCATCATTTATAAGTATTTTATGATTGTCAATCTTGTTCATGTCCATTATGAAAACAATTTGTTATTGTGATTTTAGGTCTCGCGCAGATCCCGAGCCGCCGTTACCGGAGACTCCGCCGGCGCCTGCCTCGGCGCCCGTCCGCAACGAGGACCTCGAGCCGGGCTCGCAGCGCCAGTACTCGCTAGATGACTTCGAGCTAATCAGAGTCATCGGTCGTGGATCTTACGCCAAGGTATATTTTACCATAGATAATTTGTAATTACAACTTCTTGACAATCATCGTCTTGTAAAACTAATTTAATAGCATATTCTGTCGTACCTTTCGTTTTATAATAATTACAATTATATTTCATTTCACAATTCTTTTCAAGAGTCGAGATGGCCCAGTGGTTAGAACGCGTGCATCTTAACGGATGATTGCGGGTTCAAACCCAGGCAAGCAGCGCTGATTCATGTGCTTAATTTGTCTTTATAATTCATCTCGTGCTCAACGGTGAAGGAAAACATCGTGAGGAAACCTGCATGTGACAAATTTCATAGAAATTCTGCCACATGTGTATTCCACCAACCCGCATTGGAATAGCGTGGTGGAATATGTTCCAAACCTTCTCCTCAAAAGGAGAGGAGGCCTTTAGCCCAACAGTGGGAATTTACAGGCTGTTGTTTGTTTTTGTTTTTTTGTCACAATTCTAATTATGTGATAACATCTCCAGGTCTTAATGGTGGAACTGAAGCGAACGAAACGCGTGTACGCAATGAAGGTGATCAAGAAAGCCCTGGTGACGGACGACGAGGACATCGACTGGGTTCAGACTGAGAAGCACGTCTTCGAAACGGCTTCGAACCACCCGTTCCTGGTGGGATTGCACTCGTGCTTCCAAACGCCGAGTCGTCTCTTCTTCGTCATCGAGTTCGTGAGGGGCGGTGATCTTATGTAAGTAAATAAATAATAAATAATAATAAATAAATATGAGACAACATCACATACATTACTCTGATCCCAATGTAAGTAGCTGAAGCACTTGTGTTATGGACATCAGAAGTAACGATACCACAAACACCCAGACCCAAGACAACATAGAAAACTAATGGTAATCTACATCGACTCGGCCGGGAATCGAACCCGGGACCTCAGAGTGGCGTACCAATGAAAACCGGTGTACACACCACTCGACCATGGAGGTCGAAGTGAATTTTAGTTTTTGGTCGTATGATTAATATGTGGAAATATGTAATAGTGTTAAATATTTACTTACATTTTAAACACGTAAAATGTTTAATAAGAATTACACTATTAATATAAGAAATGCGTCTCGAAATATATACTTCATATGTTTCTCAACAACAAATGAAAATGCTAATATATTACTATGATGGAATGTTTTCTTCTTTTTAAATAATTTGACCAGTATTTTTACCAAACATTTAGAAAAATCTCCTTAACTATTTTAAATGTTTATTTCTATATTAATTTGGAGTATTGGTTAAATATATATATTTAACCTCGACGACGACGACGACGACCTCCATGGTCGAGTGGTATGTACACCGGTTTTCATGGGTACGCCACTCTGAGGTCCCGGGTTCGATTCCCGGCCGAGTCGATGTAGACTACCATTACTTTCTATGTCTTGGGTCTGGGTGTTTGTGGTATCGTTACTTCTGATATCCATAACACAAGTGCTTCAGCTACTTACATTGGGATCAGAGTAATGTATGTGATGTTGTCTCATATTTATTTATATATATGTCTATCTCGTATGTGTGTGTTCACTCGTGTGTATGTGTGCGTGGTAGGTTCCACATGCAGCGCCAGCGCCGCCTGCCGGAGGAGCACGCGCGTTTCTATGCGGCGGAGATCTCTTTGGCGCTGCACTTCTTGCACGAGCGGGGCGTCATCTACCGCGACCTCAAATTGGACAACGTGCTTCTCGACCACGAGGGGCACATCAAGCTCACCGACTACGGCATGTGCAAGGTAACCCGATTTACCAGGGGCACATCAAGCTCACCGACTACGGCATGTGCAAGGTAACCCGATTTACCAGGGGCACATCAAGCTCACCGACTACGGCATGTGCAAGGTAACCCGATTTACCAGGGGCACATCAAGCTCACCGACTACGGCATGTGCAAGGTAACCCGATTTACCAGGGGCACATCAAGCTGACCGACTACGGCATGTGCAAGGTAACCCGATTTACCAGGGGCACATCAAGCTCACCGACTACTGCATGTGCAAGGTAACCCGATTTACCAGGGGCACATCAAGCTCACCGACTACGGCATGTGCAAGGTAACCCGATTTACCAGGGGCACATCAAGCTCACCGACTACGGCATGTGCAAGGTAACCCGATTTACCAGGGGCACATCAAGCTCACCGACTACGGCATGTGCAAGGTAACCCGATTTACCAGGGGCACATCAAGCTCACCGACTACGGCATGTGCAAGGTAACCCGATTTTACCAGGGGCACATCAAGCTGACCGACTACGGCATGTGCAAGGTAGCTCACCTTACCAATACATACATTGATCGCGAAGTTATATCTAATTATGAAATAATTATGAATCTTTTCTTAAGAGCAGAGATGGCCCAGTGGTTAGAACGCGTGCATCTTAACCGATGATTGCGGGTTCAAACCCAGGCAAGCACCGCTGATTCATGTGCTTAATTTGTCTTTATAATTCATCTCGTGAGGAAACCTGCATGTGACAAATTTCATAGAAATTCCGCCACTTGTGTATTCCACCAACTCGCATTGGAACAGCGTTGTGGAATATGTTCCAAACCTTCTCTTTAAAGGGAGAGGAGGCCTTTAGCCCAGCAGTGGGAATTTACAGGCTGTTGTTGTTTGTTGTTGTATCAGGGCTTATCGTATTGGAGTACGCCGTCTTCTCATCGTAACATAACTACGTTACGATGAGAAGACGGCGTACTCCAATACGATAAGCTTATTCTGAAAGAATTTCATGCAACATTTGCAAGTTGCATCACTATATTTACCTTTACTGCCGAGCACGACTAAATCAATACCCTAAATCAGGTATTTAAAAATTCTGTACCACATGCATAGTTTTTAACCGACTAAGCAGAGATCCAGGATCGTCAGCAAGATCCGGGTGACCTAAGCACAAGAGCATTTCATCAGTATATTATATACATACTTATAAGATTACATTTTTAAAGATAATAAATAGAAACTCTACGTCGTTAAGTGATTAAATTCAAAGCGTAACATTATTACAATAATTACTTCCCAGAAAACATATTGTACGTATTTTATGGCAAGAGAGAGTTTGCTAACTAGCAAACGCAGTGAAACCCCCTTGTCTTGTAGGAGGGCGTCCGGCCCGGCGACACGACGTCGACGTTTTGCGGCACGCCCAACTACATCGCGCCGGAGATCCTGCGCGGGGAAGAGTATGGTTTCTCGGTGGACTGGTGGGCGCTCGGCGTGCTCACCTACGAGATGCTGGCGGGCCGCTCGCCCTTCGACATCGCGCACGCGGCCGACAACCCCGACCAGAACACCGAGGACTACCTCTTCCAGGTACAAAATCAATATCAAAATAAACTTCATTCAAATAGGCCCATAAAGAAATCAAAAATCAAAATCAAAGTATACTTTATTCAAGTGGGCTTTCACAAGCACTTTTGAATCGTCATTTTACAATCAAGTGAAGCTACCACCGGTTCGGAAAGTAGATTCTACCGAGAAGAAACGGCAAGAAACTCAGTAGTTTTTTAACATTTAAAAAATACAAAGTCATGTTAATTGACAGAACACCGAGGACTATCTCTTCCAGGTACAGAATCAATATCAAAATAAACTTCATTCAAATAGGCTTTACAAGCACTTTGAATCGTTTTGCAATTAAGTGAAGCTACCACCGGTTCGGAGAGTAGATTCTACCGAGAAGAACCGGCAAGAAACTCAATAGTTTTTTAACATTTAAAAAATACAAAGTCATGTTAATTGAATACAATTATTTAAATTAATACATCCTGCTTGGAAGTCAACAGGTATTGACTCCACGCTTTTTTATCATCTATAATATATAATAAATCTATATATATATATAATCTTGTATCGAATAATATGCTTTTTCTACCAATGTATTTTTTACAAACGATTTGAATTTACTAAACGGCAAAGTTAGAAATGTCTGCGGAATACACCCCAGGCTATTAAACTTTTAGCTGTCTGCTGATTGTTCTCATTGGATCCATTTCGTAAAGTACATTTCCAAACAATATTGGAGCTGTTACAAATGATACTCCATGTTTTTCAGGTGATCCTAGAGAAGACAATTCGTATTCCCCGATCGCTGTCGGTGAAGGCGGCGTCCGTACTGAAGGGTTTCCTCAATAAGAACCCCGTGGAGCGGCTCGGCTGCGGCGAAGCGGGTTTCCTGGACATTGTCAACCATCCCTTCTTCAAGAGCATCGAGTGGGAGATGGTACGTATCTTATTTCAGTTTGTATGAATACTAACATTGGTGGACTTTGAAACAGTATCACCACCTAGTTCTATTATTTTTTTTTTTTTTTTATTTAAAATACAACATCCACAGGCTCGCAGATGCCCGTGCCTTTTTTTACATTTTATATTCAATTACATTTTGGCGTTTTATATTTATACTAAACATCAGCAGATCTTCGCTGGAAATCATTTTTGTCGTCTTCTTGGGAGACGTGGCCCACACTGATTTTTTTTTTTTTTATTTATTATTAAATAATATATACTAATGTATAATAAATAATATATAAACTATAATAAATAATATATAATTAATATATAGCAGTATATATTCTAGTTCTATTGTTTTGTAATTTACGAATGTAAATGTATTTTTCAGTTGGAGCTGAAGCAGGTGGTACCACCGTTCAAGCCGCGGCTGGAGGGAGAGCGCGACCTCGCCAACTTCCCGCCGGAGTTCACCGACGAGCCCGTGCACCTCACGCCCGACAACGAGTAAGTTGCTTCCTCGATCATCCCATACGACCGACCATTGAATGGTCATGTTATAAAACCAGTCCTCCCTCCTCAGTTCTTTAAAATCTACAAAGTACTTCTAGGCTAATGATTATAACACATGGATCCCAATGGAATAAATACTAAAGCTCGAAGCTCCAAGCATTAAGCAACTTAAGAACGCTTTTGGCCCTAAAGGCATTGAAAAAGAAATCGGACTCCTTGTGATCCAAAAGATACTACACATGTTCGTGTTATGGGATTGAGCGAGTACAAAACGCACCTGTGTTTTTGCTCATACTTTTGCACTATAATGTTTCCTGCATAGTTTGACCGTCACCATTGATATAGTTCAAGAGTTCAATGTTTGAATTCGGTCAGGAGATTACAATCATGATGTTCTTATTTGCCCGCAGTACCGTGATCGCCGATATCGACCAATCGGAGTTCGAAGGCTTCGAATACGTGAACCCGCTACTCATGTCGCTGGAGGACTGCGTGTGACAACACGCCTGCCGTCTGCACCCCCACCACCACCACTTGCACACACTACACGCGCAGGTACACACACGTGGTCGTATGACGACCCCGACAGAAGTAACAATGGTATCTCCCTCCGTAACATTAATTGAAATAATTGTATTCAATTAACATGACGTTGTATTTTTCAAATGTTAAAAAATAGTAACTACTGAGTTGCTTGCCGGTTCTTCTCGGTAGAATCAACTTTCCGAACCGGTGGTAGCTTCACTTAATTGCAAAACGATTCAAAAGTGCTCATAAAAGCCTACTTGAATAAAGTTTATTTTGATTTTGTAAATGCACGTATGGATGTCGTATATGATCATGAGTCGCGTGTCCGCAGGCCTACGGGTACGCTCCGGACTCGTCGTCGTCGGACTACGACTCGGTGTGCTCGGAGCTGCCGCGCAAGCCCACGCTGCTGCAGCACATGTTCTGCTTGCCGCTCAACTGACGCTAAGCGCCCCGCGCTGCGTGCTCACGAGGGCACGGCGTGCTCACGCGAGCCCCCGTGCTCACTGAGCACTCCGCGGCGCTGAGCACTCCTCGCCGTACGCTCACACTCGCTGCACACACATTGACGGATACTCGTTGAGTGGACGCTCGTCCGTTTGCTGTTCTACGCGTAATACGCCATCCGGTGACTCCGTTTCATTCGATATCTCTTTAGCGATCGCAGTTCTCGCGACACATTCGGGAATGTGTGTATTTATTTACTTTTAATGTGTTAGTTAATGTTATTCTCAAAAAAGTATTATCCGTGTAAATGATTCGTTAGGTTGGAATTAATTTCGTAGTTTTGTAATTTTTAATTTACGTGATTCCTGTAAATAATGAGAGTTAAACTACACATAGGTATATTAACGAAAGCAATCCTCCAGTTCTTCCATGAATAGTGAAATACGACGGAATTGATTCGATTGGTTCGTAGGGCGGACGGATGTCGGTGCTCGGAGCTGTGCGCGTCTGACGGGATAACTACATGTAGCCACGGTGCAGACCATCGGCAGGCATTTGTCAAAATTGTACATACGATATTCGACCTTAACGGTCTGTAATAAAGACGATATTAGAGATTAAAGGTTTTGCTGTTCGTATTCGCGTTGTATTCTTTCGTTATTAGATGAACGTAATCGGTTTAAATGCTTGTGTACATAAAACTATATAATGTACTATACGAAAAAATATTGTATAAATAATTTTTTGATTATCTGTAGTGTGTAACACTTTGTTATCGAAATTATTTAATAATTATAACAAATTAACGTGATGCGATCTCATCCAAAGTTTTTATAGAAATTCCGAAATATATTAATCCGATTAAAAGTACTGACTCTCGTAGAATACAATTCGCTCGACTCACACTTTACCCGTGCCAACTGTGATCAATGACAAAACGCATCACGTTTCCAAACTTATGCTAAAACGAACGTTTTAAGCAATAATTGTATTGTAGTAGTTATCTATAATGGAGACAGGCAACCTGCTCAATGAAAGGCACGTGAGGAATTAAACGTAGTGAAAAACCGCCCCGAAACGGAGCTAGTAGCGAACCGGTAGAACTTCCCTAGTATAGATTAAGCTAGTGCATAGCATCACTTCGAGCACGAGTCACGTGGCGTGTACATTTGCAAAGGTCGCTGTTAAAGTCTAAGCCTTCGTGTTACCGAAACAGATTTTCAAACGATACGACACTCGCGACGATCGTGACGTGATCGTGTCGTGGTCGTGTCGTTTTAAAACTTGTTACTCGAATTGAAAATTTCGCGTGAATTTGTTAGCAATGTGTAAAGTATATAACGAGGTCGTACGGAACACTTAAAGATTCCTATAATATTTTTAAAAGGCACGTTTCATTATCATGCTAACGTACAACGTAGACGGTTTAGCGGCATGAAAGTTTAATATTTATAAAAAAATAATATTTTTAATAGCGACGACGACGTCGATTATGTGTTACTAAAGGCATTGAAAAAGAAATCGGACTCCTTGTGATCCAAAAGATACTACACATGTTCGTGTTATGGGATTGAGCGAGTACAAAACGCACCTGTGTTTTTGCTCATACTTTTGCACTATAATGTTTCCTGCATAGTTTGACCGTCACCATTGATATAGTTCAAGAGTTCAATGTTTGAATTCGGTCAGGAGATTACAATCATGATGTTCTTATTTGCCCGCAGTACCGTGATCGCCGATATCGACCAATCGGAGTTCGAAGAATTTGTTAGCAATGTGTAAAGCATATAACGAGGTCGTACGGAACACTTAAAGATTCCTATAATATTTTTAAAAGGCACGTTTCATTATCATGCTAACGTACAACGTAGACGGTTTAGCGGCATGAAAGTTTAATATTTATAAAAAAATAATATTTTTAATAGCGACGACGACGTCGATTATGTGTTATCACACTCTTTAGATATCCTATTGCAACGTGAGATTATTCTTATAATATTAATGTAAAATATATTCCCTATCGTAGATCCTATTCTCCTCTCGAAAGCTAAATCACTCCTCTAGGTAGCCAACGAATTTTATACAACGTTTAATCGAACGATGTTATCATAAACTGCACTGAGAAAAATTTAAATCGTGTATATTATTATAAAATCTCGGAATTATAAGTCGGTTATCGAATATTATAACAGATTATTGTTAACGTAGATGAAAAGACTTTATATATTAAAAGTATCGTAACGGGGCGCCGCGAAGCGTCCACGACTATTCTAAATAGTGCGTAGAGATATCTATTAGACATTTTGCACCTATATCATAGTGATGTTCCACACGCGCGTCGATTCTTTCCGCTCGATATTATCGTATTGTTGAGTGTTGTGTTGTTGTGGTCGATGCGCCATCGGCGCTCGGAGCCTGCGCGTAGAGTTTGTGTTATTTTAAGTATTTAATTAATATTTTGATACTTTTAGGTATTAACGTTTAGTTTTTATAATTGTTAATCATTCCACGGTCCGAATGCGGCGTTGTATTGGTGCATTTTGTATTATTGAAGTGACATCACATGGCGGCGTGTTTAAGCCTAAATATTATTGCAATATTTGCGTTTTATTGCATTTCTTTGAATGTATTAAATACTGTGTATTAATTGTTTAGTTTAATTTCGTTAAGGATTCACAACCAAACATTGTTAATCGTATGTAAATCACTTACTAACTGCATGACAAATGACATTAACGATTATTGTAACGAGGATATCCCACAAATGTAACACTTACTTAAGTTCGTGCAGAACAAATATTGTATTTTAGTTTTGTGTTAAGTTAATTTAGTTACGTGAACTCGCATGGAACAGTAACGTCGCAGAAGTTTATATATTATACATTTATACGAGCTGTAAGTGGGTTTAGGTGTCGTATTTGATTTCTGTTCGTGCGTGTATTGTAAACACCAATAAATAATGTAACTTGTTACGATTTCTCTGTGAAATGCTTGGTGCGTGAATGCGACGTATTGTCAAATTAGACTGGAGAACTTGTGGTACTGTACTATTCTATGCTTAACTGAAAATAAAGAATGATTAATCTGATCGAGCTCTTTCATTGTATTCCCCTTGTTATATATTTACCCACCACATAAGAAATGAAAATACCCATTTTATTGATATTGTAATGTGAAGTTTGTTTTGCGTAAACAGATTCAAAAGGCTATACAGATTATTATATCACAACAACAACAACAACAGTCTGTAAATTCCCACTGCTGGGCTAAAGGCCTCCTCTCCCTTTGAGGAGAAGGTTTGGAACATATTCCATGAAATTTGTTATAAATTACGCTTATTGTCGTGGTTGACACATTGAGATCGCGAGTATAATTATTACGGTGTTATGTGATTATTGACGGCTATTTGTGTTGTAGACTAAATGTTTTTCTTTTGTGGTAGATTGATTTAAATTAAAGATAATTGTTTTAGAGGTTAACCTACTTCCTACTTCTGGTTCTAAAAATATTTATTTATTCAACACTTTACTAAAATGCCGGATGTTTTGACAGATATTTTACTCTCAGTCTGAACGGCATTTTTTCACGAATCCCTAATCAATACCATAAATTATAGAAGTCGACCAGAGATACTTTGTCAATTCAAGGTCAAAGTTGTTATTTTATCTTTAGTTCACATAGTACGTATATTTAATTGTAGTTAGTACAATATTAATAACATTAAATGCTTAACCCTTTCACCGCCAGAGTCGGATTTATCCGACAAAACATTTCGGGCTCATTCCGCCTGAGTCGGATTTATCCGACGCAAAACCCTGTCTATTATATATTTAATTTCTAAAGGTATTATGATGTTTTAGCCTAAAATACATATTTTTTTCGAAAGTTTATCTATTTAACCTTTTATTTAGTCTTATAATTCACATTTACTATATCAAGAAACAAAATAAAATGCTATTTCATTACGGTAAATTTACTAATATTATTCAGGAGAAAATGCATTGACTTCCAACGCCTGTGTCGTATTTATCCGACCGTAGTGATGAAACATAATGTTAAAAATTTATAAGATATGGAATATTTATTAACAAAAATATTGTATTAAAGACCAACTTATTTAATAAAAAAGCACAAAAGCAAGTTATTGTTATTTAATAACGTGTTGTTTTTACTGTGTAAATATATATTTTTCTAAGAAATTAGCGATTTAGTTATTTCTGTATGGACAACTATAAATGCAAATTCCCATTCCTAGACTGTGTCGATTTTGCTAATATAGCCAGCGCCTGTGTCGGATAAACACGACCGTTCATGACGTCACAACCGTATGGAACTTTCAATTAGTGTTGCGCGTGGTTTTGTAATAGTTTTATTTTAATTACCATGACAACTGCTGAATAATTAATGCGGATTCTAGAAGTCGATGACGATGATGAATTTGTGTCAGACGAAGATTCTATTATTGATGAACAGTAATTATAATTTTTATTTTATTTTTTTTAGTTTATAATAGTAATAGTATAGTTATTAATAATTGTAATGTATAATTTTTTAAATTTTCATTCAGTAGTAGTAGTAGAGTATACTGTAGTAGGTAAGTATGTATGTAGTTGTTGGTTAACCAAGCTCGTAAATACAATATCATTATTATAGCGAAATATCGACATCAACATAAAAAAATGTACCCACAACCCTATTTGTTGTAGGTATTATTTTATTGTTAAATGTGCCGGGCGCTGGGGGCACGCATATCGGTAAAAAGTCTGGCGGTGAAAGGGTTAAATATATGCAAATATGAACTAAACTAGTTACTGTATAAATCTTGGCCGCGTGGAATGGTGGCAAGAACGCTAGCAGCATTTCCCCGTTTAATCGCAATTCCGATCGTCTGGGCATTTTCCCCTCTGTTCACATTCATATTGATTCAGATCAAATTAAAAGAATCTTTCGCAACTGGCTTAGTTCTATCTTATATCAATAAAAAACTTGTTTTATTTCAAGAATAAGTTTATTTCAATACAAGTGCATACAAGTAAAAACAACACATAGCCTTTGGAAATACTACATAAACATAATTATGTTATTCTTAAATAATCAAAAATAAAAATAAATACTATGCGACTGTCGTACAATTAGAAGCAAAAAATACCCACGATTATTACTTGCATTTTTTTTCCTTATTTTATGCAACCATCAAATATTCTAACATTTGATATAACTTACAAAAGCATTCTAATTGTACATCAGACTATTTTTAAGTATATTTCACTTTTTTAAATGATCTAAATTAAACGTTTGTACAAATTTTGGTAGGACGCATTCAATAAGATTAAATTTTTTTAACAATACATTTATCTAAATGTAATTCTATAAATGCATTTACACAAAAACAAAACTACATTATTAAATACTGGGTTTATCTAATACATCAGATTATTTCTTAATACTGTTTCAATATTAACGGAGATTTTTTGAGATTAATAAAATTACACTATTTTTTTTTTATATTTTTCCTATTGGAGTAGGCAAACGTTTTGCACCATACAGGCTTGACTTAGTAATACAGATCCGAAAAGAATATATTAAGTCTTTAACTTTAATAGTGTATAAATATAATGTTATTTTTATAAATTTTCTATAAAAATATTGGCAGTAAATAATGATTTCTGAACAATCTAGACTGAAAGTGAGAAAAATTTATAAGATCAACACTTGGAAATGGATTTTACATTTAGGCTTTTATTTAACATCATTATTATTTTTCAATATTTGTAATCCATTCCCTTAAATATATTATTAAAATTAAGAAAATGTTGCAAGCAAAAGTCTTCGCTTAATTGAAGATTCTAAGTTATGTAAAGTCTAACTTTTTTTGCAAGTGATGAAATAATCATTTTTATTTTCATCAATTATATGTAAAGACATCAAAATATAAAATATTTTTATTAGCGTTTATTTATGATAGGAAAAATATATAATATATGACTTCTAGAAACGTCTTCGATAAGTTCTAGAATATAATATATACATACATACAACGTATGAACTTTCCTTTGCAGACTAATTTGTTCTATATGAATTAAAATAAAATGATTCTTTTTTATTTAATTTTAGATAAAATAGGAATGTAAGCGAATACTATGATGGATACTAAACTAAATTATAATGATTTCTATTCGAAATTATCTAAACAGATCACTAAAGCACAGCCGAAACAAACAACAAATAGTAACGAAAATACTTCTATGAATGATTAAAATATATGGAACTAAACAAACTTAATTCATAATACGATTATCGGTAAATTTCAACAGACTCAGCTTATACGAAAATCACAACTTAAAAGACATTAAAAAAATATAATATTTGTGTGAAAACGTCACGCTTCTGAAGCGTCCAATCGTTTGTGCTTCGCATAACTAAGGAACGATAAAAATAACTCTGAGATAAAACAAATAAATATTCTCTTCTAGAATCCAAGGCTCTCTGTCATATGTATCTTATATATATTGAAATATATTACTTATCGCCATTCTCCTGGGCTAACTTCTGCCTCTTGGTAGGCGGCGACGACTCGAACATGACACCCGAGCGCAGATCCGACATCAGGAACGGAATCTGGAATGGGAATACTCATATTATGTATCCAACAATGAGTGCGTATCGTTCGTGTAGTCCATTACAACGGGAGGAGGAGTAAAGATAAATGAACAGCTTCGAACTTCAATCGAATAATCTATCGGCGAAGGAAGTGCCTTTTACTTAAGAAGTAAATTTAAAGTATTTTTTTTTATTTATTTAAAATTCTTTATTGACCAACAACATAAGTTGTGACAAAAGGCGGACTTAATGCCTGAAGGCATTCTCTACCAGTCAACCTTTAGGCCAAACAGAAAGTCATGAAGGCGGTAACAATAAATTTTATAATAAATACGATAGTAATAATAATAAAACAAGAACATAGAGGTAATATTGTATATATGCATAAGAATACACATTTATAACTATATATACATACATGATATAAAATAACAGAGTTGTAATAGAAATTATAAAAACACAGCGTAGTGAGAAAAAAAAAGAGAAAATTAAGAGAGGTTTTTAATAAGATGATCCTGTAAACGACGCTTGAAGAATGTCTTAGTAGGAGCCTTTCTAATTTCTACCGGAAGTATAAGTCAGCTCATCAACATATCGGGCAGGTACGGTGCGTGTGCGTGTGCGTGTGCGTGCGTGTGTGCGTGTGTGTGTGTGTGTGTGCGTGTGTGCGCGTGTGTGTGTGCGCGCGTGTGTGTGCGTGTGTGTGTGCGTGTGTGTGTGTGCGGGGTGGGGGCGGCACCTTGTGCTCGAGGCGCATGCGGTGCGCGGGCGGCAGCGCGAGCGCGGCGCGCAGCAGGTCGGCGAGCGCGGCGCGCTGCACGGCGAGCGCGTGGTCGACGGGCGCGCCGCGCGGCACCAGCGGCGCCTTCAGCAGGTAGCCCAGCGCCGACAGCACGCCGTGCATGGGGCTCCACTCTGCGGGTTTATTTTTTTTATGTTATAGGTTGGCGGACGAGCATATGGGCCACCTGATGGAAAGTGGTCACCATCACCCATAGACAATGACGCTGTAAGATATCTATATACCTTACATCGTCAATGGGTCACCAACCTTGGGAACTAAGATGTTATGTCCCTTGTGCCTGTAGTTACACTGGCTCACTCACCCTTCAAACCGGAACACAACAATATTGAGTACTGTTATTTGGCGGTAGAATAACTGATGAGTGGGTGGTACCTACCCAGACGGGCTTGCACAAAGCCCTACCACCAAGTAAACACAACCATTAGTGCCTTACTGACGGAAATTACATCGTTCAAATTCACTTGTAAAATTCAAATGGTTCCATAGGGGTCCCTAGCCCCTTTATGGGTCCGAGGCCAGACAAACTTCAAATGCGGCCCCGGATCCACGTGTCGTATGTTACAGTTTTGTTGCCGGACCCGCCCCGATGGCAAATGTGACTCGATGATGATGGTCGAGTCACAGTCGAACACTATTTACTTCACCATGATTAAGATTTCTATTCTTTCAGCTTAGACTATGAATCTTCATCTTTAGTTCATACATGAGAACAAATACATAACATTACCAAAATATGACTCAAAGACAATACCCATGAAACATTTATATCAGTATCATACCTTCGGTATCGTTCTTGCGGAAGGAGAGGCGGCAGAAGAGGTCAGTGAGCACGACGAGGTCGAGTATGAGAGGCACGGCCAGCAGCGAGTCCTCGCACGTGTTGTGCACCACGAGCGTGTTGGTGCCGTGCAGAAGGATCTCCGACGTGTACTCGTCCATGGCGCGCTTCGAATCCCCTGAATCGAAACATCACACAATGTATCGTGAACTATTTAAACATGTCGGCGCATCTCTCATCGCGTGAACCGTCAAATAAAAATATCCATAACGAACACTGAGAACTAAAGGGGGGGGGGGGTCTTATAAAGTAACAGTCAGTTTTGGATCGTCGCAAAGCACGCATTCACGTGCTCAGTGAACATTACGTTTTAATTTTATGTGAACTTATATTATTATACGATGGTAGAAATCAAACTGTGTAAAATATTATTGTGTAAAATGTACTAAAACTGCTAGAACCATAAGCTGAAGTGATTATTATAGTCATTTTTATTGTTCTACCGTCTCCTTATTCGATAATCTACGCCTACCCGAAGATGACCGAAAGTTATGATAATGTTGATGACTTTAAATACATGTATTGATTTTAATTATGTAATTCTGATTTAGAGATGGTAACACTGTGGCGTCGTGGCTGGCTGGTTAAGAAAGCCGACTTTGATCGAGGAGAAATAAAAAAAAAAACAGAAGAGAGCGGTCGGTGGTCAGAATCCGGGGTTTTTAACGGGGTTATCATGAAAATTAAGGGTGATTGATTGTACAACTTGGAGTTATGCCGATTGAACCAATTATGTTAAATAAATCTAATCGAGCTGAGTTTGGATTTATATAATACATATTCAATATTTGGTAACACATCGTAGTCGTGATAATTATAATAAAAATTATGCTTTGTGATAAGTTTCACACTCAAAAAACAGAGCAAGATTGTCTTTGATTATAGCCTTAAAGGTCAAAATCTAATGCGTAAGACCTCTGTCAAGGACTTAGGAGTAATTTTTGATGAGAAATTAACCTTTAGAGATCATTATGATAGCATTATAACCAAAAGTTGCAAGCTTGGCTTCATCACTCGATCCACTGATGACTTTAAGAAGCCCTCTAGTATTATACAATTATATTACTCTATGGTTCGGAGTATACTCGAATACAATTCAGTAGTTTGGTCACCCTATTATGGTGTTCATCGCGACCGTATAGAAAAAGTCCAGAGGAAATTTATGAGGATACTCTCCTACAAACATCTGAAGTATCAGCAGTTGCTGCACTATTCTGAGAGATTAAAATACTTCCACATGCAATCCCTTGAATCTCGCAGAACATATTTCGATGTTTCATTTCTACATAAAACCATTCACGGTTGTATTGATTGTCACGATTTATTGCCCACTATCAATTTTAACATAAACTGCAGATTTAGAAATCCTAAAACATTTAATATCAATCCGTATTTAAATAAGGTATCCCATAATAACCCCATTGCGAGAATGTGTCGTACTTACAACGATATTGCCGCTAATAATGACTCCGTTGACATTTTCGAGGGTAAGTTTCGTATATTTAGAAGGTGTTTGACGAATTCAATCTTTAAGACTTAGTATGTTATATATTTGACATTGTTATGTAATATTATTTATAAAAAAAATCTGCTATTTTTTAAACTTATTGCCTAATTTCTCAAAAAAATTAATATTCGTGTGATTTTTTTTTTTCTTTAATTTTTACTTGTAATAGCTTCAGCCTTTGTTAACTGTGAATTAATGTATTCTTGCTTGATGTGTACACAAATATTAGGGTGTAACTAATCTTCGAAATTTGTAATTTATTTTCTAGATATTTATCAGTTATTACCTGTCTTGTGTGCCATACGTAATAAATAAATAAATTCAAAATGTAAATGTCCGAATACTGACCGACGTAGGGCACGTACTTGATGACGACCACGTGGTCGGGTTTCTCCCCGGGCGCGTACAGCTCCGAGTTGGAGGCCACCATGTCGTCCACAACGTTGCTCTTCGATATCTGGAGTCAGATTCATCACGTTATTTGTTAAATCTATTATTTTTAGGGTAAAGTTTGAATTTTATGGTAACTTTTCTATACCCGTGATATTGTCAATATATTAACAAACAATCATCAAAATCAAATAGTTAACACTTGATATCGTAACAAACTGATTCGATATCTGGAGTCAGGGTCGTCACGTTATTTGTTATATCTATTATTTCAAAGATAACAGAGTAAAGGTTAAATTTTATGATTGCTTTTCTATACCCGTGATATTGTCAATATATAAACAAATTGTCAAATAGTTAATACTTGATATCATAACTAAGTCACTTTTGCATTCATATTATTTTAGTTTAATCAAATCAAGTATATATCTATCTCACTAGAAACTCTTAATATAAAACTATTGAGGTAAAAAATAATATTTATAGTTTCCATAAAACGAAAGGGGGGGAGGGGTAAATATAAAATAGTATATAAAAATCGCTATAACAGAAACTGAATTGTTCATAAACATAGTTACAATACAAATAAATGTAAAAAATTATATGATTTTTTTATGTTTACATTTTATAATAAAACAAAAATGAGTGATACCGTATTTTTCGAATATCAGTGTCATTCTGAGTCTTTTGATGGTCAGGTCACCAACGCCCATAGACATTGGTAATGTAAGAAATATCAGTCATTCCATACACCACCAATGCGCTACGAACCATGGGAACTTATAAACCCTGCGTAGACACATTGCATTGAGTACCATAAAGCCTGCAACACAAAGACAATTATTCAAAATCATTAAAAACTCTTTCTTATTACCTCCTTGGAGCGAAACTGTCTCGGGGCGGAGAGGTTCTTGCCGTCGTTGTTACCGAGATGGTTGTAGCTCACGATCGACACTGGCTTCAGACCTGTTCGCGGGGATTGAATTTCAACTTATATAACAATCTAAGACCATCTTGTTAAAGAAAAATATATATTAAAAGTAATTAACGAACTAGTATGTTTTGCTGTTTATATATTTATACATACATAAATATTGAATAACATCACATACATTACTCTAATCTGAATGTAAGTAGCTAAAGCACTTGTGTTATGGAAATCTGAAGTAACGATGGTACCGCAAATACCCAGATCCAAGATAACATAGGAAACTAATTAACTTTTTCTACATCGACTCGGCCGGGAATCGAACCCGGGACCTCAGAGTGGCGTAACCTTGAAAACCGGTGTACATCTTAATCTTAATGTGACATTGTTCTTAATATTAAGTTAAAATCAAAAATCAAAATCAAAATAAACTTTATTCAAGTGGGCTTTTTAAGCACTTTTGAATCGTCATTTTACAATTAAGTGAAGCTACCACCGGTTCGGAAAGTAGATTCTACCGAGTTACTCTTTTCCAACATTTAAAAAAATACAGCCATGTTAGTTAATACTATTATTTAAATTAATATATCCTGTCTGGAAGTCAACAGATAAAAAATCAAATGTTTCACAAGCGGCGTCGCACTCACCCGCTGACACCAAGAATTCAACCAGCACGGACTTCAGCTTCGTCTGTCCGGACTTGAAGTCGTCTCCGGCGACGAACACGCCCATTTTCTCGGCTCGCTCCACGACTCCGTCGACGATCGTGTTTTGCGGCGAACCGTTGATGTAGCAACACTGGAAAAATACATACGAATATTTAATATTAATGTTGTATGTACGCATCTCCTACATAAAGATAAAAATTGTAAATGTAATGCAATCTGTATAGTCAACAAACAGTTTTATCTATACATATAATAAAATTGGAGTGTCTGTTTGTAATATTAAAATAGCCCTTTTGCTCAAATTTTTTACAATTTTTGTCTGTCTGTCTGTTTGTTCCGGCTAATCTCTGGAACGGCTGGATAGATTCGGACGGGACTTTCACTGGCAGATAACTGATATTATACGGATAACTTAGTCTACAATAATATATATATTTGTTAAATTCAAACGCGTATAAGATCGCGGGCGCAGCTAATAAATAATTAAATCAGAGGATAAATAGTTTTAAACGTAGATTCACGTGTGAAAGAGTTAGTGAGCATTTTTACTTGCAGTTAATAAAAACATAGTTCGAAAACTGATTTTAAACGTGTTTCCGTACTTTTTGTACCATTACAGTTGGTAAAATTCTGCAAGGTATTGCCAAGTATGTCTACTACAAATTCACTTACGGTGACACGCCAATTTGATGGCTCATATCAATGTCTGATACACACTCACCTGTTTTGGTGGTGACTGACGACTTTAATCTTACAGAACCGCAGACCAGAGGTTGTTTAAAAACAACTTTTATAAAGATGGAAACATTTTCCCAGCAATGTGAAAGTATCGGCCCGTTAATTCTTTTTACTCACCCCTTCGTCGATGGCTGCTAATGCGAATATCGTGGACGGCGATATTTCGAGATTATTCTGACGGAGTGCGCGCTCCAAATTTTCAGATGTGTCGTGAACTCCTTTGGTGACTTCGCAGAACCTGTAAATAACAACATTAAAAAATAAAAAAAATATCACATACCTAGCTCATATTTCTCCCGAAGTTCGGAAAATACTTGGCATTTTTCCCATACATGAAGTTGTTCAGTCCACGACAGAAGAAATAAAATGTAAACCCATACTTGTCAAAATCATATCCATATATGCATTAATGCATACCTGGAGAGTTGACTAATCTTTGTTAAGAATCACCACCATGACGTCACTTGTGCTATAACCGTACGTCATCTGCTATTTTACAACCTACCGCCTCAATAACTACCCATAGATAAGACCTATGTTATATTCACTTCTCAACCTTCTCAAATTCAGAAACAAGAAATTAAAATATATAATATTTATTTACAGCATAGACTCATCAAGTCACCCTTATAAAATTTTTAAACAGGTATTATAAAATGAATAATTATGTTTCCAATAAGCAATAAATAGGTCGATAATGTGATAACAATAACTCTATAACTTTATTTGCGATTCCTATCGATTACGCATCAGAAAGAAAATTATATTTAGTACAGTCGAATATTTAGTAGTAGAATACAGCAAAAGAGACAAGACTATTATTATTAGTTAAATTTTACCTTCATATATACTACTAACTACTTTATGCCGGCGTGATAATCGTATGATTAACAAAAATAAATAAAAAAGTGAATTCGAAAGCATGTAAAAGGTCAGTAAGTTATCTTTCACGAAACTTCTGTTTAAGATTTAGACATTAAAAATCCTGGCTATAGTTAAAAGAAAATAAAGAAACAAGTCCTTTGTTACATCTGCATAAACACACCTACATACATACTCGTAAGCATATAAATAGATGCATATATAATAATGTGCTATGCAATCTATCTACGTCGACTACGCAATACATTCGCAGTTGCAAGCTCTCGGGCGTGCCTCTACAGCCGAGCGTGCGGTAATCGCTATGATTATATTTACACCATGCACACTTCTCAATGACCTTTGAAGGACAATCGTATATAACTATATTTTCATATTGAAATAAGTTCCGGAATTTCCCTTGCCTCAATGTCCAGTATGGCTAGCATGATGTATCGGTTACTTTGTCAAGAAACTTTAAGCAGCACAATATAAAATTGGTTTAAAATCTATGTCCTGAATCTAAAGTCACTCCTGTTTGGGTATTTTTGACAACTCATAAAATTATTAGAGATAATTAAAGATTGAGGAATAGAGTGCATCCGTACTAGCGCCAACATTTGTGCCAACATCTCCTGCGTAATTGGCTCCTGCGGCATATAAATGGATGGCATTACACATTATGTACATATAACATGCACCAACCAGAAGTTTGTGCTAAATGCACAAACTTTATTAATTAATATCCTATTTCAAATTAAAGTTTATAAAATGTGTCTGTAGCACAAATATTATTGGAAGAAATCTAGTATTATGCTGGATTATTTCAAATGTGTGTGTAATTTAATTACTTGATTATATATGAAACATAAAGTGATGCAAATTACATGTCAATAACAAAGTTCCATCGTATCGTATAATTTTACATGCGTGTAGGTAAAAACCTATTAATAGTTAACCTCGAAAACTAATCACAATATCGATAGGGCTAGCGCTATATCGATAGGGCTCACAATGAAACGAATTTATTAAAGTAAACAGTATTCAATATTATGAGAAGGCTCATAATATATTGAGCCGAAGTTGTCCACATAATCAAATTAGTACAAATATATATTATGCAAATATAATCAAATAAAATATAATATTTGTTTTTATTCGGGAAGCCAACATGATTTACATATTATCTAATTCTTTAAAACATCAAAGTTTTAAGAATAGTACAATGTACAGTCGGGGTAAAAAAAGGTTCGTCACCTTAAGATCTAATTTCGTGTGCTCAGTATGAGTATCTGCTTTACCAATCGAGAATAACATATTGGGTCGCAATGTTTAGATTCAAAAGGTATGAATTGTTTAAGACTTGATAGAGGAATTAATTTGAAAACTGACGATGGTTTTCTTACTCTGACTGTACATCACTCATAAAGGCTAACTAAAAAGAAAACAAAAAAAAATCTACTGCGCAAAGAAAAGTAGCAATCAAGCACGAAAATAAATATTCGACTATCAAATAATAAAAACAAATTACACTGTACAAAAAATATTTAAGGTAAATAATCTCATGACAAGCATGAAATATAATTTAAGTAGAGAAAAATCATCAACGTTATTATTCGCGAAAGTCTTGCTTAAATAAGAACAATTTTAGATAAATATTAATTTGGAGGAAAATACATTTTTTATACAATACATTTTACGAAACGAAATTAATTTAACAAATCAAAAAACGTAAAAAACCATGTGAAATCGTTTGAAACAGTTATTGCTGCATAAATAGAAAAAAAACGTAAATAGAATTACATAGATTTGTTGAACTGTAATTACACGGTACATTGACCTATAGCCACGCAGAATTTAAAAAAAGTAGATTCGAGTGTATGGAAAAATGAATTTTATTATATTGTGTCATGGCTCAGAGTTGAATAATTATTCCGTGCGTACGATCATCGTAATACGATACTGTTAATGTAACACGGTTGCAAGTTCAATGTCATTGGAGCCTTTAGGTAGCGGAAAATTAGAGTATGATGTGTTACTGATCGCAGTTTGTATAATTTAGAATATTAATGACTTTTACTACACAATTAGTTTAACTTGCGGATCTACCCGTGAGATATTTAGACTTCATTACATAGTATATAACAAAGTCACTTACTGCTGTCAGTCCACAGTCAACTGATTTTAATACGGTCTGTTAATAGATAGATTGATTCGAGAGAGGAAGATTTTAGAATATAGTTCACAGAAAATATTGTAAAGAAACACTGATAAGTACTGCACCCGTGCGAAGCGGGGGCGGGTCGCTAGCTAACTATTATAACGCACGAACCGGACCAAACCAAAAAAAAAAACATTTCAACAACAGACCATACTAATTTCATATTTTAAAAATATATATTCCAATACAAACAATTAACAAATGAATAACGTAAATAGAGCATCCTAGTCGAGATGGCCCAGTGGTTAGAACGCGTGCATCTTAACCGATGATTGCGGGTTCAAACCCAGGCAAGCACCGCTGATTCATGTGCTTAATTTGTCTTTATAATTCATCTCGTGCTCAGCGGTGAAGGAAAACATCGTGAGGAAACCTGCATGTGACAAATTTCATAGAAATTCTGCCACATGTGCATTCCACCAACCCGCATTGGAACAGCGTGGTGGAATATGTTCCAAACTTTCTCCTAAAAGGGAGAGGAGGCCTTTAGCCCAGCAGTGGGAATTTACAGGCTGTTGTTAACTAACTAACTTGAGCATCCTAGTCTCCATTCATTCAAATGTTGGCTTTGTCACTAGCCTATTTAATCTACCTAGCCTAGCTAGTATAGTTTCACTATTCTGAATCCCTATATCAGCAACATAACAATTACCTTTCAGTGTTGGCCGTCCAAAGCACAATAACCCTGTCCAGCTTGTTCTTGTCCCGGAAGTCCTTTATGTCAGCTCGGATTTGAAGATACTGCTCATATCTGGTTCCCTTGATGAGGTTGACTGCGCGATCCGCCTGAAATACATACAAGAATCATTTTAAATAACCTGTCCCGTCTTATTACAGGGGGTGCAAACCTGACCTGACCGAAACTGATGATAGCTCATCGAAACTAGAACATTGAACATTTTTGCACCCAGACGCATGTTGTACTTAAGATGGAACCGACAACTACCTCGTAAGATTCTAAACTGAATCTTAGCTAATTATTGCAGATTCAGGCATCAATGAGTTTGAACATCTTATGCTCGGCTCGAAGGAAACTATTGTGATAACCATCCATGTGTATGATTTTGGGGGAATTCTGCCACCTGTATATCCACCTACCCGCATTGGAGAGTGGTGCTACTAAGCAGCAAATTATTTTGGCACAAAAGGCCATGTTTATATTTATAAATATATAAATATATTTGAGACAACATCACATACTTTACTATGATCCCAACATAAGTAGCTGAAGCACTTGTGTTATGGAAATTAGAAGTAACGACGGTACCACAAACACCCAGACCCAAGACAACATAGATAACTAATGGTAATCTACATCGACTCGGCCGGGAATCGAACCCGGAACCTCAGAGTGGCATACCCATGAAAACCGTTGTACACACCAATTGACCATGGAGGTCGTCATTTATGTAGCGATGGGGAATATACTAATCCTACTTTACGTATCTACATCATAAACATTTATAGATATAATAAATCTGTAAGCGGTTTAAATCATTGTATCATAATATACGGAATTATCTAAATCCTGTAATACTAATCCCAAGATTAATAATTAACAATTTAATCCCTACTATTATGTTCGTTTACATAATGTAATTAATTTTGCATTATCAATCTCTTGTGCTTCTCTTCCGGGTGGATTTATCTAATTCCTATAAATGAATCTTATAAATATTTCTTTTTTAGGTTAAGTTTCTGATACAAAAGTTTGACTGGAAAAGATTACTATTGCGAAGATTTCACACGCTTTTAAGGCATAACCTACTATGTCTTTTTTAACGCATCGGAAACCTAATGATATAAAACTTCTTTTTCAATTTGTTTGTATTTTCTTTTGATACATCAAACCTCCTCCGTCAATTATGTACCGACTGTAATCGGCTTATAAATAATGAAAAAAAAAAGTAAAACATAGTCATCATAATCTTAAAGAAGTCTACATTGAAATGAAAAATAAGTAAATAAATAATAAAATAAAAAATAAGTAATAAATTTGAGTTAATAATAAGAACGAATGACTTGACAACATTTAATAATCTAACTGAAAACAAACCCTACATGAAAACCACAAACGAAAAACAACAGGACAATTAAACACTTATGTTATAAAATGTATTAAAATTTACTTTATTAATAAAAAGACATTTCTATGAAACTAATAATATCATATATGAATCGTCTTATAACTTAGCATTTGACTTAAATAAAACAAAAACTACTCGGTTTTTTACTGTAATCCATGATAATAATATAACTGCGAAAAAAAACCCTTAATGTTACATATTCAAACCTAAACTACCTTTGACACTTCCAACAACCTGCTAATACCCGATCCAGTAGACATATAATTTTCTCAATGAAATTTTACTAACATATTTCTATTATATTTCAGTATATAAGTCATGAAAATTATTGTACCCCTCCCAAATTTGTTTTTACAAATAGTCAGCTGTCCAAAGGTTGCCTGAAGAGATCGCTGTTTTACGAGAGAAGGCCGCCTGTTGCATTTATGCAACTTTTGTAAATTTTAATCCTTATGTACTAAGTAAATAATAAATAAATAAAAATGTTCTCATTCAATGGTACTCATAGTACCAAGATATTTCAAAATGGAACCAATACTAATAGACAACTCGAATATAAAATTGATGAATGAATGAAAGAATGAATAAATAAATGAATCCAGCATAAAGATCTAACTCTCTGAATAATATCTTTGGTTATAGTTGTGGAATTTTAAAACATATATATATTTCGAATTTCAGCGAATTTGTTATCGAAATAGCAATAGCTTCTACTCTCAATTAACACAAAGGCTACCTCACACCGCTCTCTCCTCAGCACCGGACGGAAGCTAGTGTTTGATATAAATAACTCTTACACACAATTCACCGTTGGATTACAAAAAAAAACCAACAGTAACTGGAAGGAGCAAAACAAACGTGATGTTTTAAAACTATTACAGATCGACCGATGTTCTACTGACATAATATGTTACATGTTTGTAAAACATTACAACGTCTAACTTTGTAAACATACACTCACATAAGCGATCAACGATCAACCATAGATAAACAAGTCCTTTTGTGATGCCATGTTGAACAACTGTAACAATCGTTTATGTGATAAAAATCATCAATGGTATATTGTAACAATTTTCCGAACAAAGAAAATATTTGCATTTGAATTATACTAATAAAAGATTCGAATGCATTTTTCACCTGTACAAGCTGGTCAGCTATAATGAAAATGTTTATTTATACTTTCAATTATGTGGAATTTATTCAGTAAATAAAACTTAAACTAAAATTTTATAATATAATCCGACACAAACATGAATATATGCATTATATTTAACTTTTTAATCCACATAATTCCAATGCTTTAAGTTGATCATCTGGTATGGAACCATATTATTGTTATAACATTATCATTATCTTAGAGGTTGCTCATATATGTTGAATAACTAGATGAACTAATTTTCTTTAATCATAGCTAAGAAAATTCTCGATAAAATAATAAATCAAAATCCACCACAGACAATCATACAGATATAAACGTCAATCATATACCACCTCTTTTTCTACACCAGGGAATTAAAAATAAAATTAAAGAATTCCCCTGTTAGAAGTGTAACATTAAAATTTATATTTTTAAGGTAATTAACAAGTCTATCGAAACTTTAATTACAGGCTTAATTACCATGAGAGACTTCATTATTTACAAATTTTATTTATCGAAACATTTAATAAAGTTAATAAAAATTATAACACCTTTAAACCCAACAAGCAAACATAGCCATTGACTTTTTTTTTAAATAATAATAATAATGTCCCATTTAAAGAATTGATAAAATTCAGTTAAATCTAAAGCTTATGCTCAGAGTGTGTACAAGATAAGCCAACAAAGGTCAGAATCGAATCTACGAATTTAAACAAAGGTATCCCGAATACAATTGCGCTATAAACGATATAAGCGAATTTTAAGCTCTTTAACGACATTATAAGACAGTTTTGCCACAAGATCTAATATTCTGTTTCTCATGAACCATTCATCATTACATAGTATAAAACGGTGTCGCTTACGGCTGCTTGTTTCTATGTATGCTTAGATTTTTAAAATTACGCAAGGGATTTCGATGAATTTTTTTTTAAAAGATAGTATGATCCGAGAGGTAGGTTTTTGTATATAATACATGGACAATATATCTTTTGTGGTATATTTATAATGAGTATTTTACCCATGCGAAGCCGGTACAGGTCGCTAGTATACATTATAAGGTATGAATATTTCATGGACGAGAAAAACGGGTAGGTACTGGCTTATGTAAAGTGTTCCGTTTACGATCAACGCCTAGTGGACATGAATGATTTAACATCGGCAAAGGCAATACAATAGAGCCATTGAATTGACCCGTAATGCTACGCGACAGTTAATGTTTACGCAACTGTTCCGTTTCTATTTGATATTTTTTTTTATTATTAACAACATAAAAAGGTTATATAGGTTAGATTACAGATTCAAAAGTACTAACTTTTCTTATAAAATATTTGAATTTTCTTAATTTCGAAGTAATTTTGTTACCACGCAAGCACACTGAACGTACAAAGTAACTCTGTCGGTCTGTCTATTTGTTACCCTTTCACGGTTAAACGCCGAAACTAATTTGAAAAGTATATAGATTGGACATTTTTATATCTAAAATCTACGACAATACAAAGACCAACCAGCCCTTTACCGACCGAAAAATTATCGATAATAATTAAGCCCAAATAAAACTCGTAATAAATCAGAAGTGCTTAGTCAAATTTGAATCTTAGATTGCGACCCCGTGTAACCCACCAAACATCACGAATTATCAAACGACCAATTTAAAATAACAAAAAGGATATAAAAAGACGTGAAAGAGATGGAAAATAACCAAATCAACGATCATAATTTCAAAATTTTCACAAGAATAAGTAAAACAATCCGATTATACAATAACCCCCCAACTAAACTTCGTCAAAGTTCAACGAGGCCTTAGACATTTCAAGGCTCTCTCTAGTTCATGTTCTGAAACGTGCCGTAACAGCCCAACTAAGGACTAAAATAGATGTCAAACTTCGTAATGGGATTATGTGTTCTATTCCTCGAACGTTAGATACGAAAATCGTATTTGTGCTATTTCACTGTGAATAATGTCGGGTACGCTGTAACAGAGCACGTTGCACTGACGTAGGACATAGCAATTTACACGCGTTTATCGCGTTCAGATTTAAACGGAATTTGTTGCTCTTAATACAATGTATTGCGTACGACTGTTACTAAGTCATTGTTGTTTCAACATAAAGTGTAGTACTTTTTTAAAATATGTGTATCGATACAAATATTTAGTACAAAAGCCATACTCTTAAACTCAAATCAAGGTTAATCCGACTGGCGTTCTACGCATGCGTATAAGAAATATTGTTATTTTTTTGTTTATAGAAGCAAAACTTTAATTTTTTATTTATATTTCAATGAATAGCCGATATTTAAATAAGAAATATAACATTGGCAATAGTCCGAAATAAAAAATAAATAGATAATTATATCCCTATAGATAACATCTAACTACGTCGGTTGTTTTATCGTATAACGATAATCCTGCCAATATAAATTATGTATGAGACTATGAGTAAGTAATTACATAAACAAGGAATAAACTTGGCATTGCAATAGCAAATATATGATTAATAATAATTAACATAGTGCCCCAAGATCCCGCGTTTGGGAGAACTGTCTCCATTTTTAGAGCAAAATTACTCGACAATGCTCAAATACATGGAAAAAACTGGGAAAAAAATAAATGACGTTACATGAAAATCGACGTTTTTATTTACAAATTCATGAAACCCATTTACTAAAAATAATACTGATACGTTGAGAACAGTGAGGCCTAATTACAATAGTAATCCTTAAATTAGATTATGTTTGTTTCGTATTTCCTAAAAGACGTAAGCACAACACTGAAAACAGGTGTTGTAAAATATATTTACTAAACTACTTCTATCAATCTTCTTTTTATTTCTATCTTTCTACTACCTAATAAAGATTTATAAATTTTTTTGGATTTAAGCTACCTACAAACTAGATGTGTGTACCTGGCGTGATAATTATATCACTAAAACTATAGATATAGTTATAATTAATTATAACCATACGGTTATAATTAATTATTTAATCAATTTTCATATAATAATATGTTATTTAATTAAAATGCTGTTAACAGCGAAACTATTAAACGATATTTCCCTATTTGTTTTTAAATAAAATTAAATATACAAAAAGATAGCGGCAGCGCATTTGGAATTACGTTTAATATAAAGTATTAATATGTATGTAAAATTAAATTCAGTGCATTTCCCTTCTTATGTCAATATATGTATCTAATGACTCTCAAAGGTGCACTCTTGAATTATAAGCTTTTAAATCAAATTTACACACGATCCCATCTTGTACACGAGCACACGAGCACGAGTCACTCATACAAATGGAAACATGGGGAAAACGAAGGGACTGGCGAGTGAATAGATCTATAATTTAGTTCCTTTTAAATCTAACATAGCCCAGCGGCTAAACACATGAATTCTACCCGAATTTTGTAAGTTCAAATACACCATAGATATTTTTTTAATTTAAGTGAAGCTGATGTAGACTAATTTTTCTTAATATGGATAGATTAAGTGTGCCGTTTATATGAATCAGAAACTACTTCGGGGATAATTTCAAAAGAAACTTTCGAATAAAGCAAAAATAGACTTTCGAAAATGCGGCTTTAATACGTCATGCGGCATAAACTACAAATTACCACCCTCGAAAGAGCTGTAATCGACCTCAGTAAAAAACCTTTGCAAAAGAGTTAATATATGTCGTACATCATATGGCATCACATCATATACACAAAATTTGATTAAAGACAGTAAATGATACTGCCCCATATCGCACCATAACTGTAAGTCGATTAGGAGTTCCATCACTACATAGTACAATACAAAGTCGCTTTCTCTGTCCCTACATTTTTAAATCTACGCAACGGATTTTGAAGCGTTTTTTTTAATAGATAGTGTGATTCAAGGAGAAGGTTTGTGTATATAATACATGAACAATATAATAAAGAAACACTGATAATTTTAGAAGTTTGCAATGTGATGTCGTAAATAAACAAATTCTGTAGTATATTTAGTATCAGTAGCACCCGTGCAAAGCCGTGGTGGGTAGCTAGTTGATTATAATATTCGACTATGATAATTACATAAACATAACCACATTACGGAAGGTGACTCAAATATCCAAATAACCTACAAATAAAAGATTCGATCGAATATCGCTAACGTGCTCCTTAGAATTGTTACGTTCTCTTCCGTTCCGTTACTTTGTCATGGATCCTATGCTCAGAACCTTACCAAACTTTGACCCAAGTACCCTTGAAGTATATATTTTATAATAAAAAAAAGAATCATCAAAATTGGTTAACGTGATTTTCACCTATTTGTCGCGCATATACATAATGCAAATTTAAGACTTATATCGTTTTCATACGGATACCATCATCGGAAAAAAATAAAATTAAAATGGGACCCCACTACCTTTCAAACAAAAAAAAATTATGAAAATCGTTCCACCCACTGAAAAGTTACGAGGTAACAAACGTTGGTTGGATAAAATTTGCTCACTTGATTTTGACTAATTTTAAAATTCGACCAACTCATTGGTGGAATTGTTGTTAGTTTAGTGGAAGGATTTTCTTTTAAATATAACTTAAGAGAAAAGGCATCAGCTAGCATCAGGACAATTTCAATTTTTATTTATCTACTAATATGATTTAATCAATATTAACAGTAAAATACAATTATACTACATTCTAACTCTTGTGTCTTGCTTTAGGTACGGTCATTTACAATTAAGATTATAAATATATTTTTTTAATTATAATTAGAAATACAAAGAAACAATGTTCCATATAAAATACAATATTTGGCGATCACACGCAGATTTCCATAAGACGTGCCAAAACCAAACGTCATCAACTCTTATTTGAAACACGTAAGCGTTTATCAAGAATTATTGGCAACGAATCTAATATAGCAACAGATGGAAAATTATGAAGACCTATCGTCAACCAAACGACATCAAGAGATCCTTTGCCAACATGCCAACGTCAACCGAACGACTTGTAGGGATCCTTGGCAGATCCTTTGCCAATTGTAACTCATGGCCCTACTGAGAGATCTGCATGTAAACTATCGACAACATTGGCTAAATAACATAGACTTTCCGACCCGGTGTTGACATCACTGAATATAGTTGTTAAATGACGATTCAAAAGTGCTTATAAATGCCTATTTGAATAAAGTTTATTTTGATTTTGATCTTGTTTGACGTTCTTTACAAATGTCACATATTTTAAAATTTCCCTTTAAAGAGTTAAATGATTTAGAAAATCAAGAAATCACTATGAAATCATCTAAATATACAAAATGAATTAGATGCTTGGCAGGCTTGTTGAATAATATAACGCCCATCTATTATGCTTCAAACGAGGAGTCAAAACATTTTCAAAAGACAAGTGACCCAATGTAAATAAAGACACATCAACAGCAACAACAAGCAGTGGCTGATTTACAAATCTGCCGCTAGTAGGATAGTACGCTATTTAATTTTTGCCGTCCCTACTTTTTTTTTGCAACATTTGTGATTTGTATTCTATCGTCCTCATTACATCTGTTTTTTTCCGTTATTAGTATTATTATAAACTAGGCGATATTTCTGACAGTTACTAGATTATTTTTCCAACTCGGTATGTAATGACGAGTATACGGATTACGCACGTAATGTGTATACATATAATTATGAGTCTTTTAATAAACATAAAATTTGCCGCCCCTCTAAATCTACCGCCCTAGGCTCCAGCCTACTTAGCCTATTGGTATCCGCCACTCACAAAAAAATATCTTAGATAATGTTATTGATACCAATGTACCGAATGATTCATTGTTAAATAAAGCCCCATATTTTTATTATATAAAAGATAAGCTGAGGGAACCACTAATGCCAACCATAAAAGGGTGATAAAAGTGGTGAAATTGTTGTGAAAATATCGTTCCAACAGTTACTTTCATTATTACAAAACAGTTCCATAAATTTCAGGAATTTAAACTGTTAAAAAAATGGACAAAATTTGTGTCTTTTTAAATAAAATATAGCAGTTTTAATTTTTTTCAAAATCTGTTACCATAAAAGATACAATAAGGGCGTCAAAATGTGGAATAGGAGTGCAATTATTTTTATATTAAAAGTATAACAAGTGATATGTTATGTCACCATAAATAAAGAACACGTTTTTCAAGGTCTCTTATTCCTATAAAGGGTAAAATATGAACTTATAATCTGTAGAAGAACTAATAACGTCACTTTAATGTGTTCGTTCATTTTTATAATTGTTACTTATGCATGCACAGCTGTTTATGGATTAGACTACAAGGATTTAGAATAAACTTGTATATTAAGAATATTAGTCGTATACGTGAAGAACAAACGATAATTTTGTTTAAATTAAATTATACTTTTAAATATACATTTAGCGAGGCGAAGAAGCTGATAACGACTAGTGCCTCATACAATGGTGATATAGGAATCTATCAGAGGCGCATAGACCATTACTGCAATAATGGAATGGAAGACGAGTTTAGTTATCGTCAAACATAATTAAGAAATTGTATAAAAAATATCCAGTAATCTAACTTACGAATTACGGTTACGTAATTTGAGCACCAATCCTAATACTAATTGAAAGAAACAAGTATTAAATACGCCAGTAGAAAGTATAATATTTATTTATTTCAGGTTTTATTTTTATATTATTGCCCCGAAGTTTACAAATCAAATCTTTTACAATAATTATTCTAAAAAATGTTCCATGCGTGACTTTCTCTTGTTTTTTTAATAATCCGTTTTCGCGGGAAAACATCTTGTATTATTTTATACAGCCATACCAGTTTTAAAATCGATTACACTTATGAAAACGGATACACTAAAAAAATATGAGTTTATTAAATATATAATTATAATATAAATGTATTAGCATAAAGAATTATTTCTAACACAAGAAATAAAAGAACAAGTATAGAGGTTAATAAGGACACGATGTTCTTAATGTAAGTAGTTCCTTATTTAGTTAATAAGAAGCAACTACACTAACATCCAAGAAGAATCTGTGACAGTATCTAAACGAAACTTTTTTTATACCGTCCTTTTTTCAACAATAATATTTGCCATAGCATTTTTCGTATTCCTATTAAAGCGATTTTTTAATCCCGAGGTGTGTTATGATAGAAGAAGTCATAGATTTAAAAAAGATCGTAAGTATTTTTTTTAATTAAGAAAATTTTCTGTGGTGTTTTTGGTTTAAATATAAATCTTTTCCATAACAAATTATTATAGGTGTGCATTAGATGTTTTTTTTTATAAGGCGACTAGCGGTCGCCCACGGCTTCGCCCGCGTAGATAACGGTTCATAATCAGTCTTCTAATATCCCTACTGCTGAGGCACGGTTACATTTGAAGAATTACTGCAACCGGCGCTTGGATCTATTGTGATAAACCTCAAATTCGTGATCACAACACCTCAGCCAGACCAACATCAGCCACGAATCTGATGAGGTTCTTAGGGTCGGAGGCCATTATGCCCTCTAAGGACCGGAGTTAGAACATTTTATAGTTCTATCTTTTATAGTTTAGGCATCATACGCAAAAAATCAACTTTTGGTAGATTTTTTCCTTTTTTGTCGAAGAGTTTTTAAAATCGGTCCAGTAGTTTTTGAGCCTATTCATTACAACCAAACAAACAAAGTTTTCCTCTTTATGATATTAGTGTAGACTATGAGACAGTACAAGAGACAAAATAAGTGTTAAATTTTTTACATTAAAAAATAATTAAATTAACGCAGCAGGCAAGTGCCTTATTAAGTGAATAGATCAATACCTCAACCATTCACATTAAGCGGAACCATAATTAATGTACTACAAGTTACAACGCTATTTCGAGTTTAAGCCACCATTGAGTTATAACCTTTTATCCTGTAATCACTTTGTTATATTAAACCACTTAATTTTACCACAATTTTAATTACAGGATTACGATATAAATATTTACAAATAAATCATTTCATTCCGCATACATTTTTTTAATTATTTAAAACTTTTGAAGTACATGAGTAGTACAATTATTGATTTTCATACGAGATTCATAAATTGAATTGAAAATGAATATTCTGATTATCTTTCCTCTCGCTTCCTGTAGTCTTTGGGATTGATTTCATGAAAGGGACGCAAGCGTGTAACACAAGCGTGTAACACAAGCGTGTAACACAAGCGTGTGACAGGCGGGGAGCGCGCTATTTGAACTGACCAATGAGGGCGCACGGTGCTAGAGTTGCCTGTGACATAGTATCAACGTATTTTTCGAGAGGAGTAACATTTTCCTATCAATGTTATTGTTATTTAATGTTTATTGACACTTTCTATTTGCTATATATTACTAAATGAACACTCCAAGGCTTATTCTTTTTTAGTATTTTACATACACATAATTAAATCAAATCAAAATCTTTTGAAACGTCATTTAACAATTAAGTGAAGCTATTACCGGTTCGGAAAGTAGATTATACCGAGAAGAACCGGCAAGAAACTCAGTAGTTACTCTTTTTCAACATTTAAAAAATACAATCATATTAGTTAAATACAATTATATATGTATGTAATTCATCCCGCCTGGAAGTCAACAGGTATTAATTCTAAACTTTTTTATCATCTACAAAATCTTGTATCGAATAATATGCCTTTTTTACCATTGATTAAGAAGAGTTATTAGTGTCGATAATTGTTAGTGGTAACAACATTCGTAATCACAACTTAACACGCTTCAGATGCAAATGATTTAAACCTGTAATACTATTCGAATAAACACAACTTTGACTGTATTTTATTTGTTACAATATTGGTACTGACCTGGTTCGCCGCAATGAAGTCAGGGTCGTATATCGCGGGACGGGGGCGCATTGTCGCCATTTCCTTGCGAAGCTTCTGCTGTAGGTCATAGTCGATGACCTTGGCGCGGACCATGGCGTCTGCGAGATTCATTGGACTGATGTCCCATCCGTCGATCGCTATTGAGATACATGAATGAATGAATGAATGAAATATACTTTATTATACACCAGGGAAAGTACATAAAATTTTAAAACAGAAAAAAAACAATGTTATAGAGTATACAATCGGCGGCCTTATCGCTAGAAGAGCGATCTCTTCCAGGCAGGTTGGCATAGGACATTATAACAAATAAATAAATTTAGGGTGGAGGTGTACTATAATACAAATATAATAAAGTAGTAAAAATAATACATACATATATAATGAGAAAATACACACATAACTAGTAAGTAAAACATACACACAATTTTAAAATAAATGAGGATTAGAGGAGGAGAAAGGTAAGGGATTATACATTACAAATGAATGATCGAACGCAACTGAGGATCCAATCAAAACAGTTTATAGTGTGTAAATAGCTTTTCACCAATAAATACCAATTTCAAATGTTTTAATATCAAAGATAAATAACCAAATGCATCTCATAAAATAAATACTAGTTGCGTTTGCCGTATTGGGTTAAAGGTACTGTACGGTCGAAGTTGTGAACCTATACACCTTGATAGCTTTCTTTGTATGCGTGTTTCTTTCTTTGTGTGTGTTTTTCAACAGCGTGTAAACACCCCACAGCTGAGGAAGGAGTATATCTAAATGTCTTAACTGTAACTCTTGATAAAGGAATGAATTTGAAAACTGACGAAGGTTTTCTTACTCTGACTGTAGATAAATCCAATCTGTGTCGACCGCAAAACATTTAAATCATATAAGACTAAATGCTGTGTGAATAATAAATAAGACTTAGGAATAGTTTAGATGTTGAGATATATCACGTTTAATAGATGATGATTGTTATTGTTTTGTTAATCGCGATTTATTCTCTATTTTTATTCAGATATATTTTATTTTAAATTGAAACATTTGTTTTAATGTATGTTTTATCGTAAAACTACGGATTATTCATTGAGTCAATATTCGTTTTAAATAAATATAACTTTTTATTCCATTTTTGTAAAAACTAAGCATTTGGAATCATAATTCCGATTCAGCGGCATCGATTTTAGCCCGCGTTCCATTTGCTATTTGCACGTATTTAAAATAGTACGACACAACTTAGGTGTAGCATCGGCAAATTCAATAAAAAAGAAAACACCGATATGATCTAATACTAAAGAGACGCCTCAGCCTTTTAATATTCCTTAAATATTTTTTGCGTTCAACACAGATTGGATTTATGTACAATCCGAGTAAGAAAACCTTCGTCAGTTTTCTAATTCATTCCTTTATCGAGAGTTACAGTTACTATCACAATACAGAAAGAATAAAAATAATTTACAAATTGATAAACCATAAATTGAGTGGAAACGCTTGCATCTAACATTTACTGTCGATAAATTACACGTAATATGCTACGCATAAGTATTCGAAGCGATTATATCACTTTATATTGCATTGTTACAAAGAAACAAGCAATAAAATCGCTTGAGACCAGAAGTACCGACTACATTATTTTCAGGCTACACTAATTGACTTAAACCCTAATGTCCAATAACGCCAGAATAAAGAAAGATTTTTTTACTTTAATAGGCTATTGATATCAATTATCAATAGCCTATTAAGGTAAAGAAATCTTACCACTCGATAATCAAGCTCTCGACCAATGATATCGCGTCAATTCGCTATCACATGTTGTTTATTTGGCTTTCCTCCTGTTACGGTAGGAAGAAAGCATACGCAACTACATAATCCCTTAGTATTGATACATAACTTGCAATTACGATTTAGACTAGTTTTAAGGATGTAGATGTAAGGGTTTAAATACCGAATCGGGCCATTAAATTATCGGATTTTACTAAGTGACAATCCTATATATAGAAATTGGCAGCGTTTTTATTTCCGTACACGTTAACCGTTTCCATTCATGTCCGATTTACATCCGATCGGATTACGCAAATGAGATGAGTCGAGATGGCCCAGTGGTTAGAACGCGTGCATCTTAACCGATTGATTGCGGGTTCAAACCCAGGCAAGCATGTGCTTAATTTGTCTTTATAATTCATCTCCTGCTCAGCGGTGAAGGAAAACATCGTGAGGAAACTGGCATATGACAAATTTCATAGAAATTCTGACACATGTGTATTCCACCAACCCGCATTGGAACAGTGGTGGAATATGTTCCAAAACCTTCTCCTCAAAGTGATAGGAGGCCTTTAGCCCAGCTGTGGGAATTTACAGGCTGTTGTCGGATTATGCAAATGAGAGAATAGAGTGCAGTTATTAGACGCTTTATCTTCCCGAAACAATCGAAAACAAACCAAAATCTTCAAAGTAGCATTACCTAAGCCACCACACATATTACAACACTACTCACCCAAATCATCCGGATGTACCATCGGCAGGAGTTTAGACATCGTAACGAAAACATCCTGTCCTTTCTCGTCGATACCGAGACGTACCGTCGACGCTTGTGTTATGGAACCCAACCTAAACAAAAACGGTACTTTGATCAACAGAATTTAGTTCATTTATTAACTGACTTTGTTGTACACTCAAATCACTCACTAAAAAATTATTATATCTAGTATTGTATAATATTACAATGGAAAAATGAATTACGTATAATTTAGATTATACAAATCGTCAGGTTGAATGAAAAAAAATTAACATAAGGATTGATGCACATGGCGCTACAATGGGAAGCACGACTGAGCTACCTAAATTGTATCCATATAAAACCGCACCACAGCCTCATAAGCGCTGCGCGTCAGCCTTAAATTCCTACATTTAACAATAGTAATCCATTAAGCAATTACCCGAAAAAAAAAAACTGAATAACGGATATCAAAAATGATATATATTGACTTTTCACTTTGACTTTGATATTAGACAAAATTTTATTTAAAAAAAGATTTGAACTATACTTAAAACATAAAGATACTTAACTAAAAGGCTTACCGGCAGTGCCAACACAACTGCCGATGAGCTGATCATTTTTAATATTTCATTATAAACTTACAATCCATGCCCAAAGCTGTTAATGCATTAAAGTTGGTGCGGCCAGATAAAAATTATTCTTTAGTTGTTATGTTAGTTTATTCAATACTTACCAGTTGGAATCCATTTGACCATTCTTAGTGTTCCACGTGAGCTGATGCTTGTTAGCCAGGACAGCGGCTGTGAATGTGGAACCATTGTTACCCCCCCATCCCACTAGCATCACTCCCACTTTTCCTATTTTCCGGCCAGTGCGGATAGATAGCGATGTTTTGTATGGTTTGGCCTGTGGAAAATTACAAACTTTACAGAATTATTCATCAATCTTAAACTAAAATATAATTAAAAGAATTTGTTGTAATTCACATTTTTTATTAAAATACTGATGTACTCACAATAATATTTTTTTAAAAAATACACAATATTAAAAACATTCAAAAATTCATATAAAAAATGTATCTTATTTTTATTATATGAAATATTTTACAAAAGTTATTGCTTTTGGCTTATATGCCAGGCATAAAATAATCATTAATTAATTAATTTAAAAATAAAACATCTTAATGGCCCAGTGGCCGGAACAGAAGAATTACAACCAAAGGAACCAAACCAGGGACAATATTTATTGGGGATGGTGACCACTTATCATCAGGTGGTACATTTATCAATCCCTTCATAAATATTCTTTAAATATAAACCATTAAATATCATCACTATATAAATAACTGTGACTTTACTATTAGTACTAGTGCCTTTTTCATATCTATTACTTACTAAAAATCCAGTTAGATTATATACAAGTAGGATGAAATACTATTGGATCATACATAATTAAACATCTAACAAGAATCTCATTCGAATATTGAGAAAATTCTATACATCATTTTGGTGTTCACTAATTAAATGTTTAGTTTTATGTTTGGGTACTTTTCTATTATTTTATGATAATAAATTAATAAGTTCGACCATTGAGACGATTCCGTGAGTTTCCAGGAAAATCAATCAATCAATAGCCGGCGCAATTCAATACAAATATCATAACATTTTACTTACCACAATTTCATTATCCTTTTTTGTTACTAATGTTTCGTTATATTCGTATTCAGAAAATATGTAATCGTCAGTGTATTTCACGTGTGGCGATGAAACAATCAAGTTTGAGGTTGTACTCATTTTGGATTTTTTAAATATACTTTTAAATACTTATGTTTATTTCTATTTAAGTTTTATTTTGTTGATTAATATAATAAACGAGTACTACTAAGTATTAATATGTTCTATTATATTATATCAACGAAATCTTTTGCCGCAAATATTTCGTGGTTTCAAATTCAAAACCTGAATTCCTGAACCTGAACACACGTAAATCTTCGCGACAGCCAACCACAGACTAATGCAATTTTTAATTTATTACATGCGAAATGAGAATGCGATAGGTGGATGACGGAAGTCAGTATGATCTCACACCACACGTATGAAAATGATAATGGGCTAAAATTAAGTCACATGTGTAGTAAAGGCATTACGATCTAATAAGAAATGATTATAATTATTCTAAATTATAAAATATCTTTGTAGAAAATATATTATTTAATATTTTTACCGCTAAAACATAAACAATTTGATAATAGGTAACGCAAATTTTCATATTTTTACATTTCAATGTTTAAAAAGAAAAACAGGAATAGTTTTCAGCCTTTAAATAAATAATATTTATTTATTAAGTTTAAACTTTTAAAATAGTTGTATTTTATTTTACCTTTCTTACAAAGGTCTAAAATATTAATTGTTAAATCATAACTCATACTCAAATCTTTCACCATTGACAGTATCTGACAATATGATAGATTGTCATAATTTTTAATTATTCCTAAATAAATAGCTGCTGGAAAGCTAAATAGAACTTGATTTTTGTTATTCATTGTGGCGATTCATAATCTAACACATAATAATTACGCAGTATATAATACATATATTAGAATAAAGATATTTTATCCTATATTATGGCAGGTAATATAAATTACTTATAACACCGGTAAAAACATTATTAAATTAATTATTCGAAATTAAAAGTAATGTTTGTTTTATGTTTTTTATGTAAATGTTTTATTCAGACAACCAAGATACCCCAATGGCGAACAATGAAGCTGATGTAGTACAAAAAGTGGTGGCAGTCAGGGATAATAGGAAAGAAAATGACTCATCGCCACCACCACCAGCGACTCCACCACCAGGTGAAGAAGACACTCAGGAACTGATAGTGGTCAATGAAAACACCGAGCTTCTCGACCTTAACCATGGCAGAATTGGTAAAATTGAAAATCTCGAGCAACTGAAAAACTTAGAAAGGTAATTAGTATGCTATGAAAGTTTTTATTTATATAAGCAATACATATCATATTTTATTTCCAAAAATTACACTATGATAATGATTAAGCAATTTTAACTCAAGGTGAAAACCTCAACAATTCAAAAAAACATTTTGTTTAAAGAAACAGTTAGAATTTGAAGGCAAAGGCCTTCTTCTCAAAAGCTTAAAGGTTTTCATGTTAAAATAATTTAAGCGTCCATTTAAAGCATTTACCACATATTTTTCCTCCAAAATAAAATTAATAAATGGTATCAGTATCTCTTTATCATAATTAGTTTCAAATTAATGAGTTGAAAAGGTTCTCTTCTGATCAGAATCTTTTCAGAAGTATGGTTACCAAATATATTGTACAATTAATTATATATTTATTTTCAGGTTATATCTCAGATGGAATTTTATAAAAAAGATAGAAGGGCTCGACACTCTCACTAAATTGGTGGAACTAGAACTCTATGACAATCAAATTGTGGTCATTGAGAGTTTGGATAATTTGGTTAATTTGGAGTAAGTAAATATACTTATATTAAATTACCAGACTTTGCCTGGTTATAATACATATTTTATTTACTTCCCAAACACGAAGCGACCCCTTGGTCCAATTTTAACCAGCTAGGGAACCACTACATACAAACTGGTCCAATTATTTGGTATTAGTGAGTTAAACACACATATACAGGAGAATATGCATATATACAAAATGAGGAGTCCTACATTTTTTATTTTCATGGTTGTGAAATATACCTGTGTTAATATCTCCATTTTTATATAGAAAAGCTCAATCTCTTATTAACTTTTCATGAGAGTTAAGGACCTTATAACTTAGAACCTTGAAGGACACACTATGAATGAACTGTCATTTAAAACTATTTAAAATAGTAAACATACATTCTAAATCAAAACATTACATATACTTAATTGTATATGATCAAATATATTTTATTACTATAGCCACAATAGTTCTATAAAAGTTATAGGCAGTTGACTTCATTCATTGTTTGCTTGTTCTAAAATTTTAGTTACAGCTGTAGTTCAGTATGGTGCCTTGCAAAAATATTAAGGACTACTATTCATAACATTACTATTATTGTTACAATTAAAACAATATTTTATTTATTAATTCATATTCAGTGTACTTAATAAATGTCCTTACTTTTCAGGATTCTAGATTTATCATTTAACAGAATCAAAGAAATCACTGGACTGGAAAATCTTCTGAAACTGCGTAAACTATACTTAAGTTCAAATAAAATTACTGAAATTAAGAATGTTAATCATTTTCCCAAGTTAGAGACACTTGAGCTGGGGGATAATCGTATAAGGGTATGTACTTCTTTGCTGCCTTATTCTTGAGTATAATTAAATATACAATATCATTAATTATTTTTGAAACAATTTAGTGAATGAAGCATGAACATACTTGTATATTTGAATGTAATCAAAATTATATTATGTATAATAAAAAAAACTATGCCAATTATTTGGCAAGAGTACCCATCCCTTAATGAGAACCACGATTTTAAAGTCACTGAACTGCAAGAAAGTAGCAACAAAATAATGTCTTATTTTAAATACCTCAACTATTGTTTTTGCCTTTTGTTACATATCCATCTTAGCATGCTTGTCTTGGCTGCAATGCAATCAGACATAGCCTGGCACCTACTCATTATGTTTTGGATGCTATTACTAAACATAAATAAGATTAGGATTTGTAATACTTATTTTTATTATAATTTCACAGGAAATAAAAAATCTTGAAGGCTTAAAAACACTAAGAGAGCTTTATTTGGGCAAAAATAAAATAACGAAAATCCAAAACCTCGAAGACCTCTCAAGCCTAGAAATACTTGTCCTCCAAAGTAATCGCCTCACAAAATTAGAGAATCTTGAACATTTAACAAGTTTGGAACATTTGTATGTATCCGAGAATGGCTTAACTGCTATAGAAAATCTACAGAATCAGGTCAAACTGCAGACATTGGATTTGGCTGTTAATAGGATTACGGCAATTGATAATGTGAGACATATGACTGATTTGGAAGAATTATGGGTAAGTTATTCTGAAATTAAATCAATGTCCTATGAGTACTGATATGTCTATCAAAGCTTTCACTCATACCAAGATAGTAAAAATGGCTTGCTTGACTTTCAAAGTAGACTATCAAGCTACATTCGTAATATAATTCTATTCTTATATACATAAAATTTTCTGACAGCCATTTTGTTTTTGTTATATAAATTGCCCAAAAGGGTTTGACAAAATTTACTGATAACAGAACTAGAATGTTTGTAAATATAACTAATTATTCAATCTTAAATCATCATGAGTGGTAATCCAATAACTGCAACGATAAGATTGTGTGATTTTTCAGTCAAGAATAATTTATAACATCTGCTCAGTATATTTGAGTTACTTTTTCATACATATTATATATAACACAAGCTCATAACAAATTAGTACGCAACATTCTTAAGAATCATTTTGGTAAATCTGATTGCTTGTGATGGTATAACAGGAAACTTTCGCGCTTAAACTAGTGACCTTGAAAATAGTGTTCTTAAGTGATAAATTATGAATTTCTCAGTATTTAATTATATAGATTTTTTTATTTACACCAATACATACTACTTAATTACTTATGTAGAAAACATCATCACATAGATTATAACAATAAACTAATTATGATAACAAAATAATTTTTACTACTCAGTAAATTATTATCTAGTGGTTTTTTATTGAAATAGATTTTGTTATATATTAGAATCTAATTAGAATACCAATATGTTGTGACAGCCTGTGTGATTTGATATATATTTTCAGCTCAATGATAATCAAATATCCGAGTGGTCATCAGTTGAATACTTGCAAGAGAACAAGAAGTTGGCAACAATATACTTAGAGAGAAACCCTATAGCCTCGGACCCGGCTTATAGAAGAAAGATAAAATTAACCCTTCCGTCGCTGCAGCAAATCGATGCTACTTTGTGTAGATAAGAATTTAATGCATTAGTAGTTTGAGTATCATCCCAGAAATGTAAAGTATAATGCACATTATTTTGGACCAAAATTATTATTATATGTATCTATATGAACATTGCTAGAATATTTCAAATACCCAAAATCCATTTTAGTTCAGTAAATTTTAGTATTTATTTATATATTTGATGATTATCAATGTATATATATCCATAATATAGACAGACACTCTAAACATTTTATTATTTATTTTATATCTTAAACAATTAAATGGGTAGCCTATGGTAAAATTAAAGTAACGACCTGTAAATTTCCCACAGCTGGGCTAAGTCCTCCTCTCGCATTAAGGAGAGAGCTTGGAACATATTCCACCACGCTGTTCCAATGCGGGTTGGTGGAATGCACGTTTTCTCACGATGTAAGTTTCCTCACGATGTTTTCCTTCACCGCCGAACACGAGATGAATTATAAACACAAATTAAGCACATATATGTATAGTGGTGCTTGCCTAGGTTTGAACTCTAAATCATCGGTTAAGACTCACTCGTTCTAACCACTGGGCCATCTGAGATGAGATGGCCCAGTGGCCTATGGTATGTATGGCATATTCCTTGTCCTCAAATTAAATGGGCTAAAATATAATGTGTTAATGCTGGGCATTATAATAAATGATGATGGGTCTATGGAACAAAACTAAATCCATAAATAAAGTAAAAATTGTGAGGATTTCTGGAAGCTTTCTAGAGGTTGTTATTGTTTGGGTCGTAGTTGTGACTTTCTTTTATTCTAGACGATTCTTATCTCGGCAAGGGCAAAGGTAAATAAACAATTTTGACCTTGTGTTGAATTTATATCATTCGTCTTTGTAATTGTCTATGCTATTTTTTATTTTTAATGTTGGCGAAGTTTTTCGACTCTAATGAGATCAATTAAAATAAATGTAAATTGTTAAGTTGAATTGTATTTTATTAGAAATAAAGATATTATAATATTAATCAAAAAGTGTATATTGAATGATATAAAAGAGCTATAATGAGCAAAATTCATGGAATATATAAATATACTATTAATTTACACTTACTTTTCTTGCTATTAGCATATAGTATAAGCTCATGATTATATAATGTGTATAAAAATATATATGTTGCATAATTATTTGTTTTTTGTGTCTATTAAATAGTGTGGCAGTTTATTAGTTGTATTGTATTAGACATTACGAGTAGCTATAATTAATTTGCTTATATATAACATATATTTTAGACCCATTAAAAGAAATATTGTAACTTTGTTTAAACATTTATCAATGTAGCCAACTTTAGGCTACCCACATTTTGAAATATTATCTATTATAAGCAATTTATTTACAACGACATCACCTGTCGTTGTAATATTGTGCGCCTGTCGAAAATATTTCTCCTAAACCTAAGTCTCATCAATATCCGTCCGCATTTTTCT
This sequence comes from Vanessa cardui, assembly GCF_905220365.1. NCBI lineage: Eukaryota > Metazoa > Arthropoda > Insecta > Lepidoptera > Nymphalidae > Vanessa > Vanessa cardui. The sequence continues at coordinate 10,946,117 of NC_061139.1, forward strand.
ACATTTACTCGAATGAATTTAGATTTCTATTTTCGTCAATACCTAAAATGTATTATTCGTGAGATTACATCCCATGAAATTTATATAAATAAGTTCCTATAAAATTAATCCTTAATAAAAAATATTGATAAAAATAATAATTAAGAAGTTCGTGGTAGATATCGATAATGTTATAATTGTTCTTCTCATTTTTTTAATACTGATTATAACTGAACATACTCTGAATAATATTTTTGTCGAATGTTAATAATTTTCTAAACAATACTATAGGCTCGCGTTTTCAGGCAGTCGCGGAGTCGTACGCCAGCATTGTCCACAAGGATGCTCCAGATCGCCCCCTCAATGCATTTAGTAAAGTAAATTTCTAAGTATAATTACAATGTTATATGTTATGCCTTTGTAATAAATCGGATAAAACATATTTACTATTTTTTATTTCAATTCATAATTACTTTCATTTCAAAATACTTTTTAAACGTGATTGATTTAATATAATGTTAAAGTAACTGTGATTACCACAGTAAAGTGCTAGTTTATACTGAAGGAGTCAGCAAAACTATTGTCAAAGAATAAGTATTGAGTTATACATAAATATGTTACTTAATTCTGAAATTTGTGTTTGATCGAATATTATAAAATGAACAATAACTATTTAAAGTCATTAAATGATAATAAAATACGGGACATTTGTTAATGACTAATATAAATATATTTTTCATAAATTAATACAATGCATAATATCATAAAGTAATAAAAATATCTTTATCTGTACTGAAAATGACAGTAAATAAAATTTGAGACAATTTGAAGTTGGCATTATGGCAAGCTGTCATGAATCAATTGTCATTTTTTACGAAGAGAAGTATCTGTTTTTCTGCAATTTCACGATTGTACGGTTTGTTTTAATTAAGTCCAAGAAGTGAATTTATGATATAGTATCGTCGCAATTTTTATATAAATCATCGCCGAAACGCAAGTTTACATTTTTATTATATAATTGTTAGAATAGAAGCAGTACAATAAATTCGTAGCAACATAGCCGTCCACGCGGAATTGTTTGTTCATTGTAATGGAAAACCTTGATCAAAGTAACAATAAAAACGTGTCGCTCAGTTTAATTGCCGAATATGGCTCGGAATCCGACTCGGAGGACACGAGATCGAATGATAATACAGGAAATGAAGACTCAGATGCCGTGGAACTCAGCGAGATGGTATTGAAGAATAATATTATAAATGCCTGTGCTCACGGGCCGCTATCGGAAGGTAGTGAGAGCGACGTGGGGGTAACGAGACATATGATAATAGACAGCTCTGAAAGCGGAGTTGTCGAATATGATGTAACGGAGTACAGGGACGCGGACAGTGATTCGGACTCCAGTTCAGATGACTCTAGTGATAGTGATGTAGATTCAGTCAAAGATATTGAAGAATTATCTAGCGGGTAAATTTATTTACATTTTGTATGTTTAAGATCTTTTTTTAAAATCCTGTTTATTTAAGTTATCTATATAAAATCTTGTATATTTTTGCTGTTATCTTTACTATTAATTTCTAGAGATGAACTGGAGGGTAATAATCGTGGGAAGCTCGATCCTCTGAAAGTACACGGTGAACTAGGTCTGGATGACTTGCCACCTATAGAAGATCTTGCCATTAGCCTTCCAGCACAGGAAACCACTAAAATTGGAACCATTGCCAGTGTAGTTGATAGATTAGGTAAATATATATTATTTTTTTAATAGAGGTTTTTTGTTACTAAATTTTTAAAATGTATATTTCTATGTAATATATAATATATTACATAAAAAACAAAAAATCAAATTTCATAAAAAATATTAATGTAGTGTCAATAAAATCAGCCATATGTATCATAAAATGTTGTAATTTTTAAATTTAGTATTAATTTCTAAAAAAGTAGTCTATCCAAAGGCCTGTGCCTTTAACTCTCAAGGTTGTATCACATTTGTCATATCATCATCTTCCTGCCTATCCCAATTTTATTTGAGATCAGTGCAGCATTTTTTCTGTTACAATATCATCTCACAAGTAATCCTTTGTTTCTTTGGACTACCAAATATTGTTATATCCACATCTATGCTCAAAACCTTCCTCACAACATGGTCCTCTTTCCTCTGCATAAGATGCTCATATCATGACTGTTGGCTGCTACAGAGCTTCTCATTTACCAGTAAGACTTTTAAACTTCATCTTATGTATGATGATGAAACGATGATGATTAATAATTCTTGATAAGCCAATATCTTTGGGCAATGATTACCACTTACTATCAGGGGCCTTATGTGTCTACCATATTTTAAGCGAATAATTAAAAATATACAAAATTACAGTTATAGTTCGGGCATTCCCTGAGACTCCAGCTGTGGATTTGGACAGCATTCTTTTTCTAGAAAATGGAGCAAAAGCATTAGGAAAAGTTTTTGATGTTTTCGGACCAGTAAGTATACTAAATTAATAAGTTATATGATTGTTAACTGTCAAGCTTGTTTCAGTTAAAGTGGGTTCAATACATTAACATTAACTTTTAAATGAACGAAAAATTGCTCTTTCAATGTCAGTCTATTAGAGATATAATTATTAATAATATATGGTATGGTAATTGTAGTTGAATAATTATATTTTTTTAAATAATCATTTAAATTTTACACAACTAAGTATTGATTAAATTATATAGGTAACGGAGCCACATTACTGTGTACGTTTCAACTCCCTGGATCATGTGAAGGAACGCGGCGTGCATCCCGGCATGGAGGTGTTCATCGCGCCTCGCAGCCAACACACTAATTATGTCTTCCTCACTGAACTTATGAAGTGAGTTTTTATTATATTTATATCTGATTCTCCATAGAACTTTGCCATTGTTTTGATTGTATTGACTCAATTTTAAAGTGCCTGGATGTTATTATTGCCAAACAATGAAAAGCCATTGATATTTTCATAAAAACTAGCAAGACTTTCCACAAGCCTTATATATCTGCTACTTTATATTATATGTTAGTTACCCCCAAAACTCAATGTCTATGCTCTGGTCTATAAATTGACTGAGCCAACGACACAAGCACAATAAATGTAGTCGTCTACGCGATTTTACTACAATTACAGAATAAAATGTTGTTGTAAGATGGCTCATACAGTATCTTCATTTTCAGTAGTTTTAGTAGCAGTAAAACGTAATATCGAAATATACATGTTTCCAGGGTAAAAGGATCTGATGCATCATGGTTGAATGATATAGAACCTCCACCAAACCACATTGACTATTCAGATGATGAGGAAGAAAGAAAAGCTAACAAAGCAAAGAAGGATCAACAAAAACAAAATAAACAGCCCGATTCGAGTGATAATGGGGAAAATTCTAAAAACCCTCCACCAAGGAAGATGCTCGAAGCGAGGCGCAATCACCGACCTTCAGACTCGAGCAGTCGGTTTGGGGGCTCAAGTCGTGGCCGCAGTTCGGTCCCGCCCGGTTTTAGACGGAACCCTCCTCATTTTGCAAGACCTCAAAGACCATGGGACGATCAAGAGATGAGAACTCCTCCACCGCACCCCAATGTAGACCCTGGTGGTCCATATCTCGCTCCCCCAACATTCAATCCCATGTATACGCCCTTTAATCCTGTAACACCACCTCCATATGTGATGAATAACAGACTTCCATTTGGTAGAAATCCAAGAATGCATGGAATGCCCCCAATGAATATGCCTCCGCCCTTCAGACAGAATCTGCCTATATTCGGGTCTAATTATTGCAACATGCCCGGACCTCTACCGCAATGGGTCCATGGCCCACCCCCTCCCCCGGGCACGTAATTACACTCAGTTACACAGTTCAGAACATATAAATAAATATATTTAGTCAATAGCTAGTGCTGTGCTAAACAATACTGGTTTGCTTATCCAAATATCTATATTTATAATTAATAAAAACATGGTAAAGAGTGAAGCTGTTTTTATTTGTTCACTTTCAGTGTACTTAAATAAAATAAAGATATAATTGCAGGCAAATATACACTTGTAACACTGAACTGTAATGGAAAGGCATATTGTATAAACAGCTTGCGTCATCCTTATCTTCGTGTAATGTTTACACAAAATATAACGTGATTGCAAAGTTTCATATATAAGATGCGAGATTTATACAAACTATAACTCGTATTTTATTTAAGATTAATAAGATTCTGTATTAATAAAAGTACCATAATTATTTAAAATTAGTTTTTGTTCTATGGTTGAAATCCTTACACTAATTTGATAGGATTCAAGGATATTAAAGTACAATATCTTCATGTTTGGGGCTAAAATAGTCTTAGAATGTATTTCATATTATCAAATTAGTTTAAGAGTTTGTGTACAAGAGATTCGTACCATTGTCTAAAGTTGTGAATTATATCTGGTTATACAATTATTATATTTTCTTAAAAAAATAGCAGCTGTTATTGTTTTATTGTTATAAAATTTACCATCACTTCCCACTAAGCAATCTCGATTTTTTTTCAACGACCTATATGTTTTTGTACATTTTTTTATGTTACTAATATATATTTAGAGGATTTAGAAATAAAATTAATACACAAGGTAAAAATTAAAGACGAATTATATTTTGTGATTTCTTTATTAAATATTTCATTGTTAGAAATTAACTAACGATCGAATTTCATAAATGTTAAAATAATAAAAAAAAGTTTATAATAATAAAGACTACAGCTAAAAAATACTGCTCTTGGACTATGCAGAACTAAACAAATGTTATTATTTCTGCTGCCCTTATATTGACGATAGTCAACGAAACTGGTTAAAATAATTAAAAAAAAATTTTGCACTCACATGATCACAACGTAAAATGATAGCCATTTCACAATACAAGAATATAAAAATCTTCTCACATCACAACTAAACATATTTTTCATCTGTTGTCTGAATAAAATATTGATTTTTGATTGTTATAAAACATTTCGAGTATAATTGCGTAACTTAATCTCGTCAAACATTAGATTATTGATACTTAAAATACATATTATATAAATTACTAAATAGTAGGTTATGACGAGATACAAAACTATTATTAAAACAGAGTTATATAGGTCGCTTTTAATTTGAACGCAGTGGTATCGTTCAATAATTTTTGCATCAATTAATTGGCAGTGAACAAAATAAATTTCGAATATATTAGAATAAAATTGATTCTAAATTTAAAATGCACTGTATATTTGATAGTTTGAATGCGAATATAAAAATAAATGCAAATGATTTTTCTCAATTAATAATCTGATTGTACCACTGCTGATGTTTCGATAAAAAATATAATGAGGGAAACAATAATAAATGCAATCAACCGGGCAATCACTCTTCTAACATTCCATAAATAATTATTTTTCGATTATTGCCAAACCATAAGGCCTTTGTTCATCAATCAACATCTGATTCACTTAAAAACCTAAACACTTTAGTACAAGAGCGTACACGTAGAGTCACCTACAAATGTTCCTACATCTGACCACGGTTCCGTACCGCAAAGTTCTCCAGTATAAAATATATCGAGATAAAAAAGGCACGTTTCGTCATAAAGTTTCATTATAAACCACGTTTCTTTCCGATGGGATTTAAACAGTATTGACACAATGTTTCGCCTGTGTGTTTGTCATATGTCAAGGGGTTGTGTTTCAGCGTGGTTATAATTAAACAGATGTTGATTGCTAATCAAGTGGCAAAGGAAACGTACTAAACTTAACGACAACACAAAGCCAATAGGGCCCTTGTAATTTTAACTTAAAATCGAACCTAATCTACTAAATGTGGGATATAAGTTCACATTGTATGGGAGTAAATGATCGCATTAACTTATCTTTAGTTATAAAAATACAGATTCATTTCGTTAAATTAACACACAGTAATCTTAGCTTGCCGTTTGAGACTCATGACAATAAATGCCTCTTGGGCTTCTTACATTCGTAAGTCGATGAATCGGTCTTAAATAAAATATTAAAAAACCGATGAAATCAATTAGAAAACGGTACAGAGCAGTCTTCCATTAAATACGTAATAAAATATCCTTTAAAGAAAGCGTACCTCAAAACGATTCGACGATATATCACTAGTAGTGAACTACGATTTAAGAATAATTTGATCTCATAATATAAACTTAAAGACTAAAAGAAATTATATTTAATCAGCTACGATTAGTTGAAGGGTTACATTTTTGTATCGATTATACGTTAGGAACTATACTACTGTACAGATATTTGAAGAAAATAATTTCTTAAAAATATTCATAGTAGCGAGTTAATACTTTGAAGACGTCCACTATAATGCGACACTTCCACCGACATGAAGCGTAAACGAACATAGAATACACTTAAAGGAACATAAACGAACTCCCGGGGGGGGCTGTCTCACAGCCGGGGCTGTCGCGAGGGCGCTGCGGTACACTACCTACGGTTACACGTCACAGCAAAACCATTAAACAAATATATGTCACTATATATTACGTCCGTAAAACGTTCTGCTAAAATAATTAGCTAACATCGTATCACTTGTTCGTGTGGTGTTGCCGTGTTTATAATATTTAGAATATTTTTTTTTTAATCTAAGACACTACGCTCTACGATCTAATATTCACAGAGATTGATACATTTAGACATGGAAAGGCGAAACAGCGTGTGCTTACTACACGATAACTCCAATACTTCAATGGATTCGTTTTAACATCGTTTTATTATTAGCAAAATAATTCAAAAATATCTCGTCTTTATTCATAACGCGGTAACGTATCGCCTTTAACAAATATATCCCCGCGATATCGATAAACACGCTTATTAAAACTTAGTTTACGAATATTAATTATAATAGACAGCCAATCAGACGCTACTTATGAATAATTATTAAAACTACTAAAAAATTTCGATCCTAAAATAACGATTTGTCAGTATTTTTGGGGGAAAAAAGAATATTGACGTTTTCGTCAACGAAATCACCTTTTATGTTTCTTAAAGTGAACGCTACCCACGTAAGCGTACATCGTATTGTATAGACATCGTAAAATTAGGCTTGATAGTACAAGTCAAGCTCACTGAGATCTGCAAGCCGCGTCGTACAGGCGGCGGCCTAGTGGGCAACTAGCTTAACATAAGTACGAAATACGCTGAAGGCAACACAGTACAATTTTATATATCTACGTTCCACCATTACAATATTTAGTAAATATTTATTACTCCTCTATGTAGAGTTTCGGAAAATATTATAAATCTATAGTGATTATTATATATGATACATTGTACATGAAAACCTCCTTATATATATTGCATTCGAGTCTCACTAATACATAATAATATGGAACCTACGTTTTCCTACTCCACAATCCTTTTCGATTATTACAAGCAATCGTTTCGTGTACAAACTGGCAGTTCTCCCGGGTTTTCATGTAGAATGTCGACAATTGTGACTTTTGTTCTTAATGATTGTGTCTGAATGAGTATATCTGTTGTTTCAACATATAAAAAGCATGGCATCCGTGTGTGACATTAGGAAAATACCTCTACATACATATAAAATCTTAAACTATAACTATGTTTAATATGGCTCAGATTATACATACTGGAGCGACGGGCGGCGACGCGGGGCGCCGGGGCCGTTGCGTTGCTACCTGTGAAAAAATCACATCGATGCCATGCTTCCTAATGTCTCTGTAAAGCTTTAGCAATTACAATTAAATCTCCAGTTCAATAAATTACATCACCAATTTAAATGCATTTTCGACAGTCACTTAGTTTTATATTTCATTCACTTCGTAACGATCATTGTAGTAGCATTTCAGAACCACGATTAGGCCGCTGAGAGTAGACTCCGCCGAGGAACATGGCCGCAGTACGTATAGTGTACGCGATACTCAGTAAAAAGCATTAACACTAAACAGTTAGGAAGACATCATAATTCTAATTCCACACACCTGTTCCATGATTGCGATAATGATTTCCTAAGACACTTAGGGTCTCGAGAGAGATGGCACAAGCATTTTCTTATTAAACGATCAAAATCTACCATCCATTAAAGCGCTAATGAACTCGCATCAATTGCTCCGGGATATGAAACGACAACGGGCGACCGACCGGCCACACGAATGCTACCACAATAATATTTCAGCTTAGCGTCTACCCCAGAAGTACAAGAGCGGATAGTAAAGAGTTTCATCCATCTCGTTAGAGCCGTTGCAGGAAGACGTTCGACCTATACGAATATAGGATATTTTGTTCGGAACAAAATGGACGAAATCGGAAACTGGTATAGATTGTATGTCTCTATTACTTATTTAATAGCGACATATCGAAACTGTTTGGTGAACGAACTGTTTTAAGTTTTTTTTTTTTTAATATAAGCATAATTAAAAAGTTTACTTTTAAGGTATTACAATTCAGTGTAACATTAAACGAGGTCAACAAATAATAATTTCAATTACTCGATCACTCAATTAAATTATGGAATGTTGCGCAAAAACATATCAGGGGCCGAAGTTCGAAAACGTAACACAGGACACAACGTCCGTTCACTTCTCACGTTTCTCAATCTATTTCCACTTGAAGGGGATCAAGAGGACGGGGTAGACCCTAAGGTTCTCACATTATGTGTTCTCGACGGGGCGGATGGTGCAGTCGCCGACGGTCGCGATGGGCGTGATGGTGACGGCGCTGGGCGCGGGGGGGGCGGGCTCGGGGGGCGCGGGCTCGGGCCGCTCCGGATCCTCGGCGGGCAGCTTGACGATCTGGCAGTCGCCCACGGTGAGCACGCGCGCCTCCGCGTCGTCGGGCCCCGCGCGCGAGTCGTCGTCGGAGGAGGACGACGACACGTCGATCGTACGCTCCAGGTCGCCGCCCGACTGGTCAGCGTCCACGTTGCGGTCGGGGTCAACGCTCGTCACGTACGGGTACGACAGCGGGTTGTACATCATCTCGGTCAGGTACGAGAAGTCGCCGAAAGGCAGGTTCGTCGCGTTGTAGTTCTCGTTGGGACGCCCGTCTGCAACGCATTCGCGCATTCAGAGCGTGCTACGCGACGCACTCACTCCCGACTCACATACATGCATATATTAAAACTTAATATACAGGGTCACAGGTTAAGTCGACCGAAATCCTTTAAGAGAGGATAGATTCCATCATTCCTAACCGATTTGACTATGAAACCCCATATCCTAAACCTAACCCTTCTCAAGTTATTGGCCTTTGAATTTATTTTATAAAAATGACAGATTTTTTGACGATTACCTCTTTATTTTCGTTTTGTGTCCCAATTTTGAATTCTTTTTGCTATTTTTGAGTAGAAGATTAGTTGCTTTATTATTTTAAGCTACAAAACTGCCAGTAACTATACCAAATGAGTCGTAGTAGACAGTCAATTGTTAAAAAAAATAATTACATTTAAAAAATAGATTTTTTATTTCTAAGATATCTTTAAAAAAGTCTATGACATATGTACTGCAGATATTTATTTTATTTATTTATTTTATTTATTTGTAAGTAAGTGAAACAAACAGCATATTTTATATTACATAAAACTTATAAACCTTAAATAACACACATGCCAATACAGTTTCCACAAATAATTAATCTGGAAGTGAACATATATATAAAAAAGATAAAACAGTAAAATTATAAATGTATGGTAATTAAAAAAAAAAAACAAAAATCTAACAACTGTATGAATGTATATAAACCAAACTTATATCATATATATGCTAAAAAATATCTACGGCTCTTCAGCTTTCCGATAAGGTATAATAACATAGGGTATTATTAGAATCCTTGAAAAAAATCTTTAAACAAAGACGCCCGAGTAACAAACGTTAAGCCGCTCGCAGCGCCTGTTGCCTGCAATGAGTGCGAGCGGGACATTTTTCAATGTAAATAGGTACGAGAGGCGTAGGTAAAAACTATTTTGTTGTTATTGTGTGTGCTTTTTGATAATTTCTTAATTCCTTATTCAGTCTGCTTACGCGATTCGTCCGTGATAGATGCGATACATAGTGCTCTTGGTTTTTTACTCGATTTGGCTTGTTTTCTGGACTGTTTCTTCCTATTCGTGTCTGTGCTTGTTAACTTGTGTGTTATGATAATTAGTTATCCCGTCTTGGTCGAATTTTGACTCATCAGTCCACAAGATTCTTCTAAATAACAACGGATCTTCTAAATCTGCGTTGAGCATAAATCTACAGAAGTCTAGTCTCCTCGCAGGATCTCCTTCTTCGATGATATGTACTGTCGTGAAGTGGTAGGGGTAGAGACCAGCAGTATGCACTGTAAACCACATTTTCCACTGTGAGAGTCCAAGTTCTCGAGCAACAACATTAGTTGACATAGTGGGATCCTGTCGAAATCGACGAATTATCTCATTATCTTGCTCTTCGTCGTCGACATGAATTCGTGGTCTGCCTACGTCTGTTCGTTGTCTTGAAACAGAGCCAGTCTCTCTAATTTGCCGATAAGCTCCGTCAAAGACACTAATATCCGGTATACGGCGGCCAGGATAACGTACTATGTATTCTTCACGTGCTCGTGAAGATACACAGTTGCAGTACCCATAACAAATCAGAATATCAGCATATTCTTCATTTGTAAAGGTCGTCATTTTCAACAGTTCCAAATCAGAAATACAAATCAAGGTCCAGTTAACAAGCACAGACACGAATAGGAAGAAACAGTCCAGAAAACAAGCCAAATCGAGTAAAAAACCAAGAGCACTATGTATCGCATCTATCACGGACGAATCGCGTAAGCAGACTGAATAAGGAATTAAGAAATTATCAAAAAGCACACACAATAACAACAAAATAGTTTTTACCTACGCCTCTCGTACCTATTTACATTGAAAAATGTCCCGCTCGCACTCATTGCAGGACAACAGGCGCTGCGAGCGGCTTAACGTTTGTTACTCGGGCGTCTTTGTTTAAAGATTTTTTCCAAGGATTCTAATAATACCCTATGTTATTATACCTTATCGGAAAGCTGAAGAGCCGTAGATATTTTTAGCACATCTGCAGTACATCTGTCATAGACTATTTTAAATATATCTTAGAAATAAAAAATATATTTTTTAAATGTAATTATTTTTTTAACAATTGACTGTCTACTACGACTCATTTGGTATAGTTACTGGCGGTTTTGTAGCTTAAAATAATAAAGCAACTAATCTTCTACTCAAAAATAGCAAAAAGAATACAAAATTGGGACACAAAACAAAAATAAAGGGGCAATCGTCAAAAAATCTGTCATTTTTATAAAATAAATTCAAAGGCCAATAACTTGAGAAGGGTTAGGTTTAGGATATGGGGTTCCATAGTCAAATCGGTTAGGAATGATGGAATCTATCCTCTCTTAAAGGATTTCGGTCGGCTTAACCTGTAACCCTGTATATATATCACTCGGGTTTCGGATTAACGCAATGGAATCGTTGAACGACTCCATTCCATCCACATTATGTATTTTACATTCCACATGCAATATTTTATTATATTTATTATACTTACACGAGAGAGATAACATGTATACTTTGTATATAATTATGACTGGTTAGACACGGGCGAAGCAGGCATGTTAGTATAATTTTTTTATACAAGAATTCATATGGCAATTAATTTATTAAAATAAATTACATCATTTACAAGAATACTCCCCGTTATATACTTAACCTATATATAAATAAAACCATCAAATTCCCTTCAAAGATACCGCCACCAAAATAAAATAAACATATCTACAGAAGTAAAAGATTTTTTAGTATAACGTAGTATACAAATACCGATTAGTACTGACACTTTCCCAATGTATGTATTTTACAATTTAGTTTTTCATGCCATTTAATGTATGATACTAACAAAACTTGCTCATTTCCGCGGCTAGCCCGTACTGGATCGGTATTGACATATCCATACCTAAGGAAAGACTTCATTAGCTCAGCGTCTTGTGTTCAGCGCAGTCGAGTTATACTCATTAAATGTTTGCCATTTTTGTTTTAAATTCAGAAGTCGTATAATGTATAAAATAAACTCATCTACGCCAAAACACATATCACATTCAATCCATTATGTTTTAAATTCGTTTGTTACGATATTGTACTGCTGACTTAGTTATAAATCAAATCAAATCCAATTTCTATAATCATTATGGAATAATTACGATTACTGATTGATTGTCAAAGTAAATACTATCATCGGTTTAGAAAAGTAATTAAATCGAATCTGTTAAGTTATTTAACTTTACTTAAAAGCATAAGTTATGGTCCTTTTCAATACACAATGTAAGAAAGAGAGAACGCTATTGCTAATCGTTTCTAATTACAGTGTACGATAGACAATCAGCAACAATGGTATTCTAATGTGTTTCTTTACACACAAAAAACAAATGGATTGCATGAGATATAAAAAGAAATAAAAAAAAACAATAAGCAAATGCTATGAGGCACAGTATTTGCACACACACACACACACTCACTCACACGAAACAATAAACTCTGTTAAATTTAAACATCCTCGACAAATTAACGGGGAATTTGTCAATTGATTATAAATCTTATTACAAAGTAATAAGATTTATAATAGTTTTTATGTTATGATATGGAATGTTTGGTCATTGTTCATGTTTTATTAGACGATTAATCATAGGTAAAAAATGTTGAGTCACTGTAGTCTTCCGTATGAATTTTGGACAAGATTAACAAATTATAACGACCTGTATATGGGTTTTTTCCTTATTTTTTTTTTATGTATTTGTCATTTTCGTAATAAAAATTTAGTTAGTCATATCTTGTTTGTGAAAATCTACGAGGTTTTACAGTCATTATTTTTTAAGTATATATGTATATGTATGACTGCGACTTTTATTCTTTTCAATCAATTAGAACATATTGTAAATAAAAATGAATTTGTTTATTAAAAATTAACTTAAATTTTTCATTATATTTTAGTTATTAATTTTTTATTAATTTACATGTGGTGTACAAAAGATCTTTGTTAAGAAGCATTTTATAACCTAAAAATGCATAAAAAAAAACAAAAGATAATTTTAAAATAAGAACGCTTATGATTTTTCTGTTGGCACAGATTACATAAACAAAATAAAGATATGTTTCTCATAGAACCAAGAATGATCTATACCTATTGGAAATATTATGTAGTCGTTTATGAAAACAAAGACGTTGCAATTCGCTATTTACTACCGAATTAATTTATTTAAAAGGCTAACGTGTTTTTATAGAATAAAAATCCTACAAAAGACTACATATAAGAAAGCAAAGGCGATAATAATATAATAAATACACATATATAATATATTTAAAGGATTTTGCAGGCTGTTGGCGGTGACGAAATCCCCTATTCACTATCAAAATGAGTCTTTTTAAAATGTTTTTTTTTAGTGGAATTAAATCGATCGGGGTGTCATCAAGTGTACTGACCTGATCGAGGCAGGAAGTAGTTCTTCGGCGGCCGACCGCGTTTCCGTTTGAGTAGCAGCTGGTGGCCCGTGAGCGCGCCGCCGGCCACCGCGCCGCTCGTCAGCACGCAGCCCTCCATGTCTGCGGGCACAAGGGGTACACTGCGACGGCGCCCGGGGGGGGGGGGGCTCAAACTCAAATAACTTTATTCAATATGGAAGCATTACACTTTCTTATTGATGGTCAATTGAAACACTACCACCGGTTCGGAAAAGAAAATACCCTGACCTGAGAAGAACCGGCGAAAGAAACTCAGCGGGGTTTTTTTTTTTTTTTATTTGTCTCATATATTATTTAAACAATTTAATATGAGATGAAATAGCCAGGAGGCGATCGTTTCATTCCCAAGGTGTGCTATCGATCATAAACTCATTAATTGTATAGTAACCTTTTGCACACAAGCGTTCCTTAATAATTTTCTTAAATTTGGCAACAGAGGCATTTTGAACGCTTTCTGGGATCCTGTTGTAAAACCGTATACATTGCCCCACAAAGGAGTTACTGACTCTATGTTGTCGAGTAACAGGAGTAACAAGTTTGTGTTTGTTCCTTGTACCAATGCTATGAGTATCTTAGTAGTATTTTCTCATGAAATCATTAATATTTTTTCGTACATACATAAACATTGCAGAATATATATTGAGAAGCAACAGTCAATATCTTGATTTCTCTAAATTTATTCCTTAACGATTCTTTAGCTCCTAACAGAACACACCTAATGTTGTCTTAAATTTTCGCGATTATTACACATTTAAATAAAACTAATTATAACGGATGAATCGCGTATATTAATTATTTTTAAAACATCCCGACGTTTCGAGCACTTTGCAGTCTACCCGTGACCACGAACAATGCAAAGTTCTCGAAACGTCGGGATGTTTTAAAAATAATTAATATACGCGATTCATCCGTTAGAAGACACCTGAGTGCGGTACTCACCGAGCGAGGTCTTGGGCGGGCGGCCGCGGCGCTTCTTGACCTTGGGCGTGAGCGGCAGCGGCGTCTTGCGCGGGCGGCCACGGCCACGGCGCGGCGGCTCTAACAGGTCGTTGGCCAGCAGCTCGTTGCGCACGGGCTCGAGCGTGGAGTTGAGCACGACTTGCGCGCGCGGCGGCAGCATGACGTCACCGCTGGCCGTGAACACGAGGTGTCCGGACTCGCGGTGCGTGGTGCGGACCATGCCCGACGTCACCTCCGAGTTGTTCTCGCGCTTCACCTCGTTGGCCATGTCCACCGTCGGGTCCTCCTGGAGAAGTTTTATTTGTTTTGATTGCACCTAACGTTTTGAAATAATATCTGATTAGCGTTGTGTCCTCTTTGGCTTTTTGCATCGATTTTAAGCTTACGTCGATTAACCGAGATATCATAGAGATTTAGTTTTTAAAATATTTAAATTTAAATAACTTTTTACAAAATATGGGAAACTTCTAAAGTAATAAAAAATATTTTTTAAATTTCAAATAGTAATTTCATTGAAAAGCGTGCTGTTAAAATGTTAAAGAAGACAAAGAAACTTTAATCGTTGAAAGACTTATTTTTTTTTATCACTCGGTATTTGTATCGATGCAAAAAGTATATGATATTACAATAACAGAACAATCGTTTTAGTCGGATAGATATTAGTATTATTTCAAAGCGTTAGTATTGACATAGTGCAATCGTCGTTGGGTAATAGGAGCTCAGGAACAGTAAGGAGGGAAAAGGAAACATGCAGAGGGAAGTGGTAAATACAGGTGCGTGCGTACTGACCCGCTCGCAGATCTTGGTGTGCACGCGCAGCTTGTCGGAGCGCGCGAAGGAGCGTCCGCAGCCGCCGCACGTGAAGGGCCGCTCGCCCGTGTGCGTGAGGCGGTGGCGCGTCAGGTGCGACGAGCGCGCGAACCTGCGTACACGTGTACGGGGAGTTGGTTTTAGTTTATTTTCGAAACGCCGGATACTTTGTGATAGCGTATACACGTGATAGTACACTCTCAATCATGGAATCTGAATGTTGCGTCCCTTGTGATGGCTATAATTAATGGCATGGCAAATGTGAACCAGCAATACAAAGGTTTCATGTAACAAGTTCTATGGAACAAGTATTGGTACTACTAACTCAGTCGAGCCTGCATAGAATTTATCTGGATAAAACTAGATTCATAAGTCAGAATTCAGAATTTAAGAAGCTCTGAAGTTATCATCTGTAAAGACATTCTGATATTTCATGTTTGTATTTCGTTAGTTTGTCGTTTCTTATTACAGACTACCCCAATAGCTAAATATCACAGATCCTGTTCCTGATCCAGACCCCACAACAATAACAGCCTGTAAATTCCCACTGCTGGGCTAAAGGCCTCCTCTCCCTTTGAGGAGAAGGTTTGGAACATATTCCACCACGTTGTTCCGTATGAAGTATGTGGGTTGGTAGTACACATGTGGCAGAATTTCTTTGAAATTTGTCACGTGCAGGTTTCCTCACGATGTTTTCCTATACCGCTGAGCACGAGAGGAATTATAAAGACAAATTAAGCACATGAAACAGCGGTGCTTGCCTGGGTTTGAACCCGCAATCATCGCTTAAGATGCACGCGGTCTAACCACTGGGCCATCTCGACTTGCCAGACCGCACGAAGCAGCAAAATTTGTACCCATAACGTAATATGTTTCTTACCTAACGTCGCAAATGTCGCATACATGTGGCCGGCCGTCCTGCGACTCATTAGCCGCTGTGTCTGATAGTGAGCCACTCGAATCTGTTTCCTCGTCGTCGTCCATGCCTTGTTTGCCTTTTTCTGCAACATTAATCAATCAATTCCATGTGACATTGTTTCTTCTAGGCATAGCGTTTGTTATTCTACCGCCAAATAACAGTACTCAGTATTGTTGTGTTCCGGTTTAAAGGGTGAGTGAGCCAATGTAACTACAAGAACAAGGGACATAACATCTTAGTTCCCAAGGCTGGTGGCACATTGACGATGTAAGGAATAGTTAATATTTCTTACAGAGTCATTGTCTATGGGTGATGGTGACCACTTACCATCAGGTGGCATATATGCTCGTCCACCAACCTATAACATAAAAAAAAACTACTAATTAAAAGTTATATATATATGAGTTTGTTTATATCTTTGTTACGCTTTCATGTCAGTCACAATGGATTGTCATGAAAATTTTACATACACGATGTCAGGCGTACAGAAATGTATATACCTCTCCCTCACTCACGTGAGCGCTGCTGCGAGCGGTATGAGATGGAGATATGTAGTCGAAATATAAAAAGCTTTATCTGTTTTAGATGCATATATGTGTTGATATACAAATGAACAGCGAGCTCTAGCACCTCACCGTCTGAATCGTCGTGTTCATTGTTGGTGGGTTTTTGCAGAACCGCAAGCTGGACCACTTTGATGCCACCAGCCTTTAAGTCGTCAACCTTGGATTCATTGCTGCCGTTATTTGAGGTTGCACCTACAACAAAAAAAAGAATTAAAGGCATTCGAATTTTAAAAAAGACATTCGTTTGGAACGAAATCACTTTCGCCATATTATGTATTAAATAAACAAACAAATTAAATGTCAAGAAAAAACATTGTTTTTAAAAAATTTAAATGTGAATTAAAACAATAACAAAAATAATATTATATTTAACCGTATATAATAGAAAGAGACAGAAAGAGAGAGGGAAAGATTGCCTGGCATTACGCTTTTTCCTTACGTAACGATTTGCACCAGTTAACTCTACGTTTAAAAAAGGAACTTCTTTTAAAAATCGAATACAATACATGACTATAAAATAATCTTTACATATTCCGCTGGCTTCTCCTGTTACGGTTTGATGAGTTAGTTAGGCAGCGTAACTACAGGCACAAGGGACATAACATCGTAGTTTTGTCGACCTCCGTGGTCGAGTGGTGTGTATACCGGTTTTCATGGGTACGCTACTCCGAGGTCCTGGGTTCGATTCCCGGCTGAGTCGATGTAGATTATCATTAGTTTTCTATGTTGTCTTGGGTCTGGGTGTTTGTGGTACCGTCGTTACTTCTGATTCTCCATAACACAAGTGCTTTAGCTACTTACATTGGGATCAAAGTAATGTATGTGATGTTGTGATGTTGTCTAATATTTAAAAAAAAAAGTTTCCAAGGTTAATGGCACATTGATGATGAAAGGAACGGAGAAAGTTCCTACGCTAATGTGGTGGTGGTAACCATTTACCATCAAATGGCATTTACCCTTCCACCTATTTAATAAAAAAACGTGTGTATTCAATTAAGTAGGCTTATCATTTTTTGTCAAAAACCTATTATATCAGCATGAGAATTAATATTTAAATGCGTTACGAAGTTAACACGCACATAGGACACGCACTTACAAACAATTATTTTGTTCTTGATAATAAATACAAGCATTACAATTACTTGTTTCCCTTTCATATTTTCTAAATTTATATTTCGTAACTTATTTTTTTTACATCAAGTGTATTTTTATGCCATATTTGTACACTCAATGTCGTATTTTTACAAGTATTTATTTGATTTTAATTTTATTTTACAATCACTTTTTATTTAATTTACGTATCCGGTGTTTACAGACTATTTATAGATTTATATATTATTTTAAAACTCTCCAAGGTAAATCGTACTTTTTTAAGTATTTTTGACAGTTATTAATAATAAATAATAATTAATATAATATAATAATTATTCTAATATTTTTGTGTCGTATAGTTATATATAAAACAAGCCGTACCTGTGGCTATCCTTATAACATACAATCGTTAACAGACATTATATTCCCTCGAGGGGTCCACCATGTTCTTTGCGAGGACTCAAACTACCCCCACAGAAAAATTCATCTAAATCGGTTCAAGGGTATATATTAGTATAGACAAAAATGAGTATACAAAGAAAAGTAAATTACTATCCTTAATACATGAAATAAATACAGTGCTTTCAATATCTGTCCAATAATTTATAATTCAATATACTTTCGTTTTTATTTACACATTGCAGTTATTTTTGTTCTTCATTGAAATTGGATTCGATTTATTTTTTTCATCCATTGCGTCATGTAGTTTGTACAAAATTAAAAACAATAAATTCTCAATTTCCTTTTTTAAATATTCGATTTTCAAAACATTGATTGGTAAACGTATTCAAGTAAAAATATTAAAGATGTTTCCTTGATTCTATAATTTCTATTTCTCACTAATCCTTCAAATGATAATGGATAGAGAAACACAGGATTGTTTGTATGTTGAATCTTTATGTTGTAAGGCAATGATGTTGTAGTAAACAGATATGTTATTAACGCGCAAAAAGTGAAGATTAGAAAACGTCCTAATTGGGACGTTTGCCTTTAGTTGTTTTACGTAAGTAATACATCATAATTACGTAGTAATACGTTTTGCGTAATTAAAACATCTAGTTATCCCTTTTACTTATTGTTTTTATTAAGCTATCCTTTATACTTTTAACGAAATGTAAAAATAAACTAATATAATCGGTCGCCGGCGCGGCACACTTTTTACTGTTGTTTAGTATGCATATAACATATCTGTTTATTAGAATATCATTGGTTGTAAGGTAAGTTCTCTGTTACTCTTTCTCGTCTTAACAACTCAACCAAGCATTACTAAATTGGCATTCAAGTTGCCAAAGGTATCAAAAAAGGACATAGGATAACACCTGCCTAATCACGGGAACGAAGCCGCAGGCGAAAACGATTAACTTACAAGCGAGAGGCACCTTATCAGTTCAATCCTACTTATATTATAAATGCGACAGTTGAGCAGGATTGATGTATGTGTATTTGTTACTGTATCAAAACTGCTGAACGGATTTGGATGTAATTTTACAGTAATATAGATAATATATCTGAATAACAAATAAATACACTACAATTTATAATGATTTTATGTTATTTGGTCATAATATACTAAAATGTGCGAAGCCCGGTCGGGTCGCTAGTAACTCATATAGTTTTTTATACTTTTATAATTAAAAGGGCTATTGCCACCAGTTTAATAAGACCTCTGGAATAAATCGTAATAACGGCACATCTAATGGACGGATAGGTCTGAGGAAAGGAGTCCTTTTATTTCATGCGTTGTCATATTGACCCCGTCTCACATTAAGAAACAAATTTAAGCGCAAATAGTGAAGCGCAAATATTCTTCTAATTGCAAATTATATCGTTAAATTGAGTGTGTGGTATTTTGACAATTAAAAACACGAAAAAAAAAACGCTTGAATTTACTAAAAATACTTAGATACTGAAGAGAATAGAACAAAAACTTATATTAAATAATAAATAAATAAATATGAGACAACATCACATACATTACTCTGATCCCAATGTAAGTAGCTGAAGCACTTGTGTTATGGAAATCATAAGTAACGACGGTACCACAAACACCCAGACCCAAGACAACATAGAAAACTAATGGTAATCTACATCGACTCGGCCAGGAATCCAACCCGGGACCACAGAGTGGCGTACCCATGAAAACCGGTGTACACACCACTCGACCATGGAGGTCGTCGTAAATACATTATATTGTCTAGTTCTTGTTTCGCCAGAGAATCAGAATTGTGTTTCAACGACCAAATGCTACTAACATTCTTGCTACATTTGATTTGTATATAATATTTATTTAAATATACAATGTTAACAATTCTTATGTAAATACTGTTTCATAATGTCTTGTATGATTCTTGCTCTATTCGTAAGTAACATATTTTTTTATTACGCCGACGTTACATAGATTAAAGATTTACAATAACATTTATACATAATATGTAAACTACTAAAGAATTTAAAAATATTCCTCCGTAACGACTGTTCTTGCATATTAATTTCAAAATAAATTAATTTTCATATTTTTTTGAAATATATGTCGAGTTGTATGAGTTATTGCGTACTAAGAATATTATTATACATATGTCTATACTAACATCCGCTTGTATAGAAAAAAAAATCATTTTATTATCTGTATGAATTAATTCTTTTTTTGGCAAGAGTGACAATGTTCCCTATTACTAATTGTGACTTGCCATAGACATTGGTCGTATAAGAAATATAAACCATCCCAATTTCCAATGCACCAATGACCTTGAAAACTTTGTATGATCCTTTTTGGGTGAATTGAAAATGGGCACGCTCACCGTTCAAAACGTACTACGGATTGCTGACGTGATGGTAACACAATGATGTAACTACGAATATTTGAATAATTATCAGACTAATATTTAGATCATTTATATTTATTAAGTAAAAATATATACTTTATTTACAAGAACATTAAATTAGTTTTTTTACGTCAATAGTTTAAAGAGTCGCACCGGATTTCCAGACGTTGGTGTATTTATTGTATAGCTAGTTGAATTTGAAATGACATAAAAATATTTATGCTGCGAAAATTTCTCCAAAAATTCAAATGCATAAGATTTTTAAAATAAGGCGATTTGTGCTTTATTGACAAAGGTTTTCGGTATGTTCATAATAAAGACAACAATATCAAAAACGCTAATGCATTCAACGCCAACGTGTAAGCCCGGGGAGGCACTTTCAATCGGGTGAAATTTCAAAAGACAACTAACTGTCTTTAATAATAAATGTATATACAAAAACCTTTCCATTTTCGAAATACACTACATCTTCTATATTATACTTAATATTACGTTTATTAGTATTTTTTTTTAAACCGGCAAATGAAATAATACATAAATACAGTTGCTTTAAAATAAAAGACCGTTTTAAAGCATGACAGTGTTTCCCATTTTATTGCAAGTATCTACTTACAAGCGGAGACTCGCTATTAAATTGTGAGCCGTGAAAGGAAATTACACTAAATTATTGTCTTGAGACCATTCTATTGTTGTTTCGCCTCGCGAAATAAATGCGTCATTATTATCTTAAAATTATTAAACGTCCAAGTTTTATTATATTTATTTTTCGTGAAAAATATTCAAATATAATCTTTGCATAGTATAAAACAGAGTCACTTTACCTGTCCCTATATCCCTTTGTATGCTTAAATCTTTAAAATTACGCAACGGATTTTGATGTGGTATTTTTTAATAGATAGAGTGATTCGAGAGGAAGGTTTTTGTACATGTTACATGAACAATGTAGTAAAGTAACACTGATAATTTTAGAAGTTTTTAATGTGATGTCGTAAATAAACAAATTCTGTAGTATATTTAGTATCAGTATTGCACCCGTGCGAATCCGGGCGGGTCGCTAGTATTAAAAGCAGGTGGTCCAATATAACGTGCTATATTCATTTCGATTAATTTAAATTTGAATTCGTAGAGGTTGAAGTTCTTATAATACTCTCAAAATTTTTGTTAAGCTTATCTGTAATATGGCTGGCGGTAAGTGTATCTGACGATTAATACTGGCAATGTTAGCCTTAGTAATTAAAGCTGCCAGTATAGAGCCAAGAGGTTATATGTTTTGTAATTATATTGAGTAACCCTCTATATACAAAACCTTTAATAATTTTTTTGCATGCATGCATGTGTGTATGTGTGTTAAATACGAATATCACACTTTTGTTGTAACTTTGTAACGGCCTGTTATTTATTTCATGGGAAGATTTATAAACAAACCAAATAAAAAAAGTTTTTATTTTTTTATTTTAATAATAATGTATTTAATGTAATGATAATATAATTAGATTGTTTTTTTTTTTTAATTAAAATTATAGTATATTTATAATTTATGGTATAAAATGTTTTCGTTTTCGTTTATGAATAATTTGTGTCGTATATTTCATATTATATTGTGTTTCAATATACCCGTTTTCGTATTAACTGAGGATCTCATACATATTTATGAGCATAAGTCGTTTCGAGTTGCTTAAAAAAAGTATTTCAATTTTTTTTTTTCGAATAAAGCGTGTTTTTTATTAATTTTTATAAAGGATTATTTTTATGGAGGAATGTCATTTATCCTCGAAAACATATCTGTAATAACCGATGCCTAATCCGTAATATTAAATATTTAAATAATTTAAGTGTTGACCCAAAAATGACCTGTTATGATCAAAAACCTTCATTTATAAACACAGCCATAAACGACCTTAATTTAAGAATATTTAATTTTTTTTAGCCGTATTATATTTTGATGATAAATTTAAATTTTAATATTTATGTAATAAAAAATTAAAAACCTGTCACTTTAATAATTTAAAACTTGTTTAGTCGCTACAGTATAATATTATCAAAATATTTTGGAAAACCCCAAATAATATAAGCTTGGCAATTATACCAAAAATAAATTATTAAAAATAATTATGATATACTAGTTCCGCGCTGTAGAGTCTCTCATTTACATTTTTCATGTTTCATTTAAATAATTTTAGTAATTAATATGAGTACTTAAATAATTAATAAATAAATGAACCACACAATTTGTTCGTAACACGATCGGCTTCTTAAAAGAGGTAGTAAGAGTAACCATCGCACTGAACTGATCAGCGTTTTAGAGTTGCCATTAAAAATAAATATAAATTTGCGACTTTATATAATTGACACAGACGATGGCAACCTCTACGGTTTAAAAAAAAATGAATTTCAATCTTTAATAATTATCGATACTTTTATGAATATAAATATTATGCTACCATATTAATTATATTTTATATCGAGAGCTCGCTTTGCAATATTTCATGATTACCTACCAAATTTAATTTGAATTTGTTTACGTTTGGGTGTGACGGTATGACAGATAATAAAAACCTTTCACGTTTAATAATATTAAGTAACATTAAAGAGCAATAAAAATTAATTGTTTCGCAATCAATTAAAAGTATTTAACGAATTAACTCTCAATATAATTAAATTTAATAAGAAAAATATATATTAAAGCTAATATAAAATTAAAATATATATTATTTATCTGTTCATTAGCACTAATGATGTATATAATTATGTTTGAAATAATCTTAGTCGTTGAA
This sequence comes from Vanessa cardui, assembly GCF_905220365.1. NCBI lineage: Eukaryota > Metazoa > Arthropoda > Insecta > Lepidoptera > Nymphalidae > Vanessa > Vanessa cardui. The sequence goes on from NC_061139.1 coordinate 10,969,553, forward strand.
AGTATTTTATATAGTTAATTTGTTTACGTAAAACAATGTTTGTCCGCTAATTTTAATTTTATTAAAAAAAAAATTAAGACAGACTATATGACACCGTATCCGGTTTATAAATAATAAATTATATATATAAGAAAAAAAACAGTTTCCTTCGATCGTTTATTCATTGTATTACGTTCCGGCAGTAGATTTTTGAGAATCAATAAGTGAAATGCTTACATATTGAATAAAGAAGTTGCCCTTGACTTTCGACCTTTTTGATTTATAAATATCGGGGTTAATACAAACGATCCACTACACATTACCCTCTCTTAAGAAACTACGCAGTCAACACGCGGCGTCGGATTATAAAATACTATAAAATTTATCATAATAAATATCCGGAATACCTCGTGCATATAAAATTTTAATTAAATAAACTTAATTTATAAATGTAATTTGATTAACCATTGTTCTAATTTCATCCTTATCTATCTTAATGAGATTAAAAATATATTATTCGAAATTCCATTACGCGATGAAGTCATAATTTTATTACAATCCGAGTCGCCGTCTCGGCAAATTAACGCGAGCGCTCGAAATAAAATATAAATAATGTTTGCACGAAAAATATTTTCATTTAAAAACAACAATGAAATAACGCTTTAAAAAGTGATATTTGAGAACGCGTCGGATTCAATTCGAATAGATTTAATAAAAATATTTGTTTGCAATTGATAACAAAAAAATTTATCCATCGCGTATTTGTATTAAAATAGGCTTCCATTTAACCTTGGAATCATTTCGTATTGTTATTTAAAATGATACAAATAAATAAAATCACACGTATCGTTGCTACGTACGACTGATTTATTTTAAATATTCAAATTTACATCAATTATATGTAATAAAGATTTAGTTTATCTGTAATTATATATATATTTTTTTTTTAAATATGAGACAACATCACATACATTACTTTGATCCCAATGTAAGTAGCTAAGGCACTTGCGTTATGGAAAGCAGAAGTAACGACGGTACCACAAACACCCAGAACCAAGACAACATCATTGTATATGCACTAGAAGTAAGGATAAACTTATAACGCCAAGTTTCCGACTCCGCAAAGTCAATAGATCCTTCTTGGGGCAAGGTATCCGTTTCTATAATAAAATTCCGCAGAAATTTTTAACTTTGCCGTTTAGTAAATTCAAATCGTTTGTTAAAAATACATTGGTAGAAAAAGCATACTATTCGATACAAGATTTTGTAGATGATAAAAAAGCGTGGAGTTAATACCTGTTGACTTCCAAGCAGGATACATTAATTGAAATAATTGTATTTAATTAACATGACGTTGTATTTTTTAAATATTAAAAAAGAGTAACTACTGAGTTTCTTGCCGGTTCTTCTCGGTAGAATCTACTTTCCGAACCGGTGGTAGCTTCACTTAATTGTAAAATGACGATTCAAAAGTGCTTATAAAAGCCTACTTGAATAAAGTTTATTTTGATTTTGATTTTGATCGAAAACTAATGGTAATCTACATTGACTCGGCCGGGAATCGAACCCGGGACCTCGGAGTGGCGTACCCATGAAAACCGGTGTACACACCACACGACCACGGAGGTCGTCATAATGATTGTATCATGTGTTCTACTAAAATATGGTAGATTAAATAACTATATATTAATTATAATTATGTAGTTCTACATAATATGTATTCGTTATACGTATATATTATATAGTTGACGTTTAACTGAAGCTACAAGGGTAACTATGAGAATTGACTTGTATTTACTGTCTCGTTAGTTGAATGTTCTCTAAAGAAACATCATGCGAGCTAAAGTTGCATTACTTATTGATCGGCTTTGAACTAAACCCGACGGTAACGCTCTCGTCCGCTACGATCGTGAGGAATGTATTTTCATACGTTAATACGTATATGAAATGAATATAAGACAAGAAAGAAATGCTGCTAGTATTCTTGCCACCATTCCACGCGGTCAAGATTTATACAGTAACTAATTTTATTTGAAATTTGTATATATTTAAGCATTTAATGTTATTAATTCTTATGTTAATAAATATATCTAACATGAAAAAAGTTACATACTCGTAATATTTGTCGGTTGGTGGCGTGTTGGCGATGTAAGGGTTAATATTTCGAAGTATCAATGTTTATGGTCAGTCGTTACCATCAATTGGCCTTTTAGTTAGGCAGGCAGCCTACTTATTTTAAATAAATTAAATAACATACAAAAAATTAAATCAAATAAACATTTAAATCTTGCTTGAAATTTAACTAATACATTGTTATTTATAGTCTTATTACAGCAGTGTACTGTAAAGAATTACTTTGTATATCAATCGTGAAATGTTGACAACCGACTTAGGGTTTTACGCGATTTTGATACGTGTATCAAATACATTTTATAATAATTACAATCAATGTTGCATATCAGACGTTGACATATCACGTTCGCGTTTTGTGACGAATTTCGATTTTCTTACGGAATAGCTCTCACTTACCTGGTGATAAAATTTTGGCAGGGCGTTCATCAGTCTTATTGTCTTCTTGGAAGCGAACTGTCATAGCTTTCTTCTTTGCACGTAACTTCTCGTCTTCTGGGGACATTATCGAGACGCGTTTCTTCGGTCTGTCATTCTCTAATTCGTTTTTCATTTCTGACGCTGCAGCTGCTGCGGATTGAATTTGATTTGCGACGATTTAATGATAAGAAACTATGTGAACATATTTATGGCACCTAATAATATTAAGCTATGACTACATTGCGTAATATCAGATCCCTTCTTGTTTAGGTTACACGTAGCTTTGACTATTTCAACAACAGCCTTTATATTACCCTCTGATGGGCCAAGGCCTAAGATGGTAACTAATTACAGGTTCGATAAACGTTTAAATAACGAGCCATCTGTGGGTATACTGCATAAGACATGTCTCAGAAACAGCTATAACAATTCAGCCGATATGCTTAGTAAAACGAAAGTAACCTAAACTAAAATAGACGTATGTTAGGTTACTGACTTTAACACAAATAGCATTGCACCAGATAGTTCGAGAACATATTCATTAATGAAGAAAATTAGCAAGAAAACATTATATAAAAATAATTATTACACAAGAACTGATTCGAACAAATTTTTTAAGTTAACAAGCAGAAAGTAACAGCCTGTAAATTTCCCAATGCTGGGCTAAGACCTCCTCTCCCCTTAAGTAGAGGGTTTGGAACATATTCCACCACGCTGTTGCGGGTTGGTTGAATGCAAATGTGGCAGAATTTCGATGAAATTAGACACCTGCTTTCCTCACGATGTTTTCCTTCACCGCCGAGCACGATACGAATTATAAGCACAAATTAAGCACATATATATAGTTGTGCTTGCCTGGGTTTGAAGCCGAAATCATCGGTTAAGATGTACGCGTTCTAACCGCTGGGCCATCTGAGCTAACAAGCAGAAACAAAAGACAGTACAAGCGCGAAAGTGCTATAAATGTTCTACATGAATATTTTTCACGTTCCGGAAAAATAGGAAAGGAAGCCGGACCGGTCCCCAGTCGTAGTTCACCGACATGAAAACTTTAGACTACATGCAGCGCCACTTTTCTTAATGAAAACAGAATAATCGATATTCGTATTAATGACATCCAATTATATTTTATGGATGCAATATCAATGAAAAGGATGAGATAAATGAATGTTCGAACTGCCTACGTAGTATTAGAATAAATGTTTTATTAATTCTTAATTAATAGCCCAATTAGTAAATTATTGTCGAAATATATACAAGTTTTTTTTTAAATTCATTCTAAATCACTAATGACGCCTTTATTATAAATTAAACTATTTTATTTTTTAAGTCCTTGCTCAATAACTAATTATAACGTCATTCAAAAAAATGTTTATCAACCAAAATTTTCGGAAATTTAATTCTACAGACGAATCAACAAGACTTGGTAGTTACCACTTTTATCAAAACATACATATTGTCATTATGCATGTTTTGATAAAAGTTCACATATATATTGTTGATATAAATGATCTATAGAATCTTGTATCGTGTACAGATCAATTAATTCTCTAAGACGGGGTGTCTTCCCCGTAAATTAATAGCGTTTTAATAAAAACAACTTAACTAACATGATCTTATTTGTACTTTTTTGCTGTCTCTACTTTTATTCGTCTCACACACACTAAGACACATCAAAAGCACAAGCGCACTCATACTAATGCACGTCGATAATAAATTTAACATTTAGGAAATCGTTACAAAGTACTTGTATTTATCAAAACATATTGTATGATAAAATATCATTCATACGTCTTTATTCACTTTCATAATTTTATTAAATGAAAACACGCTCAACGCTTAATATAGAAATCGGTGTTCGAATAACGTATTGAAAAACATCGCTCGTCATAATAAATTCGAAGGAAAAAATAAAATAAAAACCGTAACATTATTATGGTAAATATTGATAAAACAAAAATAGCTTTTACGCTAACGTCGTATTAAACGCTGACAACCTTCAGAGAACAAAATTATTATTGGGTCCTTAACTACTATCGAATTTCGAACATTTATTTATAAACATTATTATTATAAGCTTGACGATAAATGGGTTCTTAATTAGATTTGACGTTGATAGGATCTTACGTTTTAGCCCACACAAGCAATTTGTAGTCTGTGGCTAAAAGGACCAGAGTAGATTTTAAATTTAGAACGAATCAAACCGAAAGGACATAGGCTACAATTCTCTGCCTAAATCCAAAACGACCTACCTCTAACGAGCGAATCCACGGGCGGCATTATTTATCTTCTGATTAAAAGTAAGTGTGTTTGACATTGGACCTTTTAGCACCAGGCCACAGAACTGTTTTTGTAAATTGGCAATTATAACCCTTGAAGTTTTCAGTACCGCAGCTATTTTTAATTTTAATTTGAATATAAGCACTTATTGTCCCCAATTTAATGAAGTAAATTAAAATAATTAAGACCCAATTTAAAAGCGGGTGAAATTTAATTCTCCATCGAAGACAATAAAATGTTTTGTATATCTGAAAATATCTGTACTCTAAACTAGTTATTTATTATTTAGATTTATATATTAATTTAGAGGTTGATCATATATTTGGCATAAAAGTAGCCTATTTCTTTTCTACGAGTTCAAGTCTAGTTCATACGAAATTTCATCAAATTCGATTTAGTGGTGTAGTAGTGACAGAGCAACAAACAGATAGAGTTACTCTCACATTCATAATATTAGTAAGTGTAGATTGTTTTTAGAAACACAGCTTTTATTAATTATTATTATTGTTATCAATGCAATCGTCGAAACTAGGTATATGTCTCTCATCCTCCAACTTTCAACTTACCATCAAATTAACCTCGATGTGACATTTGTAATGGCAATATTTTGGCAACTTTACCACGACTAACCTTCTTGCTCAGTCTGTATACTGGCAACGACACGTTCCCCTGTGCGCGCCGCGTGTCTCGCCTCCTCCATCTCCCTGGCAGCTGCCGCCAGGATGTTGTTCACGGCTGTCTGGGTTGTGGGCATGTCTTCGCGACGCCGTCGTCGTACCTCCTCAGCTCGCATCATCGACTGTTGGTACATGTGTATCTGTAATAAGTTTACTAATTATCTCTGGGTATTTTTGTTGCACATCAACTCAATCAGACCCTACCCTACTACCTTAAATAAATAACTAAATATTAAAGTATTTAATAGGAATTTATAAATATCGTTTTTATAGATAAACTAGCGACCCGCCCGGCAATGCACGGGTGCAATGCTAATACTGAATATACTACAGAATTTTTATATTTTCGACATCACATTAGAAACTTCTAAAATTATCAGTGTTTCTCTATTTTATTGTCCATGTATATATACAAAAACCTTTCTCTCGAATCACATATTAAAGATCTAAACATACATAGGGACAGACAGCGGTAAGCGACTTTGTTTTATACTATGTAATGATGATATTCCAGTAATACGCTATTTAAATACACATATTCTTTAAATTTTATAATTATTAAATTCAATTTTGAACTATTAATTTCCAACATTTCATTTTTGTGATTGTTTTTAAAGAATAACCTACAAAAAGCGTTGATCTGTCACCTATGTGCTTGCATCAAGTCAGCTACATGACAATAGGAAATAGTACCTACTCCGATACTTGAATGTCGAGAGTTACTCTTTAAAAACCGTAAGTAAAACAAATAATTATTAGCAATATTACGAATATTATATTCAATTAGTAGCCGATTGTAAATAAATAATGTCCTTAAAATCGTATCGAAATGCATTTTTCGATATCAATACAAATACTATTAATAAATATTACATTCGGCTGCATTAAAACACGTGAATTCCATAACAATATATTGGTATTACGTCGTATTCCAGTTTTAAATCATTAATTAAAATTGGTTAAATATTTAAAGTCTATAAGTAGAGGTTTTAATAATTATTCGTAACATTTGACACATGGCCTCGATTTATTAAGGCGATTAAATATATTTAAACATTAAATGTATAACGCAACACTTAAAATAATGTTAACTTGTCAAAATGATTTAAAAATAAATGATATCAGCCAGTAAGTCGTGATAGTACTGTTGAATACACGAATAGCGTCGAGAGGTGCCGTTTCAAATCCGTGGGAACTTTTTAAAGTGCCAATTTATATCTTGATGTAAATTTTAATTATTAAAATAATAATTATTACAAAAAAAAACAAGATATTATAAACGTGAAGGCTAAATTTAAACTTCGAATTCTAATTGGAGTAAAAGTCATTGTATGTTTGATCTCACTCATACAATGGAAATAAAAATTATTAAAAAGTAACAAAAGCAAGGTAACGGTATATCAGATGCACAAAAACTAACAAAGCATTTGTAACAATCTTAACTCAGCTATGATACTCCTTCGTTTAATTATAAATGGAATTTAGTGAATTAATAGTCGTCCTTACCAAAAATAATTTATCGTACTAATGCAAAAGTATTACATACGTGTATACTGAAAAGCATTGGAGGCGCGTGGTGGAAAAGCTCTAAGCCCTGAGCGTGGCAGGCACAAGTAATGTAACACTTAGTTCCCAAAGTTTGTAGCGCATTGGCGATGTAAGGAATGGTTAATATTTACAGTGCCAATGTATGTGGGCGGTGGTAATCACTTACCATTGCTATTCATTAATGCGGTTACACATTTGAACTAAAAAAAAAACCTTGTACACAAAATAGGAGGTTCTACACATTTTACTGAAACGTATAACTTCATTCTCTTTTCTCTCGTCTCATTCGTTTCATATTTAAAAAAAAGAGCATCGCTTAAATTATCACTCCTTTATATTTATAAAGCCGTAAATATAAAACAAAAACAAATGACCGAGCTTTACTGTAATAGCATATTATGTGTTACATCTGAGATCTTATTTTAGTAATTAATGATATTATTAATTCATCATTATATCTCTCGGGGTTGGTAACAGCCGATAGTCAACTCTAACACCGTATGCGCTCATTGGTCAAATCAAATATTGCGCGCTTCCGAATTTCCTGTTCGACACTTCCCCTTTTACGAAAAAGGGACCAAAAATGGGAACTTCAACTTCAAATCGCTCCTACAGTTTGCAGTGAGTGGGAAGATGCATATCCAAAAATGATTATGTAATTGTTGGTGACTTTTAAATTGCCAACAATCCACAGACCATAAGTACGATTAAAAATCATCATCCTCCTGCCCTTACCCCAATTTACTTGGGTTCGGCGCAGCATGTCTCGTTCCATAGTCTATCTGACGTCATCTCCCAAGTAACATAATTTCCAGTAATAATAATAAGTACGATCTAAAATATTCTATTAAAATGAAATATTATAATAGTTCATCTATGATACCGAGTAAGTCAACTGTAGACTGCTTCGCACGAGAAGTACAAGTTATGTACGATAAAAAAGTATATATTATAGAGTTTACCGGACCGTTACAAGCTATGTATGCGATTTGTACCGTTTCATTAGTATTGCGAATCTGTTGAACCCTAGGAAAACGTTTTTTCCGGTCGTTGCTTGTTGCTTTGATTAATCAACTTGTTTATAGTATCGCTATTTGTAAACCTTCTCAATGGCAGATAAGGTTCTAGTAGCAGAAGGACATCTATGGGTCTTAACTGTTATTTATGCTCTTTCATATAAGTATATTAGATAAACAGGGAACACAAATATTTTAAGTTATTATATTATATTAAACCCTTCTAAAAAGAGAGGTCTTTCCTCAGAAGTGGGTTATTTAAATATTACTACTAATTTACTAACTAAATATAAGGGTTATTTTTTTACAAATCATTGAGTGTTTTCACAGCGATATAAGAATGGATGCATATTATTATTATTTTTATATATTAAGTGTAAATAACAGGAGGGCTTGTTCATTTATCAAACAGAGAAAAGAAATTGCTATCCAACGCGGAAATGCTTAACGAACCTCTCCCCGAGACTTCATTTGTAACGCAAGTATTTTTTCATTTTAGTTTAACTATATAAAAATACAATCGTATTATTTTGTTTTAATTTAAAAAAGATAGATATACTTGCAAAGGGTATGCCTAATGGTAAGTGGTCAGTCCAATCACCACACGTCACCACAATCCATACACATCAACGGTAAGATAAATTTAAGCAACCCTTTGATGTTATGTCCACTGGTAGTTCACAAGAGCTCACCCTCCAAACAGAAACACGAAGATACTGAGTAATGCAGTTTTTACGGTAGAAGGTGATGAAATGCTGGTATCTAGGCGACCTCCGTGGTCGAGTGTGTACGCCGGTTTTCATGGATACGCCACTCCGAGGTCCTGGGTTCGATTCCCGGCCGAGGAGATGTAATAAAAGTTCATTAGTTTTCTATGTTTTCTTGGATCTAGATGTGTGTGTGCCTGAGCTACTTATATTAGGATCAGACTAATGTATGTGGTGTTATCCAATATTCTAGATCTATCCAAACGGACTTTGAGAACACCCTACCAACAAGTAAATTAACTATTATTGTGGATTTAATATTACTATATATAATAGTTATATAACGTAACCCAACGAAATAGAGCATAGAATATTTACCTACATAAAGACACTCATGCATGTCGTACTATTAACATAACGGAATGTTTAATTTATAATATAAAATATATTATCTCAATCTAAATTCGTTGTGAAAAATTGTTTAAACTTTGTCGAGACGAAGCATAAGATCTATTATTTTTTTGTAAGTCGTTATTTTTAATTATAATACAGAACACGATTCTTCACAATTGTCAAAATATAGACCGTTAGTTACAAATGTGGTTTTGTGTTAAAATAATGGCGTTTCGAGTTCAACGACCTTATATAAGATGACGTAGCATTTTCATCGCCAAATATGTAAGTCTTTGTGAGAGGTCATATCTATTTAGTAAATAAAATTTACAATTAGTTTTTTCCGTTTAAGAACACGACTCTAAATTAGACTAAGTCAAAGATTAGATAGAATTATATTTACTTTTTCGACTAAAACTTTTTTTAAATAATAACATGTACAATCATTAGCAATACAAGAGTTTTTATGAAGAAATTAATTACTTATAAAATTATATATGACTTGTTATCTTAAGTAGTTGTAGCTGAGTGTGTTCTTAAATTCGTGAGTATTTTTTTAGCAATAAGCCCGTTATTTCATTATACTTAACAATGGCGTAAAGAAGTTATAAAATTATTTTTCGTTTATTTTCAAATTAATTTACATTTTTATTCTGTCATAATTATAACATACCTGACATATTTTATTTCATGAGAACTTTGTACTTCAGCAGACTTGTTACTATAATAAAACTTTCCTGATGTTGATATAGTATTTTTTTAATTTAAGCCTAACTCTACCCACCTAGGGTATATAAGTAAGCCCACCTATTTTGGAGACTAAGGAGTCCTTTATATCTGTAGTACATATACATTCATCCAGGCAGGCGAGCCTCGAAAAGGCCATAAAGGAATTTAAAATATTTTTTTAAGCTTGAAAAAGAAACGAGTAATCATAAATAATAAATATAATTAAAACTATATTATTAAATATAACATATGTGATGATTCGATATATATATTTTTTAATTAAACCGCGGCAGGTTTTAGAAGGTTAGACTCGGGTTGGTAACAAACGGCTGCATTAGATATTTTTTGTAACTTGGTTTATCCTCGTCATGATTTTAACATCTGCTTTACAAATCTCTTTGGAATATTTATTTAGAAACAATTGAACCACCATTTGGAAGAAGGGAATAAATTCAAAAAATAGGAACGGAGATAAGAAAAAAACTTCATAACTTTGCTTTCAACTTATAAACTTAATCATCAATGATTATTAAGGAAATATCAATCCTGATTTATTCACCGACAGACCTGCCTTAAATGTATAATATTTAGCCCTACGCCTAAAGAATTTAAGAGTGATTAAAAGTGAATATGTCGAAAAGTGGCGTTTATTCCCTTCTTCCAATTGGTGGTTCAATTATATTGATAGTCACTGCTGGTCATGGGTACGGTTTTGATTTTGTTTTTATACCGTAATCCACCACACTGTTCCATTCTAAGTTAGTGGATAAACCTATGACAGAATATATATCATCCACCACGTCCATATCTTTGATGTTTTCTTTTACCGGCGGACAAAATCAAACTAAACCACATCAAAACTCCATGGTGCTTGTATGTATTTGAACCTGCGGCCTTCGGATTATCTACCTGCGAATTCTTCCAATTTACAAAGGTTACGATTAGTCTCCTAATTTCGAGGCAATTGCATCGTTATTAGTAATTCTAGAATAGTAAAACGGCTACATATATACCTCTTCTTTTTATAAGGTCAGCTCGGTTAAATTATTTTAAATTCTGACTATAAATAACAGGATTTTTTAATCCTAATTAAGATACTTCATTAAGTTATATACAAATGCTTTTGTAATTTGATGCCTATATAAAAAATGCTTTTGTAATTTGATGCCTAATAATATGTTTTTACATATACGACCACAATAAATATTTTTATTTCGTGGCGCTTGATATTTCGACATTATCTTGTTCACGAGACACAAGGCATTCGTAGATAATGTCGAAATATCGAGCTTCAACAAGTAAAAAGTAAAATGTGGTAAATATCCCGTTTTAAATGTTTGTATAAATAAATAACCATATTAATTTATATTCTTAAAAAAAAACATTAAATATGTTTATCCTGTGACTTCCAGACCTAAAGTAGTAAAGTAACAGCCTGTAAATTTCCCACTGCTGAGATAAGGCCTCCTCTTCCATTTAGGGCAGGGTTTGGAACATATTCCACCACGCTGTTCCAATGCGGGTTGGTGAAAATGCACATGTGGCAGAATTTCGATGAAATTAGTTTGTTCCCCTCACGATGTTTTCCTTCACCGCCGAGCACGAGATGAATTATAAATACAAATTAAGCACATATATATAGTGGTGCTTGCCTAGGTTTGAACCCGCAATCATCGGTTAAGATGCACGCGTTCTAACCACTGGGCCATCTCAGCTCAACTTCCAGACCTATATTCAATATTATAAGTTCCTAACTTATCAGCATGTTTCGTTGCCTAGATCGAGTCAATAAAAACGAGATAAAATAGACTTATACAGGAGCTGAATTTAAAGCCGGTTGTAATGTAGATTGGACTAAGAAAAACCAGCAATTCGGTTGTTTATTTTCAGTTATGGTAATCACGTCTTAAGCTACCTTAAGTTACTTGAGCTACGCATATGAATTCGGTACTAACCGCCCCCAAACAGGCGTCTGAGAATGTATCGCAGCCCTCCACAAACTTTGTCATTATACATATTATTTTAAAATATCTTAAGTCAAAGGACAAATTAAGGCAAAACGTATGTGTCAAGAGTGCATAATTGACTTTTATAAAATGTTGATATAAAGATAGAACTTTGTAATATTTTATTGTATTGAGAATACTTACAAACCCGAACGAAATTGTAGTCTTCTTAAAAATAAAACGGTAAGTCTTTTTAAATGTTATTCTATTTTTTTTTTTTTTAAATGAACGCAACTTAAAATTTTAAGGGGATATAAGATACTCAAGTTTAAGTACATCTGTTATAGTTCAGCCGTTCGTGACGAAAGCGCCCAGACCGGAGATTTTCTCTGCAACTGCATTGACGCAATTAACTATATTATATTTTACAACATATGAACAAGACCAACTGGATTTCTACATGAATAAAAAAACAGGAATTGAAACTATTACCACTTGTATTGGGAGCGGATTTGTTTGCGCCAGATAGGAAAAATATCTATCTAATATTATAAATGCGAATGTAACTCTGTCCTACGACTAAATCGCTTAACCGACATTGATGAAATTCGGTATGAAGTAAGATTAAAAGCCAAGTAAGGTAAGTATAGGCTTTTAATTTTTTATATCAAAACCTATGATCGCCTCCTTAACACGTGGGCGAAGCAGTGGTCGAAAATTTGTATGTTATATTTATAGGTTTGTCGGCTCATGAAGGCGCGCCCCTCCAAGTTAAATTATCAGCGTGCACAGTGTATCACGCATGCTAAGACATCTTGTAAGGATGAACGTCGCTAAGGCAGGCTGAAAATTTTGAGTGGGGGGGCTCGCATTCGTAAGTGAATAGAATTGTACTAACATTAAAAAAAATAGAAGTTTCGGAGCATCATACAAAACATCAATTTTTTTATTGCCTTCTTATTTATAAATAAAATCAATAAACCAATATAAAGGCGTACCTTTAAAAAAAACCTAAGCGACGTATTATATAGTAAGTATATAATTTTGCTACGAAGAAGCAACGATTTACATATATATATTTCATATATAGACATATCACTAAACACACAGGCATAACAGAGCGTCGTACCGTCGGCCTTACCCCCAAAGAGCGCTAATCGATAATTTACGTAAAAAAAATTACCTCATTTAAAATCAAAGCGTTGTACACTTAAAATCTATCCTAGTCATAAAATATTCCTTAATATGTGCATGAAAATTTTTACCGATTAAGGACCCTTAGGAAATATTTAACGGATTAAGGATCTTAACTTAGGAAACAACTTAAGCGTGTTCAAGCCCGAACAAGCAGTTACTTTTTCGTATTCAAACTTCGTACTCCGTTAGGGGATAAAAACATCGACAGGAAAATGCATATGTCAGGGAAATTCGGTCACAAACCTTTTCTCAAACAGAGGGTTTTGTATATGCGTACACGTTCAATGTAAGCTTTGTTTTGAAACATAAATTTAATATTCAGTTGGAAAATAGAATTTTATATTCTATTTTAAAGTTAATCTTGATTGGGTTGTCTGGAAGGAATGGCTAATTAGCCATAAGAACTTCCTTTGTACTCCACATTAATTAGCTCTAAGCACTTTTCTTTATTATTTTCTTCTGGTGTACAATAAAGTATAAATAATATCTATGCATCGCAAGAATACTGTAATCCAGTACCATTGTTTTAATAAACATATAACATCAGTTTGTTTTAAAAAAATGAATTAAAAACATTATTTACTTATCAATATTGATTTTTTCTTATAACACTTGTTATAAGCAAATTTTCCACTTAATAACATATATACGATTATAATAAAAATAAACAAAACAAATGAAATAACTTATCGTGTGGGTGATACAATATTTTTTTTATTATTATAGCCCAAAGTTATCAGAAATTCAATATTTATCTTGAATTTAAGTAATGTTTTATATTTAAATTTGATAATACGCCTATAAAATATACGTAAGAAAAAAAATCATAAAATGTATATATAATTCTGTGTTAATACGTATTTAGTATAACAATAATAATATACATTCGGTTTATGATCGAATTGGATGCGTTTGATTATGATGCTTCATTTAAAAAGGTCAAATAGGTTGGATTTTTCAATTAACTAATAACGTTTTATTAACATTTATCTTATATCAATACAATGTTATTTGTGATACGTAATTGTAGCGACTTCAAAACCGTTTTCATCGTAGAAAATATGATGGAGAGAGCCGCACCCATTTTCCAGTTCAATTTTAAGCGTTACCATATTTACCATATATATACCATACCAATTTTACTTAAATTTGTTATAATAATAATTAATTTTTTTTTTCTAATTTGCCAGTTCGTGATCTAAGATTTTTTTTTCACGGCTACGGCAAAAGCGTGATTGACTAGATTGATTCTTAATTAATTTATACAACCGCGACTGAAATATTGTTGTATCCAATGCAAGGGAGAGTAGCAGTGCCAACTCCCTAACGTTGTGTTTTTTGACTTTTCATGCTTTTAATGACTCGAATGAGGTCTGAAATCAATGGTTCAGAGTGTACTTTATATGTACTAGATCACATAATAAGTAAATTTAAATGATGATAAAAAGTATCATGGTCTGGTTGAAAATGCTTCCTCTACAAAGTTCGTTCGGGAAAAATCTAATCTACGTACACAATAAAAACTGACACTTTCATTAGACCCACGAATGGCGTGACGCGATACGTTAAGTTCCACGACTGAACTCTCGAAGCGACGAACTTGATGAGTTTTCCTGATAAAATTTTTAATGCTAACAATATCGTAGCTCCTTTTTGACTAATATGTAATAACACAGCATTTTATAAAATAAAGTACCACGTATGTATGTCTGTACGCAAGGACTTAGCACTACTACGAGAAGTATGAATTTTTTTTTAAATAAATGACTACACTTATTGGGGACAAAGCAGTTGTTCTTTTATTTGTTATAAATGGAACTGAAATCAGTGCGCAGACTCCAATTGATAACTTCGTTAGACTTCATAAACTCATATGAATGGACCTATGTGGTAATTATTACCATATGCATGTAATATGCAGTTTTAATGCAAAGCTTCGACATTCAGCATCAGCCGTAGAGTTTTATTCAAGTATCCAAAATAAATAGCATCTCAAATTAACAAGTATGTATGCTCAGAGCACATGCATTTTACTCTATACGGGTTCAACGTTATTAGAGAGAGACATAGCCATTTGTTTTTTTTTAATTCGTAAAGGTATATAGAAAATTACCGACTTCAAATGTCGATTGGGACCAAACAAGAAGTATACAACATCAATATAAATAATTATTTCTTCCCTAAAATGAGGTAACACGCATAAAAAACACAACTAAATTGATAACCTCCTTTTTTGAAGTCGGTTGAAGTTAAACATACTTGACATCATTATTACGTCAAACATCTAAATACATTTTTTTTAACAATTTTGTTTGAAACCATTTGAAAAGTGGAATATTATAAAATTCCGAATAATTTGTAGTTTTTGTAGTAGATATATTATAATTTAATTTAAAAAGTGGTAATTAATTAAAAATTATAGATATGGACGAGTACTATCACTCAAATTAAGTAACGAGATTTAAGCAAGCGATTAATGTACGATAAATTATTCATATGTTTTAGGCGTAGCTACGTTATTTATTTTTATATATTTCTTATGTTAATTTAAACGACTCCGTATTTAATATAATACATTTGCGCAAATGATCTTTTTCGCGCGTTTTTGTGCGTAGATTATAATCTGTCTGATAATACGGGCCGTAACATTAGTACTGCGAGTGTAAAATTAAATAAATGAGTAATACTTCCCGTCATTATTAAAGTTCATTAATGCAAATTCAACTATTGTACGTAATTGTTTCCGCAGATGTTTACATAAGATGAACAAAACATTTTATGTACTCATAAAAAAATATTATGTTAAGCCATAACAGGATATCGATTTTAGAACGCAGATTTATATTTTTTTATTAGATACAAGTCAAGGAATTAATAAATCACTGGCCGAGAATGCGAAAAAAAAAGTTTTGAGATATCATAACCAGTTTTGGTTAATTTTAAAATAATTTATCGTCAGTGAAAATATCTTTTAAAATATTTAATACCAGTATTATTCGGCGAAAGTTATGAGGTATATACAATAAAATACGTAAAGAAATAAATATACTAAAAATAAGCGTGTAAAGTATTCAGTTTCGAGAAAAATGACTCAGTGCCCCATTACGTCATTTCATTCAATTTAGCAATCACGCGTAAGACTTAAATTAATCTTAATATACATAGATGAAAAATTATTACACAGTTTTAAGACGAACCACGAACATGTGTTATTTTTTATTATATAAAATTAATTGGAACCTATCTGGAAATTAACATTATAACAAAAGAGAAACAAATTATCTGCGTACATAATTATTTAAACGATCTCGAATGTTCAGTAGAAAGTATAAAAAAAATAAATGATTGTACCGACATTTCCAACGTCATGTTTATTTTATGATAATTTTAGCGATAAGCAACAAATCACAAACAAATAAAAATTCTGTTAATTAAAAAATTTTGACACATTGTAAAAAAAACGGTTTATTAAAAATATATTAAAACGTATGTGATTAATGCTTCTTTATATTTTAAGCGACTTTATTTAGACATTTTTATGCATTAATTTTCTTTCTGATGTAGTTTATTTATATTACTTTTAAATAACAACTGTTCCGACCACAGACATTTAATATTTTTTCCTTTTTTTCGCCGTTAAGGTCAAAGTCTTCAAAGTATTGTCTAGCACGCTTAATAGTTATTCGGTTTAAAATATTTTTGTTTTAAATTATTTTCGTCCAGACGTAGGTTAAATAAAAAAAAAGACATATTAAATATGAAATAAACATTAAATACCGACATTAAATAAAACGTGGCGCAATATTATATTATTTATTATTCATTACTGCTCAACCCACAACAGACTTAAACAATGAATGTTTTATTTTCATTTAAAACAACTCACAAGTATTAATATGAAAACATCTGATTTCATTGCGATTGAATTTAACAATTTTTCATTACTAAGAAACATTCGATTGCCCTTTAATAATTTATTAAATATAATTTGAAATATATTCAAGCTGATTTGATTTATGTGTAAAGCGTTTGTTTAACGCATAAGTTTATAATTGTACATAATAGATATATATAATTAACTACGATGACAGACTGCGGCACTAAATATGTGATGTTAAAGTCAATATATAAGTACAGTACCAATGCATTGCATTGTATAGTAATTCATTTGATTATTTTAATTATTACAATCGGTGTTTAAATATATCCCACATACATAAGTTTTACCTTTAATATAAAAATACTGGTTTGTTTATTTCACAGACAGCCGGGACCAATAATTCAAGACATTCGAGATTAAAGAGCTGAGATATTGTAAACCCTATGGCGTATAGCATAATATGCTTATGTGCGTCACGACACGACCTAGGACCGGCTTTTTCAGTCCACCGTAAAAGAACAAAATGGACGAAAAAATACAAATCTGACAGAATCAGTCCTACATTTTTCTCTTTGTGGAACAAGGAATTGTTTTAGCTTTTAAAAGGGCTGTGTTTTTCGATTTCATTTGCGAGACCTTTTTTTATTGTAGATACTCTGTTACGCGGTATAAATACCTGCCTTATATCATGTATAGCATTAAATACCAGCTTATATAACAACTAATTATTAAGACCAGAAAAATAAAAAAATAAAATTACGAAAACGATCCACTTCAATACTAAATTTTACTAAAAACCGACAAGTCATTCGATTATGATTCAATAACAAACATCTACGCACAAACTTTCTCATTTACAAAATTACTAAGATAATCCATACAGTGCGAGAATATATTTTGTCTATACAATAAAATAAATTATGTAATATCTCTCAGCATGTCTTGTATTCATCCATCATCCATCATCCATAACGAACCACGTTTAAGAGGGGATATTACTCTGCTCTAATATGAAGGAGTCTGTATTGTTTTGATAAGGCGGCATTTGGATAGCTCTTAGACTCACAAGTAAAGAAAGTTCGTATTAGATAAATAAATTCGAACTCGTAAACTAAAAATTGAAATGTGATGTGCATTTCAATTTTTACCATTTCAATTGGAATTACGTAGAATCATCTCCTACGAATTGACTAGTCTAAATTTAATTTAATTTCTAAGGAATTCTTTTTTTTAATAACTCATTCTATAGATAACCTATAAAGTCTATACATAAGGTATAGAATCTAAAAATAAACGTAAAAAAAAACACAAAGTTTTTTTCCTACCGCGATTATAGCATATAAATTATATGGTTATATAAATAACTAAAAACGATTTCAAATACTAATTAAATAAAAAGGTTCACAAATCGATAAAAATATTTAAATGCATATTGGAAGCCTAAAAAGTAAAAAAAATCCTGCATGATGCATGTGAAATTTTGTCGCCGATTATGTTATTAAAAACGTTTTCCATTAAAAAACATTTTATTCGAGTGCATATTTTTTTTTTTTGAATGAATTATGTTTGAAAGCGTCGGTTTGAATTAATTAGGATCTTTGCTTTTAAAAAGATAAACATCAAGCCTAATTACCATTTGAAGACCCAATTACTATAACTAAGGTACCTATTTTACAAATTATAAGAATGTAATCATTTTTATCAATTACGTGTTTCGTAATTAAGGTCGAAGTTTTATTGTAAAAACGTTTAGGGATCTTGCCGAAAATTAAAGCTTAGCTGAAGATTTTTCTATAGCTATACATGAATTGCAATTAACAATTATTATGCTAATTTAATGGGTGGAATATCAAATAAGAAATAAGGTTTAACCTACATAAAACCATTAAACTGTAAATATATTTAAAATGCTAGTTTAATTTAGCCTTTATATATTTAATGAAACATTTTCAAAGCAACTATTTAAACTTGAAAACCTTTAATTTATTGTACTTATTATTTATGTACATTAAAAGCATATCAAATGATATTTAAATACAAGTATAGTTTGGAATATTTAATTTATTTATAAAATATTCAGTACAAGTACTATTAATAATGATGAAACATCAGATTGCTATTTATTCTTATTTTAACCTCCATATTATTTAGCTTTTTATAATGTGTATTTAATGTTATTTTAGTAATAATGGGTTAGCTAATTTATACAAAGTTTAGTATTTAATATTAACCGTTTAAGTAAAAATTCAATGTCAGCAGTAAATGTAATTAATATTTGCTTATTTTTTTAAAAGTCAAAATAGTTGTCTATGACATAGGTAATTAATTCCTAAGTTCCTTCACATTTTATTGCTAGACAATTATAATTTAAAATGTATTGTTGCAGAATAAAATTAAAAAAACTGTAATATTTTTTTGCATTTATATACAAGAAACTTAATTCCAGTTTTAAACAAGCTCTACAAGTATTTCAGATCTAGGCTTGAATTCTAATGCCAGACCTGTTGATTGTCCTTTAAACATTGTGTTATATCAGCTTTGAACAAGTTATCTAATAAACTTGCTTAGGTTTAACTATATTACTTGATTCCTCAAATGTTAAAACATACTATACCTACTGTGTGAAATATTATGTTACAATTAAAGGAATTAATTATTTCAACATATTTATCCACTGAGATTTTGGTCGTCTAAATTTGTACCTTAGAATTAAACTAAATTTTATCTCACCTGTTTCAACCTCTCAACATCTGTGCGAGCTTGAGGGTATGTCTGTGATGTGGAAACTGTTGCTGATGTAGTTGCAGTTGCTGTGGAAGCTGCATTTTGTCCGTAGGCGGGATATTCCAAATTCACATTCAATAGCTGCGCAGCATTATCACGGGCCTCATAAGCAAGACCCCTGATTTCCAGTTCTGAAGCTGTGTGCATCAGTGACTGAAGATCCAATTCTTGCACATCCACAGAACCCTTGTACATGAACTCAACCAGGAGATTTATCTCCGAGAAGGGTATTCCTTTTAGAATCACGATGGGGTGCTGACATGGGTTGTCCCTAGCAGGAGTTATTTTTTGTCATATATTCAACATTTCACTAAATAACAACTTTATCAGTAATCATTTATAAATTGAATAATAAATTATCTGGATATTATTAAGTGGACATTAATTTTTTTCTTATCATTAGATAAAACTATTTTTATAAAAATATTTTTATATAACTAAATTGTAATACATAAATGATTTTATTACTTTTGTTATTTTACGTTAATTTTACAAACATTTTTCATAATTATTATCCATGTAAAATTAATAAAGTTAAACTATGATTCATTTCAAAATTACTCATTATTTTTAATGATCAGACGCAACAATGACTATTGGACTTACTTGAATATCTGTTCGAAGTAAGGGCTACAAGCTGAAAGGACGAGTTTGTGCGCCTTAAGAGTCCCATCGCGGCAGGAGAGCGTCACGTCTGCCAGCGCTGACGACGAGTAGATGGTCGTGAACAGCTGGCTCAGGTTCTGCAGGTGGTTGTTCCACTTCAAGTGGAACGTCTTATCGCTCACGAGCCCCTGCATCTGCACCACCACAAACACTATCAAGCACAAATCACTCACTTCTGTCCGTAAAATAAAAAAATCGACAGAAAACCGTCTCTGCTGCGACCGCTACATAAAATTATAATTATTACAACTTATTTTTAGAACGATGCCCGTAAAAAACACTATACGTACGCGGTATGACAGTGTAATACTGTAGGTACGCGCCGCCGACGGAATTTAGAGCTATAAAATTTTATTTATATTATATTCGGCAAAACGGAAATTTTGAATTAAACCATCGCAGTAAAAATTTCTCACCTCGTATTCACTTTTCCTACTTCCCAATTTTTCACAAATAACACCGAAACATTTCACAAAATTTTTAAATACTTATTATGTTACACAGAAAGCCGTGTCGTAAAAAACAGAGTGGGGCACGCCGTGGCCCCCTCCTTGCCCCGGCCCCCTCGCACACAATCAATATACGGAATATGAGAGCGCGGCGCGCCGCCTCGCCCCCCCGCATGCTTTATTATACCGTAATTAAATATATACAACTTTATAAATTGTACACTAACGTTCATACATTCCAAGTGAAAAGGTTCAAAGTTAAGTTATGCTAGTCATTTTATAATTTAATATTGAAATAGAAGATGAATTTATTCGACGTCTTACACGAAACACCTGCATTGATTTTCGTTGCACAGGTGTTTTTAATTTAATTGTAAATTTTGAATCAATGCGTCTACTGCAACTGTTTCTTAGTGTGCGCGCTGCACATTAATTTTTTTATAGCTTATGAAGAAATATAATTATTTTTGTTTGTATATATTTCAACCCAACTTGGCCCCTTCCTAATAATAAATTGTCGGGTGGGAAGTATGTGTGTAAAAAGTACTTCAATCTCTTTTCACTACATGCACAGACGCACGCACACATAGACAATAGATATAATAGACGGATTCAGAGTCTTCTTTTTATTAGATTCCATCCTTTCGTTTACAAGTACCTGCCGCAGAATGCATTTCTATACTATATGTACCTACATTGTATAGACAATATGTTATAGGGGTGGGATAGTAAACATCTATATTATACGTATGATGTTGAACACATACATATATAATATTATTATTTATAACATGGACTTGAAAGAGAAGGGCGCATGAGCGTTTGCATGAATAATATTTCTACCCATTACCCACACCACAAGCAATATTAATATTAAGGTGGGTTTGTTCTATTTACTTTTTGTTTTGTACCGCGTTACCGTAACCGTAGACTCGAGTTGTATTACCATCTTAGATCTGTAACTTAGGTACTTGTTATTTAACATTATGTTATTTTTTTATTATATAGTTATTGCGCGTTATATTTGGACATCATCACACATATTATTTGTTGTTTAGCCACTGTTGCTATTCTTATTTAATATATATTAATTTATACAAGTATATTTGTGTTACATTGTCGTATTTCCTATAAACTTAATCCTTTATTATTACTTGATTATGTTGATGAATGTAAAATATATATCCGCCCAGTTTAAATCACCGTTTTAAAAAAAACCTTTGAATAGACTAGTCAATTATGAAAGGACTTTAATAAAATTTCAATACTTAATATTGACCATTCATATTTTAAGTGGTTTTGTTTCTAAAATGCATATATACAAACTAATTACAATAGAGCCGGCTGCCGGCACCGTACAACTTTGGGCAAGAGTGAAAATATCGGTGATCACTCGAAATCAAATAAATGACTTCTTGTTCGTTAGTTATGTATAGGTAGGTACTCTGGATAAAAGAAATAAGAAAGTGGAGTATACTATACAGTCAGTCTGTAATATTTATGTACTAATATAATTATAAACCAACACATAACATCATTGTTATGTTATTTAAAATGACTTTAAGAAAAAAAACTTTATAAGTTGCTTTAAAAATATTTTTTGTATTGTTCAATTATTTTGTTCCTAAATCATTACTTTAATTACAAGAGTAATAGAAATTAATAGAATACCATATGTTACATATTGTAAAGGTGGAACCTTTTTAATCGTATCGTACTTATATATTTTTAATGCAGAAGTATTAACTTCTCTATGAAAACTATATAGCAACGTTGCCGAAATTTAACGATTAATATATTAACACACGTTTAATTTTTATTTAGAACAGTTTTTTTTCAATTCCACAGAGGGCGACACCTGTTCATCTCTGTACGATCTATACTCGAGTGATGTTTATGAACAAAATTAAATCATAACTTTAACAACCGCGTCAGAACGAAAGGAAATATACATTTTTTTCTTTCACAATTTATCTTGAGTAAATTGAGTAATTGAATTAAAAAAATATACTTACTTAGTTTATGTTGTGCATTAAACATAATACTGTACTTTAATTTAATCACATAATTAGTTAATTTTATGTTAATGTAACAGTCTGTAAGCATAAGTACACTTTTGGTGAACTACTTGAAAATTTTAAAATGTAATAATTTCAAGTATGTTTTAATTACTATAACTACAAAACTTTAATTTTATTTATCTTTGTGACAAGTGTCAGTTGAAAGATCACCAATTTGCAAGGTAAACTTCATACGAGAAATAGCGCGTCAATTTTAAATTAAAAATGATCAAATGCCTCGTGCCTCGGTAGGTCAAAAATTAATGTGTTCACGTACGAGTGTATCGCAACCAACAAACGTTAGATCACAGCCTCCACAAGCTTAGAGCGACTTAAGTTCTGCTAATAACGTAAGCTACTGCATTTTTTCTTCAGAAACTCATAATAATATATACGGGTGATAATAGTAGGTGAAATTACTAACTTATCAATTAGGTACGGATCAAGAGCTGGCTCTAGTAGGAATTAAGTTGGAAAGCGTTATAGTTGAAATAATTTTATAAATTATATTTCTTTCATATTTGTTTGCATAAAACAATATTTTACCCATGCTAATTCGAAAATCATGAAATGGTATCTAGATCGGTTAGTATAATCATGTGATCGTATACCTACTTGGCTTCAAATACTATTACTTTATGCTAAAACTTTGATGTAGTCGTTGTTTCATACAGTGTTAGGGATGAGTGCAAGTCTGTCTAGGGTACCCATTCATCACATATTCCACTGCTTAACATTAATACTTAAGTATTTTAATTCGATAAGTTAGCGAGTGTAACTATAGAGTATAGTCAATGGAGTTAACACCTTAGAATCCTTCGTGAGCATGGTAGCAATTAACAGATTAAGTACTGGTTAATATTTCTTACGTCACCTAAGACCACCTACAGATTGTAAAAAAAGTGTCTAAATACTAGGCATACCCACTAAATGTGTTACAAGCTCATATAATGATAGCTCTATTTATATTTCTGTTGAATGTGTGTCCTGTGATGAAAAGTAATATATGTCTTGCAGTATTCAATTTTGATGTTGCTTTATTTATTTTATAAAAATCTGGATTATTACTATGATTAATTAACTTTTATTACAAATAAATAATCAAAATATTAAGTAAAACGGAAACTAACAAAAAAAAACATTGAGGATCATTAGTTATTTAAAAAATAATAAGAAATAGTATTTTCAATTTAATTTAATTGCTAAATGAAATTAATAAAAGTATATGACACAAAAATACATTTTTCAGATACAAGGGTGACAACAATAAATATAACAAAAAACAAAACTAAAATTTTATTTATCACAATCTAAAAAAATTGCATTAAAACACACACTTGGCAGTGACACAAGGTGAGAAAAAACTAAATCACAATGGTGAAAATCTTGTATCGAGTTGAAAAATAATGATTTATTCTTTAAAAGGCAAGGCTGGCAGGAGTTTTCCTTCACATTTTCCAAAACCAATTCGGACACCCATCTCATTCACACAATAACCTCGCAGTATAACAGTGTCTCCATCTTGTAGGAATTTTCTCTCTTCACCATTTTGCAAGCGAAGAGGTTTTGTGCCTTTCCAGCTAAGTTCAAGCATGCTTCCATATGAATCAGATGTCTGTAAATAAATAAAAAAATATAACAGCATGTAAATGTCCCAATGTTATGCTCTAGGACTGGGGCTCTCCCTTTGAGGAGTTAATTCTACTTTCTAATATAATAACATCTATTTTCTGAAGTGTTGATCAAATTTAGATTGATTTAGCTTAAAGCCGAATGGTTTTCGGTCATTAATTAGTATTATGTGCAGTGAAATAATATTCATGAGGTTTTTTGTTACAATTAACGTAAAATTATTTTATAAATTAGACATAGCATACAAAACTAAAAATAACTTACGTCACCGCTAATAGTCCCAGAACCTAACAAATCGCCAGGACGCAAGTTGCAGCCAGTTATAGTTTGTTGAGCCAGTTGTTGCTTTGCTGTCCAATACAAGAAGCGGTAGTTTGATCGGCATATAGTGGTCAGCACTGATGATTTCTCAGCTAAAATTAAAAAAGAAAAACATTTTTAAAATCTTTCTTTTATAACATTAATTCAAATAACATTTAACATTTTTTTCCTTTATTAGTAATTTTTTTTCCCCGACTTTGGGGAATTTCGCCTAGATTTTTGGGGAATTAGGTGAATAGGCATTGGCAACCCTGCTCGGAATTTTAACGATATAGCTAAAAATACTTCATTGCACATACTATAAAAATGTTTAATAATGAGTAAAAATTAAAGAAATATTGTTTGCTTAGAAATAAATCTTAGTTTTGAACTAAAAGATTTATAAACGGATGCTGTTGCATTTACGTGAGCGAAAGAGACGACAATTTAAGTTCAGAGTTTCGTACGTGTTACTCCTAATTCTACGACCGGAATAAAAGAAAAGTATGGAACAAACAATGAAATATGTTATAATATAAAATTATCATTTATATGATTGTTATTAATATTCATTAAAATTAAATTAACTTACACTTTAAGTCCACCTCTAGTTTAATATCAAAGTTGAATTTGTCATCATGCTGCAAGTAAGGGAATGGAATTGGATCCTGAGGATAGTTATCCACAATGTAAGGGCGAAGAGCTTCCACAGTCACAATCCATGGTGATATAGACGTGCCCAAGTTTTTGGCTGTGAATGGTCCCAGTGGGATGTATTCCCATTTTTGGATATCGCGCGCTGGAATTATTAGAAATTGTTTATGTTAACAGTCCGCTTTCAAATAGACATTCAAAATAATTATTAGTGATTTTAATCTATTCAAGACTAAATGGACCTCACACTCATTCTAATTTCATTATAGTGAAACCTGGTTATGAAATTTGAGTGTTTTGTCTTTATTAAGTTGTCTTGATAGTTATATATATATAAGATTTGCACAAACCACTCCAATCGTTCATGAGGACAAATCCAAAAATGCGATCTTCAGCTTGTTTGGCTGTAATCCTCTCTCCAAGAGCAGTCGGGGGACCACCGATAAAGCAAGCCATTTCCAGTTCAAAGTCCATCAGACGACAAGGACCGAAATGAGGGTCGGCTCCTAAAAGAGACAGAGGATCGCAATTTGTTGATAATATCAATTATGTATTAAACTTATTTTGTCATATATCGGGTCAATAAGTTATTCTGTCATGAAATGCTTTGGGAAGCACTTACATGAACCAGAGCTTTATCAGTCGCTCATGTTGAATTACCATCTCATTGGATTATGTAAGTTCTTCTGCAATTAGCTAGTTTCCAATGAATTCTCAATTACCCAAATTAGTTAGGGAATATCATCGGCACATTGACTAAACTTGTTTCCTCGCGATGTTTTCCTTCACCGCTGAGCACGAGATGATTATAAAGACAAACTAAGCACATGAATCAGCGGTGCTTGCCTGGGTTTGAACCCGCAATCATCGGTTAAGATGCACGCGTTCTAACCACTGGGCCATCTCGACTCACAAAGTATATATGACAATGGAATCTATGGAATTCGACTTGTTGAAGAACGATTCAATAAATTGATTAAATATATACTATCGTCTAAAAATATTATAAAATTAGTGCCTGTTTGTAATATTAAGATAACCGCTATTTACTAAATGCATCCACACGATACTTATACCAAAATATCAATTTTATTTTTGTCTTTCTGTTTGTTTGTACTGGCTAATCTCTGGAACGGCTGGACGGATTTTGACGGAACTTTCAGTGGGAGATAGCTGATGTAATGTGTATTAACTTAGGCTATAACAATATCTTTTTTATTAAATTCAAACGCGCTCGAAGTAGTTGGCACAGCTTAGTAGTAGTAATGCATAATTTTAATACCACCAGGAAAAAATAAAACCTTTTTTCCGCTGTAAAACTCTAGTAATATATTTTTAATTATATCGATTTTTCTAATGTTATGTAATCTTTGTTGCATAATATACTGGTTTTATATTATTCTTGAAATTCTATACTTGAATTTATCACACATCTAATTGGAATATCGTTTTGTACAATTACCCT
Organism: Vanessa cardui; assembly: GCF_905220365.1. Classification (NCBI taxonomy): domain Eukaryota; kingdom Metazoa; phylum Arthropoda; class Insecta; order Lepidoptera; family Nymphalidae; genus Vanessa; species Vanessa cardui. The sequence continues at coordinate 10,996,465 of NC_061139.1, forward strand.
ATTGCAACCACTTTCGCAGCGTTCTTGGCACGCATTTCGAGTGCCTTAAATGACTTGTTTTTATTTAATTTCAAGTGTATTCAAAATAAAATTAATGCGATATTATTTGTCTATCTTCAAATTCGTGGTATACGGTGGATAAGTAGTTAGGTTAAGCAGTAAATTAATCAAAAAGTGTTTGTCGTGTGTAGCAAAGCAGTTAGGAAATAGCATAAAATTCTTAAAGGAAGCCTCGTTTATCTTTACTGCTTCTTCCGTGGAATAGAACATATTCTTATGTTCTATGAGAATCGAGAGTTGGAAGAAGAGTTGAGTTATGACATTAAAAAGTTAAGTTATGCCATTTTTAGTCCAAATTTTACCTTCGACTGGCAATGTCTGTCCCATAGGTCTTGTGATTGAAGTTCCAGATATAACGATGGAGCTGGATCGGCCATGGTATCCGACTGGCAAATACTTCCTGAGGATGTACAAAACAATCTTTTAATTTTGTTTCCAATAGAAATATAAATAATTCCCCTCAATTACTTCTCATAGAAATATTTTAACATATTTTTATTTCATGCCAATTTATAGTTAGTTTGAATTTGAAAGTAATATCTTGACTGATCGCAACATTATGCTAAATCTAAAGAAATATAAATTCGATAATTAATATTACCAATTAGGCATCAAAGCATTCTCCTTGCTCCTGAACATGATTCCCACGTTGGTGGCGTGGTGGATAGAAGAGTAAAAGTCCGTGTAGTCGCCGATTTCTGCCGGCATATGCATCGTTGCATCACTCTGCTTAATAAAAGCTCTGTAAAGTTAAATATTACAATCATGATACTCCGAAGTAATGAACTTTTATTTATCGTTATTCGAATTTTAGTCAACATGTTTATACAATATTTGTCTACATTATTAGTATGACTACAGCATTTAAATATAAATGATTTACTCTCTGATTTAAAACCAGCTAAGTAGAGGATTTGTTCTTTAATGGAGTTCTTAGCCGGAAAGCACTACTGACTTTATAAGCAATCTTATTAGGAGTGACGAATAACACTGAGGAAACTTTCATGTATGGGGTAAAACTTAGTTATATGTGCATCTCGCCAAACCGCAATCGAGCAATGAGATCAATCTTTTATCTTATTCAAATTAGGTGAAAACCCTCATTTTAAAAAGAGATGTTTGTGATGTTTGTGTGTGATATTTTATTAGAATTAAATTGATTACTTTTGTCGTAGTTCGTTATCATTTTTCAATTTGGTGTTATTAGCGTCGAGAAGTTTCTGTATGGTATTTCTCGCTTCAATCCAATGTGGTTTCGTCAAACCCATAAACGCGTTCAATTTTTCTTCCTGTAAACAACAACAATTTACGTTAATAATTTAATAAAATTATTTATCATTAGTATAAATAACATGAATAAGTCTCATAAATTATGAATAAAAACTTCGTCAATAACACTAGTGGAAATTATTGTATTTACATAATGTTTTGCAATAACAAGTCTAGTAAATAACAAAATGCAAATTAAGTTTATAAAGTACCTTAAAAACATGTTGTTTGTCTTTCAAAAGCGCTCCGGTAAATAGATGCGAGATTGTATTCAGATCTAGTATCCATTCTCCAATGGCAACACCGATGTGTCTTTGGGCCTGAAAAAATAATTTATGTATAGTATTGCGTAAATATTGGCAATAATGTTTTAACAGGAAACTTTTTTGTTAGTATACGAACAAGGACATGCTAAATGTTTTCGTCCTATGAATATTAGTTTATGGTAACTTTTTTTGGAAAAAAGTGACCTAGCAAAGGATACTAAGGAATCGGCGCATTAAAATACTAAATTATTTCATGTATATACTATCAATATTGTAATATAATACGTATTCAAGTTAAATACAATATGTATGCTGTTTGCATCGTAGGTCTTGTGCTTAGATGATGTCGTTAAACTCGAGGTGCTGGCGGACCTACAGTCTAGTCAGTTATTGTTTTTTTTCAGTAGCGAAATTCTCATTAATATCTGAACTGTATTGCCGTCCTATTGGATTTTGGGAATAAGGGAATAGAAAGTGCATCTGTGTTTGCATAATATTATGTAAAGACGAGGCATGGCTCCTTCGATACTAGGTGTCGTGACCGAATAAAATTTTATAAAAAATATAGGTTAGTATTATAAATTGCTATGGAAAACAGGTTTTATATGAAATATTAAACCGGCAGGTAAGTGTTTTCAAAGACAAAAAAAAATTTACGCTTTGGGTTTTTTTTTATTTTAGGCATAGGCGGTAGTTTTTTTAATAATCGAAAGAATCGTAATTCTGTTATAATCATATCAACGTATACGTGAAATTTATACTTTAATAACCTATTTCAATTCTATATATAACTTTTAAATTCATTATTGTGTTTATATTAACCATCGAATTATAATTAGGTAGGCTTGTAGATACATAAATAAACCTGTTCACATTTGAAATAATACGTCGTTGTAAAGATTCTTATTAAAAATTATATGACTGTGCTTAAAGTGAAACTTGTATAATTAAATTTTAAAAATATATGATATTGGCAAAGGTTGTATGCCTTTATCAATATGTTTTAACTTAGGGAGTGAGTGTTTTAAAATGTTAAAAAATAAATTAAAATATATACTTAAAAGTTATTATACCTGATTAAACTAAGTATATTTAAAAATATATATATAAGTATGCCATTTCTTTTTTTCTGACCTATTTTTTTATAATTTTGCGTCTAAAAGTGATGTACCTAAACGTAAAAAGTATCTAATTATTGTAAGTAGGTATGTAGTGTAGAAGTAACTGTGAGCTACAAAATCATGAAATAGAATGATAAGATTATATATGTTTACATAACTCGACTTTCTGAGTGGAATGATACTCATTTTAATCCGTTATTTATTTAATATCTCTAAGCAGTTGTATAACGAGCGATGATTAAAAAATACTAAAGAAACAAAAGTGTGCCGCTTTAAATTTATAAATAGGCATTAAAGGTATTCCAATACCTGAGACAAGTCGGTAAAGAAAATAACAAAAGCAAAACCAACAACACTGTATAGTTGAATGATAAAAAAACCATAACAAAACAGATAACATAAACTTTTAATCTACACTCACGTTTTTAGGCGACGTGAATACACCATAAGGCAAATTTTCTATAGGAAAATCTGTGTTTGCAGAATATTCTATGAAGGATTTCATTATTACTGACACGTTAGTTTTCTTCGAGTTTCACAGTAAAAGTGTCTTCTTGATTTCGTAATTCTAATTTACGTTCGCTATGGAAATAAGGCGGAAAAACAAGTTTGGTCGCCGGCCGGCGAACACAGACTGGATTCTTTATGAAGTCAAGGTCGCACTACGCTGTTGCCTGTTAGTTGACTATGACAGTATTTGTTTAACACTTGTTTTAATATTAATTTGAATTCGTATCATATTTATGCTACTATCATCACAAGTGATAGCACGTAAGAGCCCACATAAACCATGTTTATTTTGGATTATTTTAATTAGATTTGAGTATATATATTATTATAACAAAAGTAACTTTGAAGAGTTTGCAAGGAGAAAACTTTTGGGACATGAAAACTTTAAGTTAAGACCATTGCAAATATTCAGTTGAATGCAAATCTATTTTTGCATCCAATATAAAGTGTAATGAACTGCTAATGATAATGTATCGATGCTTTGTTTTATTGTGCAATAAATAAAATAAAGAGTAAAATATTAATGTCTGAATAGGTAGGCAGGTATGAATATTCAATTTTGATTTTAAATTTAAATGAAATAAAATTAATGTTAAGATCATAAAAGTTATGATTTAATTGTTAACCATCTCGAAAATAAAATTAAAAAAAATATGATTCAATTGACAGCGAGGTTTTCTTTGTTCTAATTCCGTTCCACTCTAAAATCTCATCAGGGACATCTACTTCAGAATTAAAACGTATTGGGTGTCACTCGTTTTATATTACAATGACAATAACTAACGCAGCTTGCACCTTTAGACCAGACAATCTGGAACTGGAATAACGTAAAGTACTTAACTTTAAAACTAAAAAGTATGAGCTCAAGTAGACTTAATTTTATATCATTCTTATTTACTCGGTAAAAATAGTTCAGATTTTATGTAGTTAATTTTGTGGGTCCTAATTTAAGTAATTTAACCTGTATTGACTTCTTTATAAGATTTGGTTCTATGCGGATAGATGCTGGTGGTAAAAAATAAATTGGGGACGATGAAATAATATTGAACGGGGTTTTGTAACATGAAAAAACAATGTCATGCCATTATTTTCTTATACATTATACGTCCGCAAATATTTCTCATGGTCTTAATTTAAGATTTTAAACATATTAGTAACTCTATAATGCGTCTTTTGGTGTCGTATGAAATTTTAAGCATTTCTTACATACCAAATTCGACTTTGAAACTGAGATATTATATCCTATGCAGAAACAAGTGACAAGTAGTTTAGTTATAAACTACTGCTAGTTAGACTGGCTTATTCCGCCTTCAACCCGGAACACAACAATAGTCATTAGCTTAGTTAATTCTAGTGCCTAACTGATAGGTACTACAAAAATACTCTAAAGAATAAAATAACCTTATATTAAAAGTAGCAATTTTCTCGTAGTTGATCATGAATATAGAAGATCTCCTTCTTTTCGACAGAATTTAAGTTATCAGATAAAACCTACATCTGTAAGTTACTGTATAAGCATAAAATGAGTCTTTACTAGTAATCTTGGTCTTTAGTAGTAATAGTGTCTCTTTAATTTAATTTTGCCCTGGAAAAAGCAAGACAAATATTATCAATATAAAATATACCTGTAAATTATATTATAGTACAATATATAATCTCAATTAAAGTTCCTCTACGTAGTTCGTTTCGATAGCATAACTAAAATAAGAAAGAAAAAGAAATGGTCATGAATAATATTATTTAAATAAGTTCTATTACCTTTACTGTAAAATTACCCTATAATACTTACATAAAATATCCCGTAAATAATAATTATTGCTGATTCATAATCGATATATGTTATACTATGATCTGTTGTTTTATCGGTTGCTATTGTCAATGTCAATTGTTGATGTTTTTGTTTTGAATTAATCTCCGCCAAATTTTAAAATATTAAATAAATAAGGAAGATAATGGTAATAAAAGTTAATGATAATGTTTTTTTTTGAATAATAAAATTACTTATGGCAACAGTAAATCAAGGTGATAATGTAAAAAAATATGATTTAAAACTTAAATCTAAGCCTAAAGATGGAGTTATATTACAACTTCATCATACAATTCGAGGATCGAATGGAGAGAGTAAACGTATTCGCTTTACGATTGGAAGCTTTGAGGACACACAAAATAAGTTAGCATGCGCTGATAATGTCGGCAATATTTTTTTATTAAACTTTACCGATTTACAATTTTGGAAACTAAAAAACCTTGGTCCATGTACTGCATTGCAATTTGTTCCCTACGATTTGGAAACTCTAGTAGTCGCCACGACTAAGAACTTGGAAGTCGTATTTGTTGATAGTGAAACTACAAAGATAACGCTCACCTTGACGGGTCACACAGCTCCTATAAAACACTTATCATTTTCAAACAGCAAAGTTAACAATTTACTCACAGCTAGTTCCGTTGAGGCTATTCTATGGGAACTCAAAAATTATACTAAATATTTTACTCTGAACACTAATTCGGGCCCTCATATTCAACAGATCTTATTTACACCAGCTAGTGAATATTTGGTTGCTTGCTTTCAAAATGATACAGTTCAAATTTGGAGGCATGAGACTATGAAATCTGTTAAACAAATAATACCCAGTGAGTTGAAGCATTTAAAAAGTGTAGCGTTTACTATGAATGGCAGAGCAATGGCCATGTCTGGGCTGGCACCTGTGTTGATCTTATTCAGCATGGACACATGGAAAGCATTAAAATCTATTGATTTGCTAAAATATAATATTTCAGGAATTCAACAATTATCTTTTATACCACAAATGTTTGATGGAGGCAGTAATAAGATTCTAGCTCTGTTGAGTAGTGATTGTATTTTATATTTCTTGGATATTGAATCACTTAAGATTATACATACAATTCATCCAGAGTCATCAGGAATAAGAAAATTTGTTGTTAGTCCTACTGGGAAATATTTTCTTTGTATTTTACAGCAAGGAGAAGTGAATATTTATAATTCATCTTATGTTATGGATTATGCTAAAAGTTCATTGGATGAAACAACATCGAAAAGTATGTTGCCTTATTCTTCAATATCTCGTAAATGTGTGGAACATTCACCAAAAAAAGTAGAAGTCCAACAAAGAATGAGAATTTGTATGGACAGTGCCAGATTGAGAAGAATTTTAATGCAATATGGGGAGTATCCTGATAAATTCCGCTCTATAATTTGGAGATCACTACTGGTTACTCCGAGAAATAAAACAGCTTACTCTGCTTTAGTTGATAAAGGAATTCATCCTGCTTATAAGGAAATTGAGAATCAATTTACTATTCATAGCTCTGTCACTCTAAAGAACTTGAAAAGGCTTCTCTCTTGTCTTGCACATTGGTGTCCTTTATTTGCAGTCATGAAATTTTTACCCAGTTTTGTGTTTCCATTTGTAAAAGTACTTCAAAAAGATCCACTTTTATTGTTTGAAAGTGTGGCAACTGTGTTGTTAAATCAATGTCAGCTCTGGTTTGAATATGCTCCTTTTCCTCCAATTAGTATCTTAGCAATGATCGAGAATATACTAGCTGAACATGACCAACAACTATTAAATCATTTTTGTGATTTGGGTGTAACAAGTCAGACATATGCATTAAAAATTTTAGAGACCGCTTTTAGTGAAGTTCTGACCTGCTCAGAATGGTTAATACTCTGGGATCACATTCTTAGTAATGAACCAGCATTTATCCTAATGACTGTTGTGTCCTACAATATTGTTCAAAAAAATGCTCTTAGAAGATTACAGAGTCATGAGCAGGTTGAAAAATTCTTTCACATGCAAAACCCAATAGATAAAAAGTCTTTTTTAAAAAAAGCATATATTTTTCTAAATGAGACAAGTGATGAGATACATCCTAGAAGATTTTTCAAAAATTTTACGGCTCTGGACAAAGGAACTTGCTATCAACAATTTACTGGCTATCCAAAAGCAACAATTTGCCTTAAATTAGCTAAGAAAACAAGACAAAAAGCACAAAAAACAGATAAATATAGTTTGAGAGAACTTACAACAAGAGCTCAGGAAAAAGAAATAAACAAAAACAACTCATCTAAAAATGAGTCTATTGAATTTGAAAATAGTTCTGAAACTGATTTGGAAGAATATGATAATTTTCTAGATGGGCAATCCAAAAGTTATAAGAAAAATAATCACAATGGTCAAGGCAATGGAGATCATAGCAATGCAATAAAAGATGATTTAGTTAATAATATGCATTACCAATCTAATAAGTATCCTCACAAATGTAAACAAAAAACTCACAATAAAACAAGTAAAAAAGAGTGTACAGACTATAAAGCCTCTTCACATTCAAAATCAACTAAGCGAACATCAGAAAATAAACATATTTTGGAAAAGGAAGTTGAGAAATTGATCAAAAGTTACAAAAACTCTGATAGGTCTGAGGATTAAATAGTGTCATACAAATAAAAAAATGATTTTTATTATTATAATTAATTTCAGTATTTATTTAAATAAGAAATTTGAAGTGTTTTCACTCTTTTTTAGAAGCAGGCCTTGGTATGGTAGACTTTACATTACTAAATTTCTTTCTTGAAGAACTGAGATTGGCATTAACATCAGTAGTTGTTTTGGCTGCTCTCACTGGTGTTACTATTCTTGGCTTGAATAGACCTTAAACATATTAAAATTTTGTTAATGAATTAATTAATACTTTATATGACTCTTAAATCTTAGTAATTTAAAAAAAATAAAAAATGAAATTTGTGTGTTTAAATCTTGAGCTATTCGTGGATTATGGATATTTTTATCATTCACTGCTAAATAATGAATATATTTAGCAGTGAAAGATAAAAAATAAGTCTGGAGTGACAGTCATTTCGTTTTCATGCAAATAGTTTTTGCGTCATGTTATATGACCTAATTGTTTTTTTTTTCAAACTGCAGTATAATGTACACGCATTTTTAAATTCGATTTATATATATTTTATTAAATACTCAAAATTAAATACATACTATTTAATTTGCTGCTTTTTGCGTCATGAGGGGTTTTTTCCTTATCAGTTTTGGCAACATTAGGACTGTTTCTTAATTTAAATAGATTTGGAGATATTCGACGAAGTTTGGCCATTTTTCCATCTTTTGGTGGCGGTTTGGGAACCAAGTTGGATGTCGAGGCACTGTCAACTCGTTTTAATCTTTTCATACATTCATCTTGAACTGCTAAGCCTGATAAGTTAGGACTGGATGCAAACTGGATTTTCGAAGATTCAGTACCCTGAAGTATGATGAGGAGTATTTTTTTTATACACTTCATTTTCAATCTTAATATTTTATTATAATATATGAGAGAAGACGTACTTTACCAGGTTTATTTTTTTGTTGTTATTATTAAATTTAAATTGTAATTAAAAACGGCAAATTAATAGTATAAGTTGTGCTAAAAATAGACTCACAGATATAAACTTGGTGGTAAGGCTTTGTGCAAGCCCGCCTAGGTAGGTACCACCCACTCATCAGATATTCTACCGCTAAACAACAGTATGCGGTATTGTTGTGTTCCGTTTTGAAGGGTGAGTGAGCCAGTGTAACTACAGGCACAAGGGACATAGCATCTTAGTTCCCAAGGTTGGTGGTGCATTGACGATGTAAGGAATAGTTAATATTTCTTACAGCGTCATTGTCAATGGGTGATGGTGACCACTTACCATAAGGTGACTCATATGCTCGTCCACCAACTTATTCCATAAAAAAAAACTACAAAAATTTTACAAATTGTATAATTAAAAGTCGACCATTGAAGTGTTATAAAAAATAAATAAACAAACCCTTAAAAGTGATATTTTCGAGACGTCCAGCGCCAATGAAGACATGGAAGAGTCGAGCTTGCCATCTTCGACTATTTCTTTTATAACATTTGATATTTTATTTCTCAATTCCTCAGCCGTTTTTTCTGCTCCCATCAAGCTATCTAGTACGGAACTCGATGGGACTTGAATAGGACTAAAAATATTGTATTTAATGAACTATTTTTCTAATTTCATTTTTGTACCTCTGACAAAGTGTATGTAAAATTTTATGATTATCCGTTGAGTAGTTAAAATGTGAAAGCATTTACCTAAACAAAAAAATACTGAATCTCTTGCAAAATATAAACTTGGAATAAGCATACTTTACTTGTTGTCTTACATGTACCACCCTCTGATCATATATTCTATCATAAAGCAGCAATACCTAATATTGCGTTTCGGTTTGAAGGGCAAGTGAGCCAGAGTAACTGCAGGCATAAGGGACATAACATCTCAATCTCTAGAGTTGGCACTGTCGATGTCAGGAATAGTTTGGTTTTTTTTTTACGACGAGAATGCCTATGGGCAGTGGTAACCACGTACTAACAAGCAGACCATTCACTCTTTGACCTACCTATGCCAAAAAAGGTAACTACCTTTCTGACTAAGATCACGCCGATTAAGAAGGCAGTAAATTTATGTCAGAGAATGTAACCACAATAATAATATCATAAGATTTAATTATATTCATTTTTAACTTATTTATTATTGTTACCTTGATGTTTTGTTACGTCGTCTTGAACTGCCCGGCGTCGACGAAAGCGTATATGTACTTTGCCTTTGACACATCAACTGCAAAAAAAGAATATTAGATTTATTACCAATATTATTCAATTGTTGACAAAATATTGAATTTGATGGCAAAAATAATTTTGAATACATAAAAGTATTTTAGTTATTCCGAGGAAAATAAATATTGATACAACTTTTTTGCCGTCTGCGTTATCTTCAATCGTCTCTTTCAGTAACGGGCCGGGCGTAGGGAGTTGTTCCGGAGCCATTCCACCTGTCGTCAGCGTATCCAACGAGCGGTAACGGGTTGGCGTTTGAGATGTTATTTGGTAATGTCTGCAATATAGAGGCATTTCGTCATAAGACTATAAATTAATAACAGTTTGAAATAAGTAGTGATTTCGGTAAAGTATTAATTCTGTAAATACTGTAAATTATTCACAACAAATGACATTGTATTTACTCAATAGCTTACCGTTTTTCCGGGGTCTTTAATTCAATCATGCTAGCAGACTTATTTCCTACCCCATCCTTGTGTTTTTCCCCATCTGATTCATTGTGTTCTTTGATACAACGAACGATATCTTGTAGCTGTGACGTGAGTCGTTCTCGATGTGCTTTAGGGAGTGATCCAAGTAGGGCACTGCCACATTCCTGGAAATATTTAATAAATATAAGAAATTAATAAAACGCGTTTTCAGTGACTCCCACATTTCCGTCAGTGACAAGTGCATTTAATTTTAAATAAAATACCTTACTATACTGTTTTCCTCCTGTGACTCCAGAAACTTCCCAAAATCCGCTATTTTGGTGACTAGGAGCCATGGGACATGAGCAAGTAGCATTTGTGCTTTCCATTACAACGTGAAATCCAGAAGCCTGGAAGATAATATATTGAGTAATAATTTTAATTTATTTATGAAGTAATTAAATTAATAGCTATTTTATTTAGTATTATCTTCATATAGATTTTTCAAAATTGATTATCAGCCAAATTCAGTGTACGTTGTGTCTGTGTTCAACCAACAGACGAAAATACATACAAGAACATTTTCAACTTACCTGGCAGTTAATTACCACAGTACGCGATGCACCATCTTGGCTGATGCTCACATCGGTTGTTTCTAAAGACTTTATACTGAATCCTAGGCACTGTAATAATGCGCACAACTCCACGACATCTGTGTAGGCATTCTAAAAGAAATTATTATAATAATTCATAAATATTCTCAAAGGGCGTAAATCAAAAGCTACCAAGCGTTGCAAAGTTTAAGCAACGCTCTTTCTGTTGTCTTAAATTTTCGCGATTATTACACATTTAAATAAAACTAGTTATAAGGGATTTTAATCGCGTATATTAATTATTTTGGACATCCCGACGTTTCGAGCACTTTACAGCGTTCGTGGTCTACCCGTGACACGAAGTCGTTCTTAAGATAAACCTTTTTTTTAATAGAATGACGGCATGGGTCCTTTTTAGTTACAAGATGGGCTTATAATATAGACACTGATGATATGCAAGTAGGTATAACCAGGTTTATAAATAAATAGTATCGGTGATGAATTGATGATCGAAGACTTAAATTTAAAAGATAAACTTTATACTACTTAAGCATAATCAAAAATAATTATCTCATTGTGAATGGATTTTAATATTATGTTTTAGGACTATTTACATTTAGGTCAGTTTATTGTTTTATTAAATATACTAGACGTCAGCGCGTTTGAGTAAGATAACCGTTCATTTAAAAGTATTATACTGACAAATTAATTGTTAACGTTAATCTATGACGGGTTTTGAAATAAATAAAACAAAAAGGAAAGGCAAGTGAAAAAAGTGCCCTTCATTACATTTAAACATTGAATAACATAAGAGGTCAGATCATTATAATATATAAAGATAGTTTAAATTAGATTAATGGCAATTGAATCTATTAAATTGAAATCATATCGATTAAGTCAAAATTAAAATTAGTGGAAACTTACCGTTTGCACCATTTTTATGTTTATATATGAAAAGCGGCCGAAACACAATTATTAAATAGATATTATTACTTGAAAAATAAATAAAAAACTATTTTATTAGCTTCATGCGTAACGACCTGCGCTGACACAATTACAGCAAGTACCCTCAGTTTTTAAATAAATTTAAGCCATAGTCGAAAAGGCAATATTGCCATCATAAAAAACGCTGTTCTAATTTTCACTGTGGTTTGATTTTTTTAAATTGATCTGCAGATTTTAAAATGATGTGTAAAAATGTTTGATGTTGTGATTTTTTATTTATTTATAAATAACAGAATTACCTAGTATATACGTATTGATATTTAGTCTGTGGACAATTACATGTCGTTACTATAATGTCGATTTATATTCGTAGCAATAAACAGTTTATTACATCAAAGAAAAATATCAGGGATGAATAAAAAAAAATATTAAAAACATCAGTTTATTTATTTTTTAATTACAATTAGGAAGCAGCACAAAGGTACCACAGATATAATATAATTATTGTTAATCTAGTTGTAGGTCATATATCTCGGCGTGGCTGAAAACTTGGCATATGACTTGATGACCTTGTTGACGGCTTCCAGGAAGTCCTTCTCGGTGGCCACCTTGCGACGCGCGCGGATCGCGAACATTCCCGCCTCAGTACACACAGACCTACGACCATTATGATTACGGTTATAACATTAATAGTTTAGTGCTGATTGTGGAATAATGCAGTTAAAACATAATTATTGTAATACAGGCAGTCCAGGCAGTCAGACACGATTTCCGGCATAAAAGAATTCACTTGTAGCGAGGTAAATGTCATAGCAAGAAGAAAAAAACGAGGCAATCTCATATGTCTCGATTTGCGTAGTGTCAACTTGCGTCGCGTATTTCGAGAATCTAACATGCTTTGAGCACGAGGACTGGCTGTAATTTAATAATTTTGATCGCCCAAAATATTTATATTTCTGCTTTGAATCTGCATAAAATTTTTCTGCATTGTGTATTTATCTTTTTTATATGTAGCGTACATTAACTACAGCAAATTGTAAAATTACTCTGACATTCCTCAAGGCAGGAGACATTTTCCTAACCACTGTTTTATGTTGACAAGGAAAAATAAAAAAAAAACTACGATTGGAATGGGGGGGGGGTTACACAAGCGTCGCGATACCTGATCTCGGCGCCGGTGGAGTTGGGGCAGAGGCGCGCCAGCAGGTCGAAGCGGATGTCGCGCTCGACGCTCATGGAGCGCGCGTGGATGCGGAAGATGTGCGCGCGCCCCTCGAGCTCCGGCAGCCCGAACTCCACCTTCCGGTCCAGCCGCCCGGGCCGCATCAGCGCCGGGTCCAGCGTGTCCGGACGGTTGGTCGCCATCAGCACCTTTGAGGAACACATCTTGTTCATTTCACCTCATTTAAAATAAGTTTTGATTCCAGCATATTTCTTTAACCGAGTATCCGAATTTATTTTTCCTTTAAGATTTGATACCAGTATATTTCTTTAACCGAGTACCCGAATTTCTTTGTTTCATAAAGTTGTGCATCTGAGAAATTTCTTCATAATGTTGTCTTAAATTTTCGCGATTATTACACATTTAAATAAAACTAGTTATAACGGTTTTGAATAGCGTATATTAATTATTTTGGACATACCGACGTTTCGAGCACTTTATAGTGTTCGTGGTCACGGGTAGACTAAGGTGGCATGTGTCTTTGAATATTATTAACAACTGGTCAGTTGTTAATAATATTTCTTTTGTTCTTCAAATAGACAAATGCCACTTTAGTCTACCCGTGACCACGAACGCTGTAAAGTGCTCGAAACGTCGGGATGTTAAAAATAATTAATATACGCTATTCAAATCCGTTATAACTAGTTTTATTTAAAAAAATTCTTCATAAGAGCTTTTGAAGTGCCCTGGATAAAGATTGAAGGGCACAATACCAAGAGCTAGTTACGTGAGAACCTTCGAAGTACTGTCATCCATAAGTTGCGCTTTGACGATACTTTTAGCTTGAGTTCAATACATTTTAAGATTCCTATAATAATATTTTTATTAAACGATACAAATTAGGGGCTAGATAACTGTTTAAGTAATTTTCGCAGTAAAACGCTACACGAAAACAAGAATAGAAAATTAAATGATGACTTGCAAAAAAATAAAACTTACCTTAATATTTCCTCTTGGGTCGAAACCATCGAGCTGGTTAATTAACTCCAACATAGTTCTCTGGACTTCGTTATCACCACCGGCTCCATCATCGAATCTATTGTGTAAACAGATAAATTATTTTAGTGATTAAAGTCTTAATTACTACTACACATAAGGATATGCGGAAAATATATTGCAAGTGTCTGTGTGAAAGCACAAAATTTCTTCAAAAATTTACGTACTTACAGAGGCAAGAAATATGGACGCTGATAACGTCTAAATTCCGACCAAGAATCAATATGTATTACTGACAAATTATAGACCCATATGCATAACTACATAACATAACAATACATAACAACATAACATATGCATAACATAACCCACTATGTTTTTGTTCGTGTAACTGGCCTCTTAACTGAATATGGTAGTTCTTAGATTTACATTACCTGGCTCCACCAATAGCGTCGATTTCATCAAAGAAAATCAGACAGGCTTTCTTGCTTCGAGCCATCTCGAACAGTTCTCGTACCATTCGAGCACCTTCACCCACGTATTTCTGAACCAACTCGGAACCTAGGACATAAAGTAAAATTCAAATAACATATAATACTGAAAGAACTAAGCATATGAATGAGATGGTCACCATTGTAACTGGCATTAAATAAAAAACCTAATAACTACTCCTACTTCTTTTTTGCTTGGCTCAGGTTTAAAATTCTTACACATTATATATAAATAAATATTAGACAACATCACATCCATTACTCTGATCCCAATGTATGTAAGTAGCTGAAGCACTGCACATATGGAAAATCTAAACTAACGACGATACCATAAACACCCAAGACAACATGAAAATTTATGAACTTTTCCTGCATCGACTCGGCCAGGAATCGAACCCGGGCCCTTGATGAGTGGTTAGTATGGTAATCATTAAAACCACTCATATGTCGTTTTAGTTGTGCAAATATAAGATTGCACGATTCATTTGATAACTTTAGATTAACAAATGAGAATTATCATCTGTTTTATATGTTATGAATGTGAATAAATATTACAAATTTCCAAAATTCGTTCGATTACAGTCTGACGAGACAGATCCGATCTTACAATAAAACCGGCCAATCAAGGAGAGCTTTCGACAGTTGACAATTTGACGCGGGACAGATTGTAATCTAACAGCGACATATAGCGAAAATACTACGTTAAATTGCAATCATATTTCACAGTTCACAATATTTCGACAGTTTACAATCTGTCTCTTTAGATTGTAATGTTAAGAATTTTGTAATCTTACGGTGACATACATTTAGAACTGTTCCTCAATGTGTAGCTTTGTCAATAGAATTCAAATTGCAAAGTTGTTCAAAGAGGTTATTGTTTTAGGAGAGTTGTATCAGAATAACATCTAGGCTTATGGGTGACACTCTTTCTTTACTCTCCATGTAAATGAACATATGTTAGTATATAGGTGTTCTTACCGATGACACGAATGAAGCATGCGTCAGTGCGGTTTGCGACGGCTCTGGCG
Source organism: Vanessa cardui (assembly GCF_905220365.1). Classification (NCBI taxonomy): domain Eukaryota; kingdom Metazoa; phylum Arthropoda; class Insecta; order Lepidoptera; family Nymphalidae; genus Vanessa; species Vanessa cardui. The sequence goes on from NC_061139.1 coordinate 11,011,952, forward strand.
CAGAGCGTCTTTCCTGTACCAGGAGGTCCGAACAGCAGGACACCTTTAGGTGGCTCAATGCCAAGCTTCACAAACTTCTCGGGCTAAGAATTTAAAAATAAATAATCCAAAAAAGGTTTTAAAAAAAGAGTACACATTTTGGTATGAATGGTGTAAATTCGGCACCTGGCTAATCCGACACTGAATATTGTTTTGTAATTCTTTGCTTATGAAAATAATGTATGATTGTACAGGCTACAACATGCGCGCCACCACTATTGTGATCGACGCGTTTTTTGTTTTGATTCTGATTAGTCCAGGAAACCACCAAAAATCGGCCCGCTCTGCATAAAATCCTTCTATGTGATTTTTCGATTGGATTATGTCAGAGGATGCCTCCTAAGTATAAAACCGAGTTTCGGTTGCTCGAAACCGCGAGCGTTAGCCGCCATCTTGGAAACAGTTTTTTTGCATATATCTCGGAAACGGTAAGTTTTACGTTACGGACATCTAAAAATCTTGGACTAGATTGCTTAGTCTGAATTTGACTACATAGCTATCACTTCTTTATACTTCAGAGTATAACAAATAAAATCTTATCATTGGATATTTAATTTGTCAGATTACAAGGTACTACTATTTTTTTCAATTTCGACAGTCCGACACTGCCTTGCAAAACTTTGTCGGATTACCCGGGTCCACTGTATATGAATTGTTGTTGAATTAAAATAATTAGTTTGAAGTAAGAATAGTACCAAAAACAAATTTACGATATTCATCATTAAAATATGTCCACTTACATGAAGCAATGGTGTTTCGACTACTTCTCTTAGCTTTTCTATTTGTTCCTTACAACCTCCCACATCACTGTACGTAACATCTGGTTTCTCTTCAACCTGCATCATTGTCACCGTTGGATCTATCTTAGGTGGTAATGGTATGTGGATCTGGTACTTGTTGCGATCAACGCTGTGAAATAATCAATATATAAGTTAGTCAAATCTTATATATATATATATAAACATGGATATCGGTTTGATTGACAATGACACACTTTGGCACTTATGTGTATTATTTCAGGAGGCATTTTTAATATGCAACTACATGGAGCTAAATCATTGTTCTATTATCATTGTTCTTCTCCAAATATATATACATAGAAAAGTAAATGGTTGTTGGGTTTTTGCTAGTAATACATACTATTAGTTGCACACAAACTATAAGCAATACATACAATTCAAAATAAATTATGAAAAAACAAACTTTAAAGATGGTATTCTCTAGTCAATTATTTTTTGTTACTATAATGTTGTTCAAGGAAATACCTCAATAACAATTGCTTAAGTTATCAAGTGAAAGTTAAATGAACATTTTAATATCGGAGAGTTGTACCAGAAATTTGTTTATCTTAAAACAAATTAATTTCTTTACTATCCAATTACATAAAGTTATTTAATTTAAATCCGAAGCCTGGTGCTAAGAGAGTCTATTTCAATAACCCTTACTTTTAGTAATCACAATAGACAACAATGAATAGATATTAGTAATGTTAAAATATTTTACTTATAACATTTTTGGTTTAAATTTTACTCAAAAATTTGCTTTGATACTTTCAGCACCTGGCCACATATTATTTAAATCTTATCTGGTTTACTGCACAATAAAAATTGATGACATGTTTATTATTGATTTCTCTTGTAGCTTCATAAGCCAGAACTTTGATTTGGTATATGAAAGTCACAGGTTTACAAATAATTGCAATTCAACAATAATCCATACAAGAATGAGTGTGGCACCATTATAGTACTTCTGAAGTTGAGCCTTACTTTACAGGCTACTTAATACACCCTGTATTCTAATGACTAAGTTTTTGTTATTACATATATCATACATTAGAAAAAAATATATACAATTATTTTCTATTCTTTTTAAATTAGTTGGCATTATATTTTTTATTATTAATTTAATCAACATATCATTACAAAGGAATAGATTTTATAAAATGAGAATAAATTATAATACTAAATAAACATAGGAAATAGTTTGAATTTAATAAAGTAAGCAAAAGTATTTTATTACTAACAAAGACAATACATTCATAATAGATCATATTTAAACTATAAAAATAAAGTATACTCACCCAACCCTCATCCCTTCTTCAATATCGGTAGGTGCCACTGAGTCTGCTAAATCAACCACAAACTTTGCAAATTGCTTGACATTTATTATATATTTAGGGTCATTTGAATCTGCGTTTATAATTTTTGTACATCTAGCGACCTGAGGAAATGAAATTTAATATCATACACAGATTAAACTCCTCAAAGTTTTAATGCAAGAGATTAGGTAGAAATTTTTAAATGTGTTATCAATATAATGTGCATAATAATCTAACCTGTAAAGGTTGTTCATTTTGAAGTGTTTGTTTATCAGCAGCCAAATCCCACAAAGCAGGTGGGGCCAAACCAGTGTCAGATTCCTTAATGCCAGTCAATTCATTAACTCTTTTCATTACGGTCTGGATGCCATCTTCAACCTCTTTGATGATTTTTGTATACTGTCCCTGACCCTAATACAAACAAATAGCATAAGTTTTCAAAACGGGTCAAAAAAATGCCAGTCATTGTTTCAATAGCTTTGATTTTGCCAAATATTGTTATGTACTGAAAACCTTTACTTACATATGACTTCAATAATGCTATGTCTCCTTCATCCAGGGCTAAAAATATAAAAAAAATGATAAAATAAGATTACGTAGATGTTTAACAAAATGGTTATAGCGGAAAGAAGCTCCTCACATTTAATCTCTTTTTCTGGTTCTTCTTTATCATCCTTCACTTTTCGCATATCATCTCCGAGATGGTCAGGCATTTTAAGTGTTCAAAATATTTCTTGAATGATTTAAACGAGAGAAATACAAAATATAATTCGTTTCTTTTGTCAGTTTGATCCAAAACTGCTTATGGCTTATTGTCAATTTGTCACATCATAGTGTCAAATAAAAATACATTGCGTGGAATGAAGCAGACCAGAGAATTCATTAAAAATTTATTACTTTGTTTAAGTCTATAAAACTCTTTCTTAAGTTTGTTTTTTTTCCTAATATATCAACCAAATGCATATATTTTTTAAAACATTTGGTATCAAATAGTTGGCTACATTAAAAATGAAACCGAAACCAGCATTAAGCAACTATAACCGTATAAAGAAATTTAACAATGACAAGCAATAAGCATGAATGAGGGCTTCATTCAAGTTAAGGCAACCTCCTATATTAGTATTTCATTGACCGAAATTATTTAAAAGAGTATTCAAATTACTCTTTAAAAAAAATCTAATTTTATCCTTTAATTTTATAATCTCTTGTCATTGATTAAAATATCAAATACTAATTTTTGTATTTTAAATTTCAATAATATTGAAAATGACATGAGGAAAGTCAATGACGCCTCCTGGTGCCTTATGTCAGTACTAAAATTTTGTATTCGTAGTGCTGAATGGAGAATCACATTTATTCACGTTTTTCATGAATAATTTCTTCTGATATTTCAGTCTATCTTTTTTAGGTAAGATAGATAAATAACAATTCTAATGTTTATTGATAGTTTATTTTTCAAACGGTTCTTGTAAGTTGTGAATCTCATCATGACCCAGAATGTAAGTAATGTCAAATCCCGGTTTTAGAAGCGTTTTACTTTTGCTATATAGCATTTTTTTATACCAATTAGAAATTGCAATGACTACCATACGTAGGGGTAACGGCTTCAACCATATTTAAACATGTTGAGAACTTGTGAAAACAATAACACGATACGATAGTAGCCCGGTTTGTATACTAAACTGTTTCTTAGTGTCCAAAAGATTTAAGATTATCTTATTGTTATCATTAATGTTATCTTTCATCTTATTCTTTTCAAAAATACTTCAAATGGCCAGTCCGTCATATGTGTATCTACTATGTTTTGTATATTTAGGAAGGTTAGTTGAAGAAATATTCTTTGTCATATTGTGATATTATTTTCACGCAATTTGTAACCTAAAAAAAACGTTTTTGTTGATTTGGCCGTTTCACCCAATGCTTGTTGTTTAATTAGTTAAAATTTTGATTTGTTTCATCATAGTGTTGATAATTTTATTATCTTAACCTTTACAATTATTTCTGATAATAGATGTACCCTCAGTACTTATTATTATCTTTTTTATATAGGAACTTGCTTTTGTTAGATAAGTACAAAGTAATACATAATTAATAACTGTCTCAGTTTTAGTTATATTCATATATATAAAGGTATGTGTTGTACATAATAATTTGACATTATTTATGTTCTTTTATTTTATCATATAGATATATCAGTAGCATTAGTTATTGAATGTTTTTAATTACCTCTAAATTATTTGTAATGTTTAAATTGTATATAACATTTATTTCAATGTTCTATATTTAAAATTATTGTGTATACTGTATCAATAACAAAATATTTGTAGCTTAAAATAATAACACATAATCATATAAGAATTGATAATTTTTAATATTTGATGCAATATGGTTAATCTACGATCCAAGTGTGCATTGTCTATCACTTCAAGATGGTTTCTTAATAGTAGTTCTGCGACCTTGAAAAAATCACTTGTTGCTTCTTTATAAAAGTCCTCTAATAATAAATATGGATTTTATTACATATATCTGTGTGTAAATTAAAAAAAAAATGTCTCATGAATAACCTCCAATGTTCCGAATTGTATTATCAAAAAGTGCATTTCATCTTCAGTGAAAGAAAAATATCAATTGAAAATAGCAACATTCAATCTTTCACTCACAGTAGTGTGTAATAGTACAGTGTGTGTTTATAGATTAGCGTGTAAGCATCATGTGGGATGCTTTCTATAAATAACTATTCACACTCACAACTCAAATGTGTTCAGTCTTTATTCTTGCATCTAATTTATATATAAAAGAACCTAATGATATTAATTTGTGTGTCTTTATATAAAATTGCTTTTAAATTTTGCTTTTTTAACAATGGTTATCATGCAATTGTTTTTTTGACTTTTAATTAATGACAGTGAAAATGTCATTTTGTGCAGTGATGGAATTTAGCTTTATATTATTGTGTTGTAATGATTGGATTTAAGAATTTATGGAACAAGGTAGGGTTAGTATAAAAATGTATTGTTTGTGTTAAACCTATTATGACCATGAAATGTTTAAACAGCTGCATACGATCATACTATATAATTTTATATTTGTATAAAAAAAAAATTTAGTATTGGATAAAAACTTATTTTTTTGTTATTGAAAACAATGGTGATTAATGAAAATATGTGCCAATGGCTTATATTATATGTGCATTTGACCGATAAGAAATACACTAGTATTGTCTAATAAGATGTTGATCTATTTATTTTGTAAATAGCACTACAATTTCAAGTAAACTGCATGTTCTTTGTATGAATTAACTGGAATAAAAATCTAATCATTATTTTGAACCAATTAATATGTATTAATCTTTGAATGATAATGAAAAAATGTATATATATTTACAACATTATCTAATGTTGTTCATATATAGAACAAATAAATATGACCTAGTACACCTGGCACAATTTGTAATATATACCCATTTATTGAAGCTGCAACTGTATACATATTTCAAACATACAAATGTTTTTGAAAGCAGCATTTTAATATAATTCAACAAAGAGATTATAGCTCATAATCATGAGCTATTTGTCTGTTTATTTATTGTTGTATTATTGTTGGTTTCTGGGACATGTTTCTGTATATAATTATGATAGGTTATAATCAAGCATTTGTTTACATTACAAAATAACAACCTATGTGTATACCATTGCTGATCAAAAGTCAACATTGTAGTGTGCAGATAATTATATGATTGCTTTGTACCTTTGACCAGTGCTGCTGGCGAGTCGGCGAGATGCACACAGCCAGTACCGAAGGACAGTACCGCGGTGCCAATGGCGCGGCTCACGGGAAAGATAAGGTGGCCATACTCGACGCTGGATCACAGTATGGAAAGGTATCTAACAAAAACATAATATATTTTCCAAATATATAGTATCCTCTTTGGAGTTTATTAATATTAACAATACATAATCGATTTCATTTATTTTTCATGTTGTTATAACTTCTCTTTTTTTATTAAGTATTATTGTAAAAATATTCAGTTTAATTTACCAGACTAAACATTTGTTATAATCCAATTACAACACCTGATCAATATCATGGTACTATGATGTAACATGATTAAATCAAACAGCCAGTCCGTCACAAAGACTAAATAGCTAACAGTATTATAGAAATATTTAAAAGGCTTACGTTAAACGACTACTATATTCTGACATTGTGAATAATATCCAATTTCGTTAAATGAACATTTAATCCACAGGTGATTGATAGGAGAGTTCGTGAATTATGTGTGGAGTCAGATATCCTGCCTCTAGATACGCCAGCTTATCATTTAAAAGAGGCGGGATACCGCTCAATCATAATATCCGGTGGTCCGAACTCCGTATACGCAGAAGACGCTCCGAGATATGATGCAGATATATTCAAGATCGGTCTACCGGTACTAGGTAAATTAATTATCTTTTAAATATTTATATTTGAGAAATTTTGAAAAAGAAATACAAAATGACCGGAAAAGTGTACCTATTTGTAACTGTCTCATAAAGATTGTATGGCACTATACATGGTGTTTAGTTTTCTTTGAATGAAATTACATATTTTCTAATTATTTGTTACTAGTATGTTTTTAGATAACTCTACATATTTTGCTCTAATTTTTACTTATGAAATCAATTTAAATGTTTACACATGTGTGCTTATGGCTTCAGTGACGGCAAACAATAATCTACGTTAAATAAACATTTTCACAGATCATGTTTCTGTTTCCAGGTATATGTTATGGTATGCAAATGTTAAACAAAGAGTTTGGTGGTTCGGTTTTGAGGAAGGAGGCTCGTGAAGATGGACAGTATGAGGTCGAAGTTGAAACAACATGTCCTTTATTTAAGTGAGTTGTAGTTGTGTAACTTATAAGAATGTTAACATATAAAAAAAATAAAGTTCATAGTCTATGAATATGTTATTGTTTACTTGGTGGTAGGGCTTTGTGCAAGCCTGTCTGGGTAGTTACCACCCACTACTCATTATTCTACCGCCAAACAACAGTACTCGGTATTGTTGTGTTCCGGTTTGAAGGGTGAGTGAGCCAGTGTAACTACAGGCACAAGGGACATAACATCTTAGTTCCCAAGGTTAGTGACGTATTGACGATTTAAGGAATAGTTAATATTCCTTACAGAGTCATTGTCTATGGGTAGTGGTGACCACTTACCATCAGGTGGCCCATATGCTTGTCCGCCAACCTATACCAAAAAAATATATATATTAGTATAAGTATGTTGGGATTCATTAAAGTGTCTAATATATTACCAACAATGTATTAAATAGGTAGATAATCTTAATAATACTATATCAACTCAATTAGGCTAGAATTAACTGGTTTGAATGAAATCAATGAAAAATGAATGAGTTCAATTTCGTAGTATTATATATATATCAATCACTAAATTATTTAATTATTCAATGTCTTTCCTTCAAACTGGTTGCAGATAAGCTACAAATAAAGGTCAAGGATCATTTTAATTATTGAATAAAATATATTTGTAAGCAAAAATAAACATGTGTAACTTATCTGATGTATTATTATGTTTAAAAAAAAATACTAACTAAGGTAATAATTAGGAAACATAACACTTCGCTCGTGTTTTAGGGTGTTGGTTGTCATGTGTCAGACAAAAAAGTATCCTATGTCTTATTTTGGAGTTCAAGTTTGCTTCATACCAAATTTCATCAAATTCTGTTCAGCGCTTTGTTCGTGAAAGAGCGATAGTCAGACAGACGGTTACTTTCACATTTATAATATTAATATAGTATAATTTGTTTCTATTTTCAGTCGATTAGAAAAACTCCAGCCAGTACTCCTGACGCACGGTGACAGTGTACAGAAAGTCGGCGATAGGTTTAGAGTCGGAGCGCAGTCGTCCAATCACCTCATTGCTGCCATATACAATGAGCAGATGCGTTTGTACGGCGTGCAGTTCCACCCAGAGGTAGAGAATGACCACTAAGTAGCGCATCATGAAACTGTTATTTAACAATAGGCTATTTGACTGGTTTTTAAAATCCATTTTATATTATTTAGTAGAGGTAAGGAGCCCAGTAAAATTGTCTTTTTTTATTCCTAGTACATATTTGTCGAAAAATATCATATTAAAAATTCCATATTTAAATAGCGCGCAAAAACGCTACTTGCACAATATGGCGCTGCAATGGGATCGGTGACGTCACTTTCCTGTATTTTAATCTGTGGTACATATAGTAGAAAAGCAAAGTTTACAAGAAAGTTACTTCATCATAAGCCCGGCCAGTCAGGAGCGTTTTGTGTCACGTGACAAACGTTTGAATATTTGCATTTTTATTTATGGGTTTTTGAATAAATTAAGTATTATTTTCAACTTTAGTTAGTAAATAACCATTTTTAAACTCATAATATACACTGATTACAATAATTCACGATTTATTTTTCGCATTGGCAAATAGCCTATTGAACCACCAATTGGAAGAAGGGAATAAATCCAAAAAAAAGGAACATAGATAATAAAAAAACACTTCATAACTTTTTGCTTTCAACTTATAAACTTAATCATCAATGATTATTAAGAAAATATCAATCCTGATTTATTCACCGACAGACCTGCCTTAAATGTATAATATTTAGCCCGACGCCTAAAGATTGTAAGTGTTTAAAAGTGAGTATGTCGAAAAGTGGCGTTTATTCCCTTCTTACTCATAATATACACTGATTACAATAATTCATAATTAATTTTTCCTATTGTCAAATAGTCTATTCTAACTGAGTAAATCTTTCCTTGTTGTGGGCAGGTCGACCTCACACCAAAGGGCAAGCAGATGCTGTCAAACTTCCTGTTCGACATCGCCGGCATGTCGCGCACGTTCACGCTGCGCTCGCGTCGCGAGGCGTGCGTGCAGTACATACGGGACACCGTCGGCGACAACAAAGTGCTCGTGAGTGTGGCGTGACACGGCCTCTCAGGGCCAGATGCTGTCCGACTAGTTTGACATCGCAGTATGTCACGCATGTTCACTCTACGCGCTATGTCACGCTGCGTCGGAGACCATAGAGCGACCATCAGTGGTCGTTACGTCATTATTAATACGACTCCGATTTGAAATTGCCCGAGAAAGAACCTTGATACAACAACAACAGCCCGTAAATTCCCACTGCTGGGCTAAAGGCCTCCTCTCCCTTTGAGGAGAAGGTTTGGAACATATTCAGTGGCGTAGCTATCGTATGGCCAGGTGGTGCAGTGCACCAGGGCCCCTGAGTTCAGGGGGGCCTCTAAACTAAACCTTACGCTTCTGAAGCTGGAAAATAACGATCCTGCGAACAAGATTTCTCATTTGGTGTCTATAATTTTAAAGGGTAATTATTAGTTAAAGAGGTATGGGAAAGAGGAGGTGAGGGCCCGATTCTTTTTCTATGCACCGGGGCCCTTTCTCACTAAGCGAGAAAATCACGATCCTGCGAACAAGATTTCTCATTTGGTGTCTATAATTTTAAATGGTAATTATTAGTTAAAGAGGTATGGGAAAGAGGGGGTGAGGGCCCGATTCTTTTTCTATGCACCGGATCCCTTTCTCACTAAGCGAGAAAATAACGATCCTGCGCACAAGATTTCTTATTTGGTGTTAATAATTTTAAAATTATCAGTTAAAGTTCCCATCCCGGGAAGGAGGGGGTGAGGGCCCGATTCTTATTCTATGCACCGGGGCCCTTCCTTACTTAACTACGCCACTGAACATATTCCACCACGCTGTTCCAATGAGGGTTGGTGGAATACACATGAGGCAGAATTTCTATGAGACATGTGACAACATGCAGGTTTCCTCACGATGTTTTCCTTCACCGCTGAGCATGAGATGAATTATAAAAACAAATTAAGCACATGAATCAGCGGTGCTTGCCTGGGTTTGAACCCGCAATCATCGGTTAAGATGCACGCGTTCTAACCACTGGGCCATCTCGACGTCCTTACCATGTTGAATACACCGGTTCTCGTTCGATCACCGAAGTTAACCTTGATACGATTATATATAATTCAATGTCATCAGATATATGATACATGCTTTGTTATATTTTCAATGCATTAATCTATGTTAGGTATGGATGTAAAAAAAACAATTTATGTAGGTGCTAGTCAGTGGTGGTGTCGACTCAACAGTATGTGCAGCGCTATTAAGAAATGCTTTACGTGAGGACCAAGTCATCGCTTTACACATTGATAACGGTAACTTACTTTTTTTAAAATATTAAATATAATAGACGCAACTCAATTCTAAAGTTCATTGAATAAAACACCCTTAAAATATCATATACTTATTTTATTTTTATAAAATCTACTTAACCTGATTTTTAATTAGCCAATTTTTAGAGAAGGGAATAATAACACATTTAATTCTGATTTTCAGGATTCATGCGCAAAAACGAAAGCGCCAAAGTGGAGAGGTGTCTGCGAGAACTCGGAGTGCGTCTTCACGTCATCAACGCGTCGCACCAGGTGCTTACACGATAGTTATTGTATTATAATAATACTTGGATAATATTACTGAGACATAGTTTTTTCTAACATGGAATTATAATATACTATGCTATCAAATACTAATCAATATATTTTAATATTTTTTTATATTACAATGTTTTTGAAATTTCTGTAGAATTGTAACTAAAAATCGTACCGAAACTAAAACCAAAAATATTATCTATAAAAGTTTCTAGTTGTAGTTAATAAAATAAGGGTATTTTCTCCTCGTATTATACCATTTAGAATGTAGGTATTATAATATAAAGTGTAACTAAGAGTGTGTCTCGTTCGCGCAGTTCCGGCAGGGCAGCACGACGGTGCGCGAGGCGGGCGGGCGCGTGCGCCACACGCCGCTGCTGTGCCACGCCGCCGCGCCCGAGGACAAGCGCCGCATCATCGGCGACGTGTTCGTGCGCGTGGCCGAGCACGCCGTGCGCGACCTGCTGCAGCTGCAGTCAGTACCGCATCCCCCCCGCCCCGCCCGGACGCTCTTCAGGGTTGCCAGATTGGGCGATTTATCGCCATTTGGGCTACCTCGCCGACGAAACGGCGATATAAAAATATGAAAAATCGCTTGTCGCCCAAATGGGCTACATGAGATTTTATTTTGACGATTTTGGGCTACTTCGCCCAAATGGGCTACATGAGATTTAATTTTGACGATTTTGGGCTACTCCAGCTTTCTCAAAATTTTCATTAGTCATAGGGATATATATGCGTGAACATCTAGCAGGTGGCAACACTGAACTGACTGACTCGTTTGACGCTCTATATCGTAGCCGTGTCGCAGGGAGGAGCAGGTGCTGCTGGGTCAGGGCACGCTGCGGCCGGACCTCATCGAGTCGGCGTCGGCGCTGGCGTCGGGCGCGGCGGCCGCCATCAAGACGCACCACAACGACACGGAGCTCGTGCGCGCGCTGCGCCAGCGCGGCCGCGTCGTCGAGCCGCTCAGGGACTTCCACAAGGACGAGGTACGCAGCCCGCCTAAAGTAAAAAAAAGTAACAGCCTGTAAATTCCCACTGCTGGGCTAAAGGCCTCCTCTCCCTTTGAGGAGAAGGTTTGGAACATATTCCACCACGCTGTTCCAATGCGGATTGGTGGCTGCGGGTTTCCACCAACCCGCAGCCCGCCTCTTGGCGCCATAATATACGTCCGTTGGAATGTCTCTGTCTTACTTGTGAATTAAGATATTGCGATTGTAGTAACTACTACCTGGTGTTGGGAATGAAACGATCGCCACCTGGCTATTTCATCTCATATTAAATTGTTTAAATAATATATGAGACTTCTTCATATATGAGAGGTTCTTCTCAGGTCAGGGTATTTTCTTTTCCGAACCGGTGGTAGTGTTTCAATTGACCATCAATAAGAAAGTGTAATGCTTCTATATTGAATAAAGTTATTTGAATTTGAAGGCTGAATACAGTTTAGATAGAATTGAATTGAAATTAGATTTTATATTCCCTTGCACCCGTGCGCCGTAGATGGATCACCAAATGTACTACGCGCATATTAATGTAAAATGTTATATTTTATTTCATTCCGTAGGTTCGAGCTATTGGAGCAGAGTTGGGGCTTCCGCCGGCGCTGGTGGACCGACACCCGTTCCCGGGACCAGGGCTCGCCGTACGTGTGCTCTGCCAGGACGAGCCCTACGCGGACAGGGACTTTGCAGAGACACAGGTACGGGGGGAACGATGCTATTATGGTTTGTTTCGCATGAATCCATCCATCATAACTACTATGATCTATTTCAGCATCCACCCGAGGCTACAAAACTGTTTTGTCAAATAAGTTATGGATCTGAGTGAATACTGTATTTTTTTTTATTTACCTCTAGATCCAATGACAAACTCTCTTTGTCACGTATTTTACAAAATACACACGATAAAGGTTGTGATTATTTTTTATAATTTTAAACGAGTACCACTGTCTTTTAAATCTAAAAATCTCGTTTTCATGTATTGATAAGTATGCGCAAGACAATTTTCAAATACTTAAATATATTCTTATTTGCAAATGTGCAGGTGATAGTGAAGATAATGGTGGAGTACGCGTCGATGTGCCAAAAGTCGCACGCGCTGCTGGGCCGCGTGTCCAACGCCACCACGGCGCCCGAGCAGGCCGAGCTCAAGCGCATCTCGTCGTCCAGCGTCGTGGCCGCCACGCTGCTGCCCGTGCGCACGGTGGGCGTGCAAGGTACGCACTAACTTTGTTAAATTATTCGATATTTGAATTTAAAAAAAGTAACAACGTTTTTGGGAGCTGAGATGGCCCAGTGGTTAGAACGCGTGCATCTTAACCGATGATTGCGGGTTCGAACCCAGGCAAGCACCACTATATATACGTGCTTAATTGTGTTTATAATTCATCTCATGCTCGGCGGTGAAGGAAAACATTGTGAGGAAACCTGCATGTGTCTAATTTCATCGAAATTCCAGTTGTGCATTTTCACCAACCCGCATTGGAACAGCGTGGTGGAATACGTTCCAAACCCTCTCCTTAATGGAAGAGGAGGCCTTATCTCAGCAGTGGGAAATTTACAGGCTGTTACTTTACATTACTTTTTACTTTACAACGTTTTTAGTCGACAACATATCATTTTCATCGTTTTCATTTATCAAACTACCGATTTTAACTAGCGACTCAGTCTGGCTTCGCACGACTAAAATTGTTATTGTTTCTCTATATTGTGCTGAGTGTGTCTATATTATGCATGTGTTATACATTTAAACCTTTCTTTCGAATCACTCTATCTTTTAAAACAAACCGCATCAAAATCTGTTGCTTAATTTTAAAGATCTTAACATACATAGGGACAAGTAAGTGTCTTTGTTTTATACTATGTAAAGAAGAAGCTATTGCCAATGTAATGAAATAATGAATAAAAAAATTTAATGATACCTCAGGGGATTCCCGTACGTACAGCTACGCCGTGGCGCTGTCGACGGAGCGCTACCCGCCCGACTGGCAGGACATGCACTACCTCGCTAAAATCATACCGCGCGTATGTCACAACGTCAACAGGTACACATTATATGCAGAATCAGAGGGAAAGAAACTGTATATTAAGAAAGAAAGAAATGTTTACTAGGGCATGAGACACAATAAAAAGAAAAAAAGAAAGTATATTAATTAATTTATCATAATTGGAGATTATTTGACGAACGTATAACGCATGTGTGTGTATGCTAACTTGATCCTTAGACCACTTTATTGTAAAGTATTATGGTAAAGGTGAGGACCATCACACGAGGAGTCGTGGATCCCAAAGACTGGCTATAAGAAAAAAAAACTTTATTAGTAATCGATAATTTCTCTTTCTTTCTGAAAGCGCAGGAGTAGACAGCCACATTTGATTGGACATAATATTATGAGCGAACATGTTGTGTGTTTTAAATTAATCGCTTTTTTCCACTTTTTTGATTAGTAACACCATAACATTATCTTATTTTTTATCAGGGTTTGTTACGCATTCGGAGGACTCATAAAGGAACAAGTTACTGACATCACGCCTACGTTCCTCTCACAGCAGGTCATATCTACCATACGCCAGGCCGATGATCTTGCCACACAGGTCAGTGAATTGTAGATTGATATATTTGAATAAATAAAATATTAATAATTAAATGAAAACTATTAATATTTCACAGATAATAAGACACTTGTATTAAGATTTTATTTGATATAACACAGTTCATTATAATGTTGTCTTAAATTTTCGCGATTATTACACATTTAAATAAAACTAGTTATAACGGATTTTAATCGCGTATATTAATTATTTCGGATATCCCGACGTTTCGAGGTCTTTACAGCGTAGACCCAGTCTACCCGTGACCACGAACGCTGTAAAGTGCTCGAAACGTCGGGACGTCCGAAATAATTGATATACGCGATTAAAATCCGTTATAACTAGTTTTATTTAAACAGTTCATTATGTGACAATAATGTTATTGATGGAAATTTTAAAAAGTGATTTATTTCTTTTTGACGACCTCCGTGGTCGAGTGGTGTGTGCACCGGTTTTCGTGGGTACGCCACTCCGAGGTCCCGGGTTCGATTCCCGGCCGAGTCGATGTAGATTACCATAAGTTTTCTATGTTGTCTTGGGTGTTTGTGGTACCTTCGTTGCTTCTGATTTTCCATAACACAAGTGCTTTAGCTACTTGCATTGGGATCAGAGTAATGTATGTGATGTTGTCTCATATTTATTATTATTTATTTCTTTGACACTTTATCTTCTGCCTGTTTGCACGTATCACTAACGCGGGTGTGTAATCGCAGGTGCTGACGTCTAGCGGCGCGGGCGCGCGCGTGGCGCAGATGCCGGTGGTGCTGCTGCCCGTGCACTTCGACCGCGACGCCGGCGTGCGCGCGCCGTCGTGCCAGCGCTCGCTCGTGCTGCGCCCCTTCATCACCAACGACTTCATGACGGGCGTCGCCGCGCTGCCCGGCTCCGACGCCATGCCGCAGGACGTGAGTCACAAAATTCAAATAGGTTTATTCAATATGGAAGCATTACACTTTCTTATTGATGGTCAATTGAAACACTACCACCGGTTCGGAAAAGAAAATACCCTGACCTGAGAAGAACCGGCGAAAGAAACTCAGCGGGTTTTTTTTTTTTTATTTGTCTCATATATTATTTAAACAATTTAATATGAGATGAAATAGCCAGGAGGCGATCGTTTCATTCCCAAGGTGTGCTATCGATCATAAACTCAAATCACTCAATCAATCAATCAATCAAAGTATACTTTATTCAAGTGGGCCTTTACAAGCACTTTTGAATCGTCATTTAACAATTAAGTGAAGCTACCACCGGTTCGGAAAGTAGATTCTACCGAGAAGAACCGGCAAGGAACTCAGTAGTTACCCTTTTTCAACATTTAAAAAAATACAGTCATGTTAGTTAATTTTTAAGTTAATACAATTATTAAATTAATATATCCTGCCTGGAAGTCGACAGGTATTCACATATACACTCGTCTTATATACGTCTAACTTTAATTTAATTAAGCCGTATATCAAAATATACTTTGTTAAAGTATGCTTTTGTGAACACTTTTGAATCGTCGGATTCAAAAGTGCTCACAAAAACCTACTTGAATAAAATATATTTCAGAATGATATAAAGTGAACCTACCACCGGTTCGGAATGTAAAATCTACTGAGAAGAACCGATAAGAAACTCATTAGATACTCTTTTCCAACATTACTTGCATAACTTTACATTACTGACATAACTAATTAAAGTTATTTTAGTTAAATTCAATTGTGTGTATTTAATAGTCAATATTTTTACATAAAATACTTAAAGCAAATATTTCCTTATTTACTTTTGACACGAGCAATTAAGATCTTATTTTAACTGCCATAGACACAAACATAGGTAATGTAAGCATAAAACTAATCATGAAATGTGTTCGCAGGTCGTGGACCGAATGTTCAAAGAGCTGATGAGCGTGCCGGGCATATCGCGCGTGCTGTACGACCTCACGGCCAAGCCGCCCGCCACCACCGAGTGGGAATGATCGCGTACACTTTTGTATGTTTTGTACTGAGACAACGGATGCACTGGCGGCAGTGGTCACGATAGCATTTCATTACTAGCCAAATGTAAACAATATTATTCTGTTAACGTTCGTGGTGTGTGCACATGACGAAGCCCAGTGTGTCTTATACATTTCAATCCAGTTTGTACAAATCGTAAACAAAGTCGAAGCATTAAATAGATTGGAAAAAATGTAATCAAATAAAGTTTAGTATAATACATATTTGTTTATATTTTATACAAATTAGATTCAAATGAACTTAATTTTTTGCTAATTTGTGTATTAGGAAATTCGGTTTTACAAGCGTAGATCGTTGTTGTGAATGTTTACGCACTAAATACCGACTAAATATTGTTTCAGTGTATTCATGTTGTTTTATTACATTTATAGTTGAATATCTATGTTTTTTTTTTAACGGAGTTACTAGTTTTACATGTTATTAAAAGTCACTGTAATTAGTCATCGAAGGCTGAAGGCACATTCGATACGAATTGATACACTGTTTTCTTTCTACACATCACAATTTGTTTGTACACATGAAGATGAATAGTATTTGTTAATATATCCACTTTAATTTTAAAATATTAATTTGAATGTTTTGTTGAAATGTTTTAAAATAAATTAATATTCAATAAATAATAGAGCATTCAATGTGCCCTGTCTTATATTGAAAATGAACTCAATTAAGTAAATACTTTATAAGCTTTTATAAAATATAATGGACTGATATGCAATTATAAGGCTGACCCTCCAACGGATGTATAGTATTGTTGCACATCGAAATGCTATAAATTTAGTTGACATGACAGAGTAATTTTTGATGTTTTTTTTTTCATAAGAGGTAAATGCATAACATCATACTATGCATCCGATGGATTGTTAGTTTAGAATATGTTCAAGTTTAATGATTTATTTTTATTGTTTTTGGACCACTGCCCCTAAAATGAATTTTTGTAAATACATTGGTAAATAGACACAAGGAACATTATATGATATTGGTGTCACATTATTGTTAGCTCCACTGATCTGTTTTGTAACATGTAGTAAATAATATCAAAGGCTGTGTAAATTATTAAAGCCATGTATTCCGCACCCCCAACATATATAGAGGTTGCAATTTTATATGAAACTACTGTGTATGTGGCCTTAGGATAGTATAAAGATTGTTAGGACTAAAAGAGGACACTTATATGTTTCATTGAAATTGTCATCATCTATTAATCTTCTATGAAATCAGAGACATTGTGTTTTATGGAATGGTTCAGTGTTATTGACTGGAAGTTTCATAATAAAATTATATTATGCTTTATTTTCATTTTGTATTTTATTTTAAAACCTTATCATTATTTTATTTAAAAATATATCTTAGTTAAAATATTAAAAATAATACAATAAATTATATTTGATTAAAATGGTTGTGCTTAGTTTTCAGGAACCAATAAGTTAATATTTTTCCCTGCGCCTACTTGTCCACCAATGAATGTTTCTTCCTCCCCTCTTATTGATAGACCATCAGACAAGGAAGTGACTTTCTTTTCTCTCAACATTGGTGCTTTAATCCACCGAGATCCACTGCAATTGCCACAGGAATGTAATGGCAGTATTTCTAGTGACACAGTTCTATTGTTGCAATCAGCACACTTAAAGAACCTTTTAAAAGTATCCAGGACTTTAAGAGGATGCCTTTCATCCTTACAGATCTGAGCAGCCGAGAAAGCAGTGTATTTGCATTTAGCACACCGTACTGCTTTACAAGCCAGCTTGAATGTGTTGAGCATTTTTTCTTCCATAGCTTCCTTTTTCTCAAGTTTATTGAAATATTTCTCTTGTTCATCATCTTCATGCTGTTTTATTAAATTCTGATGAGCAGAAGTAGCTTCTAATATTTTTTTAAATCTTTCAGACATTACAGGTTTAAGTTTCTTGCACTGCTCCTCAGTGAGTTTAGGTTTTTTCGAGTCATTTTCATCACCACTGGAGTTATTTAACTTATCTAGTGCCCTCTTTTTGCCTGCTTCGGTACCTTTTACATTATTAGGATCTATTTTTTCTATACCTCCTTTTTGTTGAATGAGTTTTATCGCATTTAACTTTGCTTTGTCAGCAAGTTTTTGTCCGTATGACAAATTTAAATCTATCACACCACTGCCTTTCAATCCAAATCCTTTTCCTAAAGTTGGGGAATTAGCTACTTTCTCTGCTAAGCTTGGACTTTTGGAGTTAGATAAATTGTTAAGCCTCTGTGAGTCACTCAGTCTTTGCGATGTGGGACTGTGTAATATGCCATTGTTATTTTTTAATAATCCAGACCCCATTGGTGCTTTGTTTGTCATCAAAGTATCTACTTCTGTTTTGAAATAATCAGTCAAAGACATAAGCCTATTTTGATCTCTGTCTGCAAATTTCTTGTGATTACTTGGTGGTGGTGCAGTATAAGACTTCCCACCATACATGAATGTATTCTTTCCAAAGACCTTGTTTTGCAAACTCACTAGCCCTTTACCCATTGTTGATGATTGAAGCTCTTGTCTCCGTGAATATTTCTGATATTCTTGTTTAACATGATATATACAGTGTTCACACTGACTTAAATTAACGAATGAAGTACATGGTTCTCCATTCTTCTTTTTACTTCTACATATACCAAAGTCTTTTGATTGGCCTAATATCATTACTCGCTCTGGTTTTTCCACACTTAAGCAAGCCTGCTCATTGCTGTTTTGAGATCTTTCAAGTAAATTAGGATTTAAGATTGCTACAACTGTACCTTCTGGTGTCTTCCACAAGTCATTATATGCTTTACGGAATAAAAACATAGAAATAGTTTTTAAATCATCCTTTAAATCACTAAGTGTCCAAATCATAAAATTATTGCCCTTTTGGGACTTTTTAGCACTGCTTTTCTTAACAATAACTCCAGCTATTACCCAGTCTTTTGATAAATCCTCATTTTCTACATACCGTTTTATTCTGAGCATATTAACCGCTTCTCTGCCTTGCATCCGATCCAGCAAGGCAGAACTGGAGATCAAGGGCTTTGTAATTCTAATTCCAAATATAGGATCAGTGTACACGTCACTAGTAGTTTTAGCTTTTGCTTCAGGAACACAGAAGGTACTTTTGTCATTTAAATTATTTTCTGTCTTCTGGGAAATAGTGGATTTCTTAGTTTTTAAGTCAATATTTGTCTGTCGCAGTCTGGTTTCAAATTCTACTCTTCTATTTATGTGCTCTTGTTCTTGCTGGTCTAATGTTTTTTTTATTTGACTTCCATAATCGTTGTATTTTCTTTCCGTAAAATTCCTTTTTTCCTCATCATCAGAGGAGTCAGTATCACCATTGTGAATTGCAGATTTCAAATCTTTATCTTTTTGTACGTTTTCTTCGATAACTTCATTTGTTTCAAATATGTTTACCTCACGTATTTGTACGGGTTTTTCTTCACTTTCTTCATTAAGGTCAGCACGTAGCAATTCATCTAATTGATCTAATTCATCCACTTCAACCATTTTGGTTAAAAATATTATATAAAAGTTAACTTTTACTTAATAAAACATTAGAAAAATTTACCAAATAAAATGCGCGGGAAATAGTTTTGAGCTTACAGCTGGCAGCTGCTGAATGCTGACTAATGTCAACGTCAAATCACAAATGACCCAGTTGAGCTGATAAATAATAATACGCGGTGTTGCAAGCTCAAATAATTAGTTGTACCTGCTCCTGCTTATAATAACAGCTTTATATTAATTTATAATTTTTATACATTTTAAAAAAGATAAAAGGGTTTTTGCTAAATTAAAATAGCCTTCTTTTATTCAAATTGATGAATAGGAACGTATAGTACGACACTATAATCTTGGCTGTTATCCCATTCATCCTTCTCTTCAAAGGGAGAGGAGGCCTTTAGCCCAGCAGTGGAAATTTACAGGCTGTTGTTATAGTACCTAAGTTGCATCGTACTATATGTAAAGATATAAACTGATATAACATACATATAATTAAAAAACACTCCGCGTAATTAAAAACACTGAAATTTAACAATAATGTTTCCCACACCCAAATCCTTTATAGTCTCACCCTTATGATATGTTTAAAAGTATATTTTCAATAGAATTTTAATAGACTATAGCCATGATTACCCAGTGGTTGGAGAGATGAGAATCTTAAGTTACATTACTAGATCTCTATATTGTAAACTCAGGCTTTGAACTAGTGTTCAAAGCCTGAGTTTACAATATAGCGAAAAGTAAAGCGTTACATTGCAATCATGTTTCAAGGTTAACAATATTTCGAAAATTTACAAACTGAAGGTCATTTGCAGGTCTCGTCTTAAAGACAACGAGCGCCCGAACGTTTTTATGGCGATGACAAAAAAGGGTTGTTAAGTGAAAAATCACCAATGATAGTCAGCGAGGCATCAAGCACGGCGTTCGGGTTTCTTGCACCTCCTGCACCCCGAATCAAAATAGGTCAGGAGGCTGTCACACCTGCCACTAAATCTTTAACTAATCCTTACTATCGACATACTTAAATCTAACTTTGCGATGGTATTATATGTTTATCTCTCGGAGATAACCCACAATGACCATTTTTTATCCTTAACTTTTCCATAAATGCTGGTAATTACGAAGTGATTTTAAGCAATACAGCATTATTTATTAACCAATACCTTAAATCAACTGTCTATATAATAAAGATCAATATGGCGCTTTACAGAGTTTATTTAATGAAATATTTTCGAAGATATTACGTACTTGATTTGTACATAAAGACATCCGTTAATATGTACTTAGTAATACCCATGCAAAATCGGGGAGGCTAGTACCAAAATTGTGAATTATTGTAATCAGTGTACCTATATTACGAGTTAAAAAATGATTATTTACTAACGAAAGTTGAAAGTAATCCTTAATTTATTCAAAAAACCATCAATAAAAATGCATTTTTTCAAACGTGTCACGCTCCTGATTGGCCGGGCTTATGATGAGGGCTTTTCTACTATATACCAATAGCATACCATACCATATATAAAATACACGAAAGTGACGTCACCGACCCCATTGCAGTGCCATATTGTCCAAGTAGCGTTTTTGCGCGCTATTTAAATATGAAATTTTTAATCTGATATTTTTCGGCAAATAAGTACTAAAAATAAAAATAAAATCAACTGTTACTAGGTTCCTTAACTTCTACTAAATAATATGTTACCAAAATCGGCTAGCAATCGACGAAGACATCGCGTGACATGTCTTAAATTAAATCGAACTGATAACCTGTTTGTTTTTCTAAGTCGGCTGAAAGAATAAAAAATGAATATTTTTATTTATTGTTATGACGGTCAAAATCAAAATATATAGTACTATAGGAATTGTTTTAACTTCAAGCTACGACCAGTTTGGATTGCAGATTCTTACGTGAAGAACCAGCAACAAACTCAGTAGTTCATCTTTTTTAGCATTTTAAATACAACGTCAATGTTATTTTAGTTAACCAAACACAATTAGTTAAATACTGTATGTATATCATGTTTGCGATATATTGCATGTTTACACTTAAAATAATAAAAATATTGTCTTTAATTCGCTTGAGTGAAGTAGATGGTTCGTCGGCGACTTGATTAGTGACGGTCACGGGTTGTTAGCCGTCATTAGAAAAATAAAGGAAAGAAAAATATCAAAATATAAAAAGAGAATAAACGATTTTAAAAGAGTAAAAATATGCGATGTCTCATCCATAAGTACCTATACCTCCTTATATATAATACGTCGTGTAAGTCAACCAGTGCGCTTTTTTATTACTTTTATAATCTTATGATGAATAATATGCCTTATAAATTTATCAATCAGCAATGTAAGATAGATAATTAGAGAAAAACGCGTTGGCCAGTGAGAACGTTGATAAATGTAAAAAAATATATTTTTTAAGTTTTAATATAATAATTAGTATATTTTTTTATGATATGATTTATATTATAATTTGATAAATTTAACTAAGAAAACAATTCTAATATGAAAATGGATAATACGTGTTCTGATTGATATTATAGTTTTCATAGCAAGCGCTTTCCAAGTTTCCAACGCATATCGGGCAAAAGCTAGTTGCTTAATAATACTCTTAATGTTCATTTTATTATGTTTATGACAATAAATTTAAATACTATCTATCTGTTTGTAAATTTATTTATTCAATTCTATAATTCAAAATCTATAGAGCATATTTGTTTTAGTTCATTGATTTAAATAAGTTATGAAGTATTTTAATAAAAATATTATCATATTTAGTTTCCGTCTTGTATCTAAATGAAATTTAAACAAAAAAAATTAGAATAATCATTAATTTAGTTACGGGGCCACCGGTAGTCAATACATTTTGTTGGTTCGTTATTAACACAATTCCTAAACGCTGTAGATATTTTATATTTCATATAACACTTAAAACAGCATTAGCCATGGCTCGTGACACTATTTTGTCTCAGTTATGCCACATTTTCAGTGCGATAAGTTCCGTTTTTTTCGATTGTCGGGGAAATGCGAGTTAATTTGACGTAAAGCGATTACGGCCGGTCGCGCTGCGCCGGCGCAGTGTGGCTACAGACGTGACGCGCGCCACCTCCCAATATCTCTACTTAATCTGGCCGGTATTTTATCGAGTATAACGTAAAACCAATGTACTCAGTAAAATTATTCATTGCTAGCTTTCAGTCGGAAAGTTTAAATAATGAAAATTATTGAATTGCTTTCATCTTTTATTGAATTAAAATGATGTGAGATGGGGTACAATATTAATAACAAACTAATATATTACTCGGACAATGAAATGCGACAAAATTCCTATCTAACGAACCGGCTACGCGTTCAACGACGACAGTGAAATATTATATATTTTCTCTGAAAATTCTTCATGGCGAGCAGTCGGTCTTATGCGTGGTTGTAGATTTGCCGATCGACCGCATAAGACTGAATATACCGTGGGACAAAAATGTGCTTCTTAAACGTTTTACGTCTACATGTGTCTCAGAGTCAAAGGCAAAAGCGTCTTTATAAGCAATATATGGAACAATTGGCTGGAGCCTATGTCGAGAGATGTCCCGAAATGACAATGCACTGGGATTCTAGATACAACTACAGGATGCCAAGCCCTGAATGGCGTTACTCCTTGCCGTGCGACGAACGATTTTTCGAAACAGAAGAGCAACACGATCTGGCGTGTTGTTTAACGGAGTGCTCTGATAGCGGGCGGTGCTCTTCGCCCTGCTGCTCAGAAGTGATATTCAATGGTGGGCAGCATTTCAGTGGGAAAGCTGGGCATGTATGCCGACGATATCCCGTTTGCTATCCTGGAAATTTTGGGTAAGTTATATTCTAAACTTAACGATTTAAAAAATGTAAGTTGGTTATCGTCAAAGTTATAGATTATATTATTTATTATTATTTAATTCCTTCAATTAAAAAAAAAGATCATACAACAAATATATCGTCTTCACAGTGAGTAAATTATCTGCCCCAGTATTGAAAACGTTCTTGTATGTATGATGTAGTCCACTGTCAAAAATTTCATTGATTAAATAATTATTTCCAATATTATTAAGCTTAATAAGCGTCAGTGTTTCTATAAAATATTAAATGTATTGTTTGCAATTAAAATCATTTAGAAATAGATTTGTGTTAAGAGTTTTAGATAAATGCATATACACTTTTTAAAATACGTGTATCACACATGATATTTAACGAATATGCATTATAGAAATTACGACATCAAAATGTCAACATAGTATAATATGAAAAAAAAAACATAAAAAAGAATCGAAATTATTTTCAAAGCATTTCTCGTAAACGTTACACAAAACTAGGTTAACTTGTGTCAAACTCCGTTGTACAGCTTTGTTAAATGACAGCAATAGTCTGCGTATGCAATAGAAAAGTTGCATCAAAGTCAGCGAAGCGGAAGAACAGCACGCATTGACTGCTGTTTTATTAATAAGATAGCTGAGTTATTAATGTACAGTTATATACCTTATAAACAATGGCCTTATACTAATATCGGAGGTGTTTTTGTACACCTATCTATGTATGCACTTATCCACCCATGCATTCTTCTTCTGCTATTAATGTGTTCCTTTGGACAGATGTGTGTGCACGTGTCATATATGCTGAGGATAATTACCGGCCATAAAGGGGTTGCCTAGAGTGCCTTTGGTCACGTAAATGTCAAAAGAAGTTGGTCATATTATTGTAATTACTTTAAAGGTCATCGTTTTCGGAAATAAATAAATATTGGACAACATCACATACATTACTCTGATCTCATTGTAAGTAGCTAAAACACTTGTTATGGAAAATCAAAAGTAACGACGGTACCACAAACACCAAGATCCAAGACAACATAGAAAAGTAATGAGCTCTTTTCTAGGCAAAGAATCGAACCGGGGACCTCGGAGTGTCATACCGATGAAAACGGTGTACCTACACACTACTCAACCAAGGAGGTCGTCAAGTAATTCACAAGTACGGTTGTCAGTCGCGTCTCTCGTCCGCTTTAGGGGTTGGTCGCTTACATCTTTCAAGTTCAAGCTATCTAGCTTCTATCAAGTCCACGAGCGCTGCAACGCACGTGAGTTGCAGCGGACGTGCTGCGAAAGCGATCCCACAGCCTCTCCGTTTTCTGTGCTGATGGCGGCCATCGCAGGGTTTTTAGTGAGTAAAATCTCACATAACCCGACATCCCCCCCAGGAGTGGGGTATCTATGAAGAATTTCACTGCGTGAAAAAAAGAAGCTTCTTACAAGTGTCAAAATTCATTGGATTCGTATCCAGTGTTTTGTTGGCTGTAAAGGACAAGAAACAGAAAGATAGAGCTTCATTTGCATGTTTTTTCCTTGGCCTTGTACCCCTAAACTAGGAGACCTCGTATCTTATGGGTCAGTGACTTTGTGGCCCATGATTTATTATATAGGATAGATTAAAATAGCTACGAGAAAGCATCATCATTTTCTATTACATTCATTTGTATGTATGATGTTATAACTTTGTTATGTATGTGTAGTTTTATTTTTTATTTTAATGATATCTCTACATATTTTTATAACAGTGCCATTATTAGAGTGTTATTTTTTTGTTTTTTCTTTGTCGGTTCGTTGATTACCTACGAATTTCTAATATATTATATACATATTTATCTACATTTAGATATTATATAATTCTATTTAATAACATTCTTACACTTACCCAGACATTATTATAGTCACAGTTATTTGACAGACAGTTATTTGAGTCTTATTTTCGGATTAAGATGTTATGTACATAGTTTATATTCATATTTTTTTAATTTACTTTTAAATAATAATCTAAGGTTCACGAAATAAATCCTTTTTGGAACAAAAACTCTTTGATCACGATAATTTTGCATGAATATAAAAGTGTTGTTTGCATGTTTGTAACAAGAATAAACCCTATATAACTCAGTCAATGATGGCAATCATAAGTCATAAGTTTAACATATTTAAAAGGTAAACGCCGAAGAGAATATATTATAAATATAATATATATATTTTCTCTACATTTATAAGACTATTAATGACTAAATTACTTACTGATTTTTTTTTATCAAAACGATAGTTTTTTTTTTAATTATACCTGTAATACTATCGTATCAGTAAAACTTTCCGAGTGCTTCTTTTTTTATTTTGATCTTTCCGTTCGTTATTTATATAATTAGTATTTACATAAATAATAAAGTTTTTCTTTGTATTAGAAATTCAAAATAAGTCTTTAGCACATCAAGCCTATTTTTTTTTATTTCCCATAATACAAAAATATTCTAATTAATTAAAAAATGATATAATTTTTAAAAGGACGTGGACTTTTAAAAATAATTATTTTCGTGGATTAGTATGGAAACACTGATTTAAAAAAAATATAACATATAAATTTCTAATGTATTATTTTCTATTATAAAGGTGTCATATAAAAAAAACATGTTTATTAACTAAAGAGGCCGTTGTCCTCCGAGAGTACATCTAGTGTAATGAGAATCGGTAAAGCGTAAACAATGCGTGAATACTAAGTCGTGATCATGAAAGAAAATATGGTATAATTTTAATATTAATGTCTTAGCCTACTTCCGATGTAAAAAAAAAATATTTTGCATTTAAATTTATTCGAATTTTAAACAATGTCTTTACGTTTACTTATTTTTAGTAGTTTCATACTTTCCTTTCGCTATCTTCAGCGCGTAACATTTATTGTATATATGTGATCTAAGTAACTTCAATTATTTATTTCTAAGATATATTTGGAATTAAATAAATATTCGGCTTTAGATTTGTTATAAAAGTCAACTGATGTATTTCACATATGAGATGCTTACTTTTTATCATCAAATAAAAACCTGGTTAATATCCCCTTTTAATTACTTGCTGTAATAAAAATAGCCGCATTTATTTAAAATCTATTTGGGCTAAATCGTGAAATTTGTTGAAAAACGATTTCAATGTGACGAAAAATTAGAATATTTCCATGATTGCTTATTCATGATATATGCAATACCCGTTTATAGTTCATTCATTTATTTTTTAATATTTTGCTTGCTCACACTTTCTGCTACTGCTTGTTCATATGATGGTAGGGCTTTGTATAAGATTTTTATATAGGTTATCACTCATCTTAATATTTAAATATTCTACCGCCAAACAGTAATACCTTTCATTTTATATTCCGATTTAAAAGACGAGTGGACTAGTGCCGCTGTAGATTCCAGGGACATAATATCTTAACTCCCAAGGTCGGTGGTTCAATGACGATGTAAGAACTGGTTAATATTTCTAACAGCGCCAATATCTAGAAGTGGTGATGACCACTAATAATTAAAATAAAAATAAAATATCCATAATGCATAAAATTCTATATTTTAAATTTATAAAAAATATACATAGTCTATGGTTATAGTCTATGGTCGTAAATGTTATGTAATGTGTATTACAAATTCTTTCGGTGAAAACTTGAGACAATTTGCCGTCTATAAGTGTAATTTGCTCTATCCGTTAAGCACACCATTTTATAATAGGTGTTAACGACGTGCTTGGTCTTAAATCTTTTTAGGATAATCACCTCTATTTCAATATATAAAGAGTTATATTTGCGTGCATTACTATGTAATGGATATGTATATTTTGTTTTTAGTTAGATTGTATTTTTTTTTATTATGTAAATTATGAGGTTAGAGTTGGAAAGATATCGTTGTTTCTTATTTTAAAATTATACGTTATTAAGTATGGGTTAGTTTTATTCAAATGTCTGACCTGAATTACTGTTTTTTTGCTCATATGTATTTAAATTTTAAACCATTATTGTACACACTATAACATGAGGTCATAATTGCGTATGAGTTCGAATAAGAACGACTTAATTTCATGTCGTTCTGTGTTATAACTCATCTCTTATACATCGGTGAAAGCAAACATCATGAACCTGCGTGTGCTTTGACTTGTTTCTTTCGCCGGCTTTTCTCAGGTCCGAGGTTCTTATTTCCGAATTGGTTGTAGACCTTTGACAATCAACAAGCAAGTGTATAACTAGGGCTATAATATAGGGCTTATATATTGAATGAAGGTTTTTGACTTTGGCATTGGTGTATTCTTACATTTGTGTATATTTTAGCTCGCGTACCTACTAATATTATAAACGTTATTCTACTAATATTATAAACGGGTAAGCAACTCTGTCTGTTTTTGGTCGTTTCAACTCACTGAACAAAATTCGATGTTATATGGTATAAAGCAATCTTGAACTCACAGTCCAATGTCCTTCACATTAGACTTTTTCATGCCTAATGTCTTGGAACTCTTCCAACGCGAATGAAACTGCGGACAACAATAAGTGCCCTATACATGGTATCTATTACAGTAATAGATACCCTATTCGGCAAATACTTTATGCATACATAGTCTTCTGACTTCTTAGTATTCATAGATCTTAATAATTCAGTTCTATAATAAATTGAGTTGATAAAGACATATAATAATACTTACCGTAGCGGTATAAATACAAGACACGTATCTTTGAGGTTTCCAACTAACCGAGTGCAAACGAACTATTTACTATTTGTGGTAAATGAAAATATTGTGCAGAAAATTGCATATCACGCGAGAAATTGAGACATGTACTCACGTAAGCTCGATTGAATCTAGTAATTTACAAAGAATACATATTTTTGATTAACTTAGAAAATTTCTAAGGCGTAGTAGTTACTTCTTGCGGTAAAATATTCCACATGCCCACCCACGCGAAGGGTCACCGTATTTGGCCCCTTTGTTATGTTATGTAGGAATACCCAGGACGCCTAATGTGCTGTTACGCCTAGTACACCAGAATACATATTAAAAAAACCAACAGTTCCACAAATCACTTTCGCATGCCACCGTGACTTCCTGACGATTGACCTTCCCCTGTGTGGTCCTCCAATTCCTAGGGATGATTCCCAGGGTACTGAGAACCCCTAAGTACCTGAAACGCCTATTAGAGTGGATTCAAGAGTGGTCTGGTCCTTAGTTAATTTAAAATTGACATAAATATTTGACAGCGAATTGGCAATGTATAGGAAAGAAAATCTTAAGATTTTCTAAAGCGTTAACCCTGAAGATAATCGAGAGATTTTATAATGAAGCCGATTTGTTAGTCTAATTAGTATTTTTATTATTTGATCTAAATTTAATCTTAGTTCTCAAGGTTAGTGGCGCATTTGTAGATGATAAAAAAGCGTGGAATTAACACCTGTTGACTTCCAGGCAGGATACATTACATACATATATAATTGTATTTAACTAATATGATTGTATTTTTAAATGTTGAAAAAGAGTAGCTACTGAGTTTCTTGCCGGTTCTTCTCTTTCCGAACCGGTGCTAGCTTTACTTAATTGTTAAATGACGATTCAAATGTGCTTGTAAAAGCCCAGTTGCATAAAGTTAATTTTGATTTTTGATTTTGTTTGAACTTTTGCATTGGAGATGAAAGTTTGGTAATATTTCTGATAACACCATTGTCTATGACCATGTCATTGTCTATGTAGATGGTGACCACTTACCATCAGGTTTTGCTCCTCACCAACATAAGAGTATATTATAAAATAAGTTATCACGCTGCGGTGATAGTACACGATAGTAGATCCAATAAGTTTTTCATTCGGATAAATGAGGTTTTACATGAAAATTTACACCGAATATGGTTGAATGTTTAAAGCAACATTCCTGTTATGTTATATTACGTTATAGAAAATAATAAAAGCCATAATGCTTTCAAGACATACAATTACCAATCTAAGGTACAAATTCTCACGTAAATGAACCTAAAAATATCCGTGACGTATTTTTTTTTATTTTTAAAGAAAAGTCGGTCAATACGAATTGATTTCGGTCGATTACACAATCTGTTAAATAAAGAAATTGATTATCTGTGCAAAACGAGACCGCGAAGTTTTGATTGGTACTCCTTTGTAGGTGTAATTTGGATTACGAATATTACTTTCTATTGATTATTTTTTGTTTAAAATGTCAAGTAAGAAATACTGTATTGATGACCTTACTCGTTATGATTTATAAATAGAATTGGTATAAAAACTAGCTGTTCTAAATGCTGTTAGGATACGATTTCGTGAGATGCGCGCCAGTGCATGTTAAAGTGGCGTAGTGTCAGAAAAACAAACGAATAACAGATTTTTTAAACGTCAATTTTTTTATAACATAAAATGCGAAGCAATGATGCATATATAGAAATTTGTTTAAAAAGTTTATATGTAATTTAAATTGACAAATTGATCACTTGATGTAAATCTTCATTATGCCCATAAAAATATTCGTTGGAATATTAACCATTTCTTACATCCCCAATAAGATGTTATATATTTCCTCGTGCGTTCAGACACACTGCCTCACTCACCCTTCGAACAGGAACATTTATAATTATTCTTGTTTTGCGTTAGTGTGTGGTGGTTACCTACTCAGATGAGCTTATTCAAAGCCCTCCCACATAAAACACATATATTTCTTTTACAAATGCTATACTAGTTTGGAACACTACTGTTTACCCCAGAGTTGCAGATGTCCATGAGCTGTGGATATTACTTTTCATCAGATGGGTCTTCTGCTCGTTTGCCACCTACATCATAAAAAAATCTAGTTTTCAATCATAATCACCTGAGTTTAACACAGGCACTTTAGTATACTAGGATAATAGACAAATGAACAATATCGATTGTTTTGCTCACGGTACATGCATGATGTGACGTCATAAGCTCCATTCCAATAGGTCATATTCCAACAGCAACGAACAATAATATTATATGACGTAAAAGTATAAATAAAAAAGGCAAGCTTTAAAAGCATATTGAATACGTATTGCAAAACGCTACGATGGAATAATTTGAAATTGATTTCAAATGATTTATTGCATTAACTTCAAAGAGATTTAATTCACATATAATATACACTTCCATTTTACTGTACTTAAATTACACTGTATTTTTAAAGAAGCCTTAAGCTGTTTATGAGGCTTGAAGGGAATGTCAGCTGTTATTTAGACACGGCGAAGGTATTATAGGTGAGTTTATTGGTAATGACGGTTTACGTCGCCAATGAAATCTGTTTACGCTAAGGGCAATCTTTGAACTAAATAGGTAATTTTAGAGTTCGATGGACCGTGTCGAAAACACTTTCCATTCGATTATTATTTCCATTGCTTACATTTCCAGCGGTCAGTGGAAAGTTCCGAGATTAAACTAATTTGTAAATAAATAATGAAAATTTAGAAAGTTTATAAGATACTTAATGTTAATTTTAGTCTTCGGTTATGTTATATGAGATCGAGTTCTGTAATAACTAATTCGCTCAACTCAGTCAGCAAAAGTGCAATTTCGAATGTATCCTTAATACTGTTCGAACGTCTGGAAACTGCAATCAAAATCAAAATCAAAATAAACTTTATTCAAGTAGGCTTTTATAAGCACTTTTGAATCGTCATTTTACAATTAAGTGAAGCTACCACCGGTTCGGAAAGTAGATTCTACCGAGAAGAACCGGCAAGAAACTCAGTAGTTACTCTTTTTTAACATTTAAAAAATACAACGTCATGTTAATTAAATACAATTATTTCAATTAATGTATCCTGCTTGGAAGTCAACAGGTATTAACTCCACGCTTTTTTATCATCTACAAAATCTTGTATCGAATAGTATGCTTTTTCTACCAATGTATTTTTAACAAACGATTTGAATTTACTAAACGGCAAAGTTAAAAATTTCTGCGGAATTTTATTATAGAAACGGATACCTTGCCCCAAGAAGGATCCATTGACTTTGCGGAGTCGGAAACTTGGCGAACTTGAAAGATGTCGATCATATTATAAAGTAAATAATGTATAGAATTCATTCTTATTTATTATCAATAGTCTAATAAATAGTTAAATATATTTATTATTTTTTTGAGTGAATATCTATTAAAATAAAGCTAGAAATTTATATGAACAAAATAAATGTGTAAGTAACTCTGTCTGTCTGTCTGTCTGCCTGGCGTTATTTGACGACCAAACCAATCAAAACGAAGCGAATTTTATGAAATTTGGTGAGAGGCAAACTTGAACTCCAACAAAGTACATAGGCTACTTTTTTGCCTAATATATAATAGCCTACCCCTAGAACACGAGCGAACCCGCTGGCGCCAGCTAGTAAGTATTTAATATTATTCAACACTCGTGGTCGAGATTTATCCAGGCTGCATGTAGTTAAGTGAGGAACCTCCTTACTTTCTTTTTATACAACTTGCTCCGATAAGTAAGCTAAAGCTTTAGGCGTTCGTCGGGAAACTTTCCTATAAGTTTGTTTTCCACGCAATATACTTATTCGCGAGCAAGTTTTAAATATTTATTAGGTGATCTAGTCAGTCATCCTCCTGCCCCTATTCCAATTTTATTTGGGGTCGGTGCAACATGTCTTCTCCTTTCATACTTGTCAGTCAGACGTCATCTCACAAGTAACATTCTTTCTAACAATATAGTCTTCATCATCGTCCATCCAGCGTTTCCTTGGTCGTCCTCTACCTCTATATCCATCTACATCCATGCTCAAGGCCTTCCTCACAATATGTTTCTCATTCCTCCGCAATACATGCCCATACCATGATAGCCGCCTTCCACATAACTTCTCGGCTATCGGTGTCACTTTCAAACTTCCTCTTATGTACTCATTCCTTACTCTATCCATTCGCGTAACACCACACATTCCTCTCAGCATTCTCATCACCGCAACATGCAAATGTCTTTCAGTCATACCTTTTGTAGCCCAACATTCTGATCCATATAGAACAGCAGGTCTGATCATGGTCATAATTAGGTGATCTTGTATATTAATATTTTTGTAGGTACTTAATCTAGTTTTACTAACATTTTTTTTATCTTATGCTTAAAAATATTCTAAGTATTATGAAATAAAACATTTACTAAGTATAGTTAATTCAAGATGGCTTTATAAACGTCTGGCGCTGGTTAGGTAAATTGTTATGTTCCGGCACGATAGCGATTGAGCCGGTGTGATTACAGACACAGGGGGAATAACAATTTAAGCTAGGTCACACAGTGGGAAGTGCCAGTGTAGAATTGCTTCTTGCGTTGTCTATGGCAGGAGCAGCGCAGGTGCGCTTACCTAATTGCGGGGGAAGTTCGAGTTAGCGCTAAGACGACTTTTGGGTTCGCATCGTTGATTCTAACTTTATATAATTATCTTAATTTGTAATATATGTACTATACCAAAACATGAAATTGAAAAAAAAAATAGTACCATTATAGTACTACTTGTCACCTATCGTAGTATTCTTAGTGTATTTTTTAATTGATATAAATCATATAAAAATACTTTAACATTACCTATATGATTGATTGTGTACAAATAACATTTATAAGAGAAATGATAGTACATTTAACGATAACGCTTTTATAGTATTCTTAGTGTATTTTTTAATTGATATAAATCATATAAAAATACTTTAACATTACCTATATGATTGATTGTGTACAAATAACATTTATAAGAGGAATGATAGTACATTTGACGATAACGCTTTTATAGTATTCTTAGTGTATTTTTTTAATTCATATAAATCATAAAAAAATACTTTAACATAACCTATATGATTGATCTTGTACAAATAACATTTATAAGAGGAATGATAGTCTCTTTCCACTAACGCCATCTGTTAGCGATTTTATAAATTAAGCATTTAGTTTTGCTACTTAACGATAGATGGCTTTTGTTGCGATAAAATTGAAGGCTAATATTTTTCTAAGATTCACACCGGATAAAAACAGCTTTTGTTTTTTTTATAACAAATTGATTTAAATTAAAATAAAATTTAGCCACAGTTTATGTATAAGTAAAAATCTATGTAAGACAGTAAGTCAATATATAGATATGGATTACATATTAAGTCCATGATCTAGTTCATATGAAGTTATTTCTTGCGAAGACGATCACGTTATTACCTTATTTAGTCCCGTTTCTGTTAACTGTCCGTCATCAGCGTTATACTTTAGAAGATAGCCTTAACTATTATATGACAAACTTGTAAATATCTGTTTACCTAATTTGTAGCTTCGCGTCGCGGATTACACGCCTGTCAATTCGAAGACGTAAACTAATTATATAATTATACCGCGGCTTCAATCCCATTTTAGGGGTCGTTCGTCAGAGCTCATCCTTCCTTGAGGTTTAAGCTTGCTTCGTATCATATTTGGTTTGGTGGTTTGGCCGTGAAAGAGTATTACACAGACAGATAGTGTTTCTTTTGTATATACAACAAGCTGTGTCCCCGACTGCGTGTGCGTTTGAATTTAACAAAAAAGTTATTGTTCAGTTTGCTAATTTTACTATCTATAAATTATTTATTATTGTATATTGCAGCTTTTCAACCGACTTCCAAAAGGAGGAGGTTATCAATTCGTCTGTATTTTTTTTTTTAGCCAATAAAACCCTACAGTATATCTATCAAAAAACAATACGAGAATACTTTAACAAATATGTTTTTTACAAATTACCTTTTACACAATAATATACTGGATCAATCAAGGGGCTCGTATCGCTTCTTTCTTTTGATTGTTGGGGCAAGGACACCGTGGCTGACACCGGCTCCAAATATACCAATAATTATAACTACATGATATAATCGTTAATCGACTTTTAAGTAGTCTAATATTTTTCATTTCATTTAACTTAGGAAGACTCTAAAAAATATGTTGAATACGCAATTATTTTTATTACTTTTTCGTGCATATTCATTTGTTTTAAAATAGTGTTTTGTTTGAAGTCGGTTTTTCTTTTTGTTAAAATTTTTATTTTGCGATATCAAGTCGTTGCTAGGAGGCACTCGACGTCACAGCGGAGTTTATTTGAATTATTATTATTATTTTGTCTATAATTCTATAATAAAAGTTTTTACAATTTTTGTCTGTTGTTTGTTCCGGCTAATCTCTGAAACGACTTAACCGATTTTAACGAGACTTTCACTAGCAACTATCACATGTTGTAAGGAGTAACTTAAGCCACAAATATATTTAGTTTGTTAAGTCAATAGCGTACGAAGTCGCGGGCACAGCTAGTAAATATAACCCAAAGCAGGTTTGATACTTTAAACGTAATAAACTAATTTAAATGTGTCACTTTCTGACATTTTACGGTCGCGTTCTTTCGTTTCATTTTACATCGATAGACGCATTCTGTCATTATTAGCTTCTAAACACTTTCTTTCAATAAAAAAATGTTTAGTATACTTTTATTCGAACGAAAGTAGTACGATAAGCATTTAATCATTATATTATTTTAGTGTGAACGTTAGATCACAAAAAAACGTTCAGATTAATTTATTCGTAGCGGATTTTGAAGATGCAACTTTCCTATTTTATATTCATTGCCCGTGTTTTAAGTTTCTTTAAGATCCATTCAATTATTTTTGATAACTTTTTATTATTGAAATAGACAGATGAAGTATTTAAAAAATATATGTATCCATTTTTTTTTTGTAGCCAAGACTTTATTTAGGGCGCTGTTAATCTTATTAATTAAGACAATTCAAAGTGTTGCTCATCAATTAAATACATCTAACCAACAATTTATAAAATCAAAACGTCATCGATAATAACCACACTGAATAGTAGCACCACATTTTACTATAAAACAGTCAGCTTTCACAGTTTTATTACTAATGCATGCATTTAATTATAATTGAAATAGTCGTTAAATAGTTTATAATGCAAACAAAATATATTTATATGATAAACAATTAGTAATGAGAACGCAACGGGTTCGTAAAATATCTAAAATTATAATAATGAAAAATACAAAGACTGGCACTTATGTGGTGCTTAGACGAAAGAAAATTTAATTACAAAGAAAATTTGACTAGGGGTTATACACCAGGTCACACCGATGGAAAGACAGGAAAGTTATCGGGTTTTCCATTGTAACCACCAAAGTAATAGGCCGAGTATGGGAAAAAGGAAATGTGTATAATGTCGTGACTCGGAAAGCGCGTTTCGAACGTTCTATCGGATTATGAGTGAATTCGAATGCATTCAGAGAGTGTAAGTGCACCTCCCATCGCTCACATCAGTGAACCCTTGTGTATATATGTTGCATAGCTACTGTTGACGTTGAAAGGACGTCATCATCATAAGGTGAAGTAAAGTAAATACTCTTAAAAAAGATCCGAATTTTTTTCCATTATATTCATCATTACATAGTGTAAAACAAATTTTACCGCTGTCTGTACCTATGTATGCTCGGATCTTTAAAATTGCGGAACGGATTTTGATGCGGTTTTTTTCAATAAATACATTGATTCAAGTTACGATTACAAGTGTACAGTAAAGTAGGGAGACACTGATAATTTTGAAGGTTTTTTTTAAAGTTATGTCATTATTACATTAACTGTCTGTAAATTTCCCACTGCTGGGCTACGGCCTCCACTTTCTTTCAAGAGAAGGTTTGGAACATATTCTACCAAGCTGTCACACACACAAGACACAAATAGGTTTCCTAATATAGTTTCCCTTAACCAAGCATCAGACGAATTATAAGCACAAATTAAGGACGTGACAATTTAGCGGTGATTGTCTGGGGTTTGAACCCGCAAACTTCGGTTAAGATGCACGCGTTCAAACCACTGGACCAACTGGTTTTTATTTTTTAAATATATTTTTTATCTATACAAGTAATAGAGGCTGAGGCTCTTCCAAATATATTGAAAATAAAAGGGCTATATCTATAATTCTGTAATTAAATTCAACTTTGCTAATGATAATTAATCGTTCTATTTGAATTTAATTATATAATAATTATGGTTGTCAAAATGTTCGCCTTGGTCATGATTACGAAATTGTTGAAAGTATTTAAAAAAAAAAAAATCCTAAAAAGAGTTCAACTTAATTTTCTGGTATTTTTTTGTTTTTATCTGTGCACAAGCAAATTATTACATATTATATGTAACATTGCATAGTTTCCAAAACGTAAAAATGAATTTAAATCCAAATAAAATTCGAATAAGATCTTATTTAAAGGTTCCAAAAACTTTTCAACCATCATTTAACGAGTTAAACTATAAATTCTACCCAGAAATTACGATCATACAACTCGTGTACAAAGGCCAATTGTCTTACGGAGTCTGTTTTACGTCCGTGCGAAGATGGGACGTTTCACTTGCAATAAATAACAACATTCGATATGTCTGAGTTTCTATATTTAATGGAGTTTGAATCGATAGCTGGATAAATTGTTAATGTAAAACTGCGTAACCTTTTACTTTCACTAGGCATGTGATAATTTGAATAAATACATTTTATATTTTACACTTTTATGTAAAATTTCTCTCTCGTCATTTTGTAAACTACACGCGAAATACTGTTAACATTACATAATATATATACAATATCCCTTTCATATGATATATGTAAAATTAGCTGTCACCCGCGGCTTTGCTTGCGTTTTAGGTGGTTGGTTGGTGTTAGGCAAAAAAGTAGCCTATGTTCTTCTTTGGACTTCAAGTTTGCTTCATCCCAAATTTCGTCAAATATGCTTCATTGATTTCATCGTGAAAGACCGACAGACAAACACAGCTTTTACGTTTCTATTATTAGTATAGATAATAGAAGTTAATGCATAGCTGTTTTTGGTATATTCGTCTATATTTATGAAGTCAAAATGGCTAAAATTAAACAATTTAAACTTCGGCGGTGAAGGAAAACATCGCAAGGAATATTACTATTATCAGATATAATTCTGATGTGCATCTTGAAGACACGTGGTAGATTAGGCCGTAGTGTTGGCCTAATATATTCATCAAAATAATTCAGTCTTAAGTGGTCAATAGAATGAACCACTAAAATTCACTCTGAAGTCAACTTTCGTTATAAAATTGTATATGCGTTAATAGACAATACTTTCCCCTGCCGCGACCGGTTACTCAAGGTTTTTCTCTATAATTTAATTTCTAAATCTTCCTTATTTAATTAAGAGTATACTGGATTCATTCTAGATTCCTAAAGCGATCTCTTCTTGAGATGTTTTATCTTAAACGGTAACATGAAAGCCATTGAACGAATAAGCTGAATCGTATGAGCAGTTTTTCTAAATCGTTTCTAATATTCTAAATTAGAAAGTGAGTGTGTTTGTTTGTTACGCTTTTACATCTAAACTTAATGAGACAACATTACATACATTACTCTGATACAATAGTAGCTAAAGAACTTGTGTTATGGAAAATCAGAAGTCACGAAAGTACCACAAACAGCCAGACCCGAGACAACATAGAAAACTAAATATAATCTACATCGACTCGGCCGGGAATCGAACCTCGGCATGGCATACCCATGAAAACCGGTGTACACACCACTCGGCCACGGAGGTCGTCCAGTACATTTTATTAAGGGAACACATATAGCATCTTAAACCTCCAAAATATTCTCAGAAACGTAGGTGACAATGACGCTATGGGCGAAAACTTATCGTTTCAAAAATAACGTCAACAGCTATAATAGGTTATGTATCGCCTAGTATTTTAAAAAGTAGGGGATCTGTCCTGACCCTTTGGTCTTATATCATCTCCAACTCTAGAACTGCTCCGACATTAATATTGTGTAGAGGGGAATATCGGGATATGCGCAATATTCCTAGAAGAACATGTCCTTAAAAAGAAACAAATAATTAATAGTACCGTTAAATAACATTGATGTACATACTGGTGGCTCACCTGATAGAACGTGATTACCACCGCCCATAGACATCTGCAACACCGGGGGGCTTGCAGGTGCGTTGCCAGCTCTTAAGGAAGGAGTACGTTTTATTCTTGAAGGTTCGTTAATCGCATCGGTTCAGAAAAACCGTCGACTAAAGCTGGTTTCACAGAGTGGTTGTGCGAAGGAGAAAATGTCTTAAAAATCGCGTTGTTGTCGATTTCCGGACAATCATCATCAAGGTGGATAAATGTGGTTTATTCTCAAGTACCTCGTTCGTTAGTCCAGCTTGTTTGATAATTTCTATACTGAAACTTTCAGTAAAATTCAAGTCATCTTCATAAATAATGGAACAATTCAAATATATCTGAGGCTTTAACAGTGACATCCAGACACAAAAATTGCTGACAGTTTGTTTTTAAATATTAACGTGTTCATATTGACTGTGTCTCTCTTTTTCTGTCTCTGACTGTGAAAGACAGTAAATTTTAAAAGTTAATATAAATTATGTTTCTTTATATCATTTGTCATGTTATGACAATATATTATTCATACTAATAATAATTTTCAAAGTTCTTTTTTATCACGGACAGTCGCAACAAAGATTCTAGAGAGCTAACATTTGGAAAACATCAGGTTTAAATGGAAAGTTTGACTTTAAATTAACATGGTTATTTTTATTATTAAAGTTATTAATTTCGGGATATTCACCATGTTTTTTATTTTTGTTCGGTGGAGCTCGATATTTCGACATTGTCTACGAATGTCTTGTTCACGAGACTGTCTCGTATAATTTTAAAGTTTGACTTTGTATACAATCTGTTTTTTTTACGGCATAGGTTTTTTTAGGCGAGCATATGGGCCACCTGATGGTAAGTGGTCACCATCACCCATAGACAATGACGCTGTAAGTAATATTAACTATTCCTTACATCGTCAATGTGCCACCAACCTTGGGAACTGAGATGTTATGTGCCTTGTGCCTGTAGTTACACTGGCTCACTCACCCTTCAAACCGGAACACAACAATACTGAGTACTGTTATTTGGCGGTAGAATAACTGATGAGTGGGTGGTACCTACCCAGACGGGCTTGCCTAAAGCCCTACCACCAAGTAAAACGTGAATCAAGTACGAGAAATTAAAATCTTACTGAACAATGAGACACTTAAGGTTTAACAAGCCTGCACAGTAACCAGTAACTAACTAAGTCACTGTTACGCAAAATATTATCCCGTTAATGTGGAGCCTGACGTATCATAACGGTTTGGCATACAGGTTTCAGAATTTATTCCCATACACAGTTTTCCAAACTATATCTGTTGTACCGGATGAGAAATTAAATAAAACCATTGCAATTAAACTTTAGTTTAGAAGTATTTCAATAACAAGAGAAAATCTGACTTATTTAAGAGTGACGAATCACAATAATTAGAATAACAGTAGACGAATGCAGTGTGCAACCGTTACGGGAATTTACACCAAAACCTTTAAATCGCTTAAGAATGTCAGACCACGATTTGGAACCTTTTACCTTCATTTAATGGAACAGATTATATCTTCACGACTAAGGTCATTCGTAAGATGAATGATGAATGAATGTATGTGTATTACTAGTTCCCGCCGGGCTTTGCTTGCGCTATATGGATCTCACTGAGATAGTGTGAAATTGCTATTCCACCGGATTAAAATTATTTATTCGTCCTTGAAATCAAGCCCGATTTATCCATTAGGCAGAATAGTCAAATGCTTAAACCTCGCATGGATTAAAATGAGGCAAAAAAAAAAAAAACAAAAAATCTGTAACTAATATTTATTTCATTTGATACCTTCGTATTATAGTAAAACCTTTGATCAAAAACTATGAATAAAATTTTATAAAGAAAAGAAAATATTTTTGAAAATTATAAAAGTATAAAGAGGCCTCGAGATATATATTGCCTAGGCAGTGACTTAGTTAATCCGGCCTCGATCGAGATTGCTATTCGATCAGGACTTTATTCATCAACAACCAGTTACATCCATCATAGCGTCAATCTCTATTGAATATAACACGAAGAAATAATATAGATACTTTATAAAATAATATGTTATTCAATAAATTTAATTCAGTATAATTACAGTGTACACTATGTTGTGATATTACGAAATGCTAAGCTAAGAAACAAGAAATTTATTTATGCAATATACTATGTGATGTTTATTTAAAGCACGGATTGAGATCAAGTGTTCTTGTGACCGTTGAAGAAGAGCTATTTGAAAACGATTAGATACTTCGTACATAACTATTTCGCAATGTTTTGATTGTTGCATAAGTAAAGTTTTTTGTCATTCAACGAGTATCTACAATATACTCTAGCTTTGAAGGTATTTTAATGAGATATAAAATGATTTTTACTTTTTAATTTATAACCGGAACAGGGTGATATTGTTTATGCTAAAATTACCATATTTATATTTTTATAATAACAGGTTATACGGTCAGAAATAAATATTGTTATTACGGTCTTGAACTATCATTAACGTGAACAGATTTTGTGTGTTATTAAATTACAAAACAGCTCCCTAATGATTGTTTTTGTCGTCGTTTAATTCATCAAAAGGCTAGGCGGACGGCGAGTCCATTAAAAAAACGTAAGCTCGGAATTTCTGTGTTACTAAAGACAAATATTACCGTAACACGGAGCTACGTAATGTGCCATACGTGAATGCGATAGAGACGATACCATCACGGCATTCGCCGGCCAACTGAACGCAGAGCCGCGCGCCGACGATGACCGCTTATTCAAATTTCGAATGCGAAATATATTTTTTTTTTTAAATATTTGTTTTATTTTTAAAACAATGAAACTTTTTGGTTTGAACATTCTGGTGTACTTGTGTTAGTGCTGTGAATTGTGTTTCTGGATTGCGTCTATATCAGTAAGTTTTTTAATCTATGTTTTTGCATAAAGATAACGTAAACGTATTTTTATAATAACACAGTAACATTGTTACGAAATTTTTGTTATATTTGTGAATTTTACACTTTAGTTAAAATAAAAATTTATGTATAAATATAATATTAATAAATACAATATCAATATATGAAATATGAACTGTACATAACATCGAAATAGTTTGATATAAAAACGAAAATACTCTTTTTTTATCAGAAAATTGCTAGTGTTGTATTTGTTTATTTAAAGTAGATTAAAAATAGGTACAATCAGTTTGAAATATAGATACTAACAAGAGAGTAATATTCCGGTAATACAATAAAAGATCTTGATATTTAATAAACATTGCGTACACGACTGTAGGCACTTACGTGCATGATGTTACGCTAGATTATGAAAACCGTTGGGAGCAAATGATAAAATCATTACAAATTTACAGTTTTATAAATAATGTAGCCAGCTATAAAAATTTAATAATTTTTCAACGAAATAAAAATTCACTGTATCATATAATTGAAGGATTAACAAATTAAAAATCATACACAAGCGTGATCCATAACAATTGCTAGCATCTATGAAAAAAAATTGAACGATCATTTTAGCGGGAAAACTTTATTTTTTTATTCATTTTCGTAAGACAGGCAAAAGTTGTTATTAAGAGTATTTTTTAAATAAATTTTATGTTATATAAAAATAAATAAATTAATTATATAAAATAATTAAAAAAATAAACGAATACTTAAATTATAAGTAAAGTTTATTTAAATTCGGTGTTATAATGAAAGCTAAAAAATAAACCTAAATTCTTATACGAACTGAATAAAACTCGCTTTAAATGATAGTCGAATAAATTAGTTTCTTAAGAATTAGGTTTTTCATCAAACTTTGTAGTTATGTTCGAATGATCATAAACTACTTACGATTAAGAGTAAGACAGTTTATTTTTTAATAAATTTCTATTTCCATTCTAGCTTTTTGCCTTTCTTATTTTTTTATGAATTTATTTAACTGTAAGTATTAATTATGTAAGTTATCCATCGAACTCGTAATCAAAAGCAGTAATTATGTTTTTATATTTACAATTTTACAATTTTTAGTGTTACTAAGATAAAATTAAAACCTTATTGCCTTATATATATAACCTTTCAGATGAATAAAAAATTAAAGGTATCTTCGTTCATTAATTAAAAAAAATATATTTTGTTTTATTTGCTGTTCTGTGTAATAATATAATTGTGATAACTTATATTAAAGATAATTTCAAGAAATAAGAATAAACAGCCATTTAAAAAAAATGAGATTAAAAAAAGGCCAAATTTTTTTTAGCTCAAAATAAAGTATTATTTAAAAGAAGTAAATAATAAGTATAGTATAAATATTTAATAATAAGTATCCGATACGTAAACAATTTTATTAATTACTATAAATAATTCAGAACTGATGCAATAGTGATGTATCTATGATTATGAACTGTTATGTACGTTCGTTGAAAATGCGTTACGATAGTTATTTACTTGAGTTCACAAATTAACACCTACATGCGATCGTTGTGATATATTAATGAGGTTTTATTAAAACAATTTGATGGTTCCGGCGTTATGATTAAATAACCCACTGGGAATATGGACTAACTGTTTCTTAATTTTAATATTCATTAGCAATGTTTGGCTCAAAACTATAAATATAATAATAAAAACAAACGTTAAAT
The DNA here is from genome assembly GCF_905220365.1 of Vanessa cardui. Taxonomy (NCBI): domain Eukaryota; kingdom Metazoa; phylum Arthropoda; class Insecta; order Lepidoptera; family Nymphalidae; genus Vanessa; species Vanessa cardui. The sequence goes on from NC_061139.1 coordinate 11,055,085, forward strand.
TTACAAATTCCAGGCGATAATAAGCAAAACATATAGTTATTAATAAATACATCTATATTTATAATAGAACACTATTTCACTTAAAAAAATTATACTTTAATTTTATATCTAAAATTTCGAAAACTTTTTACAAAAATTGATAATAATTCAAGAACTCAACTAACTCAACCATGTATTATAAAATTATGATATATTTATAAATAAATAATAGGACATAGATATATATTTTTATAGTATACGCTATAAATTTAATTATAAATAATTTTTGACAACGTTAGTGTATATTGATATAAAATAGTTAGTTAAGTTATTTTATAGATCTTGACCGCGTGGAATGGTGGCAAGAATGCTAGCAGCATTTCCCCTTTGAATCCGATCCTCTGGACTAAAAACGAACTCAGTGGAGGCAATAAGGCGAGGTGTTATACTTTTGAGGAAGCTTTTTGCACTTTTATTTTTTTTATTATTGTGATGATAATTCTGATTTAATTTTTTGGACAAATAATTCGTTTATCAATTAACCAATTCAACAATTTATTATTTAAAAACAATTTAGTGGAATAAGAGACTTCTCCTTAACACAAAATAAGGCCTTTGACCAGTAGTAAGAAAAATACTGTTACAAATGTTGCCATTTTCATTAGCATTTTTTTATTTTTACATATTTTGTTAGCAACCGGTGATCATCAACGCTAGCTAGTTTTAATCATAGCGATTTATTTCTGTGTCCGATTTAATTTCTATCTGAAATAAAAAAAAATAAAACTAGAATTTCTAAGCATTATGCCACGCCTCGTCAGACTATAAACAACTTTTTTTTATTTTCTGTACTAATATTATAAATGCGAAAGTAATCTGTCTGATATCTCTCCATGTTTATTGAACCGATTTGGATTGGAGATAGTTTGAGTCAAGAAAAAGAAGACTGACTTTTAAAATTTTTCTTCGGGTAGGATAAAATGGAGGGTATAACTAAAGTTGTATAAATTAATCGCGGCTAAATTCGAAGCTGGATGCGAGTATGCGGAGAAAGACCACAGTGGCGTGCACTTGGAGAGGCCTATGTCCAGCAGTGGACGGATACGGGCTGATGATGATGATGATGATGAAATTCGAAGACTTTTTTAAATTTATAAATAGAAACAAACAATTTTGCAACGGTCCTTGTTAAATTTATGCCTTGTTTTTGTAGCTTTAGAATTAAAAATAAATTTTTGTTATGAGATTTCGTCACACCCATTTGTTTACGTACGATTTTTTTTGTGTGCTGTATCGGGAAGATCGGGAAGTAGAGGGAAAAATTAAGAAATTATAAAAAAAATACTTTTAGAATAAAATACTTAAATCCCAGACTTGGCTTACTAATTATAATTTGCCTTTTAAATTACGAAAAACAGTTTTGCAAAATTACTTTAGAAACTCAACGTTTTTCGCTCAGTTGAGTAAGTGGTAGAGTCTGGCTTAGAATCTGGCGTATGTATTTTTTTACTCTTAATGAGATATTTATGTAAATAAGGTTTTATACGCTTTTGTTTTTTTTTTTTAATATCAACTACTAGCTTATAATGAGTATGACTGAACGATTTCTTTAGTTCTTGTATTATATTCATCAAAATAAAATTTAATATTATTGTTGCGTTGATTTGAGAAACAAAGAAAGTTAGTTTCATTTTTATTCATAACTAATTAAGAAGCAGACTTGAAATTTAAAACACTTTTTTTAAGAATAAAGTACTTGAACATACGTCATTTATAAAATCAACATTTTAATTTAATTTAGATTAAAAGTAAAGTAAAAAGTAAAGTAACAGCCTGTAAATTTCCCACTGCTGAGATAAGGCCTCCTCTTCCATTAAGGAAAGGGCTTGGAACATATTCCACCACGCTGTTCCAATGCGGGTTGGTGGAATGCACATGTGGCAGAATTTCGATGAAATTAGACACATGCAGGTTTCCTCACGATGTTTTCCTTCACCGTCGAGCATGAGATGAATTATATACACAAATTAAGCACATATATATAGTGGTGCTTGCCTGGGTTTGAACCCGCAATCATCGGTTAAGATGCACGCGTTCTAACCACTGGGCCATCTCAGCTCTATTTTATTATATATTTAATTTAGATTAAAAAGTACATTAAATTCACCCATGTCACAAAAATAGCGTACTAACTTAAAGTGTTTTAAATTGCAAAGCTTTATACTAACACCTTCGTAAAATACATTGCATATTTTCGTAACAGTTTTATGTATTATGGTTCAGTAGCTTTACCATTTATTATTATACTGATATAGATATGGATATCGATATAGATATTTGAATGGTTTTACAAGAATGTGGATTCTATTATAAGGAGAACGAGTGAGGAACTGAGTAGTACTTTTTATGATAACTCTACATTCTATACAACAAAGTCGCTTCCCGCTTGTAGGCTTGGATCTTTTATAACACGCAACAGATTTTAATGCTGTCTTCACCAATAAACAGAGTGATTTCAGAGACATTTATTATATGTAGTATATTTATAGTATTTTTTTATTTTTTTTATGGTGTAGGTTAGCGGACGAGCATATGGGCCACCTGATGGTAAGTAGTCACCATCACCCATAGACAATGACGCTGAAAGAAATATTAACTATTCCTTACATCGTCAATGTGCCACCAACCTTGGGATTAAGATGTTACGTCCCTTGTGCCTGTAGTTACACTGGCTCACTCACCTTTCAAACCGGAACACAACAATACTGAGTACTGTTATTTGGCGGTAGAATAACTGATGAATGGGTGGTACCTACCCAAACGGGCTTGCACAAAGCCCTACCACCAAGTATATTATATAGAGTTGTATATATAGTATATGCTTAAGGAATATTATAGTAGAGCAAAGACGAGCATTTAAACTTTCCAAGTAGGAAATAAGCAATAGTTTTACTTTTTACGTTTGTTCTTTAATTAAGTTGTATATGTATTTACTTATTGAACCGTGTGAAGCAGCTATGCGTGTGTGTAGCTAAGATTACATAAATAAAACAATTATAAAATACGTTTTGAAAACCGTTAAGTGAAATGAGATAATTTGAAATGTAACACGCTTAACTTATCGAGGTTTTTGATCGGCGTTTCATAGTTATTATAAATAATGCCGGTCGGTCTAAAAACAGCGTTGAACACGCTCTGATTCCCTGTTGTACGGTGGGCAAAGGAAGTCTATGAAATTTTTTTAAGTACAGTCAGAGTAAGAAAACCTTCGTTAGTTTTCAAATTAATTCCTTTATCAAGTCTTAAACTCTTAGTACCTTTTGAGTCAAAGCATCAAATCATTGCGACGCAATATGTCATTCTCGATCGGTAAAGTAGATTATTGCTCATACTGAGCACACGAAAATAGATCTTAAGGTGACGAACCTTTTCTTACCCCGACTGTACAATACGGTAAGAATCGTGGTATAGAGATGATATTGATGTCATGGCAACAAGTTAACTACCGTAATCGTATAATATTTCAATAATAATATATGTTTAAGAATAAATAATAATATTTACGAGTACGATTTTTATTTTGGAATGGTAATAGATTTGGAAATTGCAAATATATTTCAAGTAGTTATTTGTAAGTAATTATAATTCAGAAATATCAATTAAAGCCTCCTTTAAGCCCAAAGGCGGAGGAGTTCAGTCTGTGTTAACGCTCTCCGTACGCAAATATATAATAATGGTTCAATTTCGATAGTTTGACTTGATCATGAAAAATATTAACAAATAAACCGTTGCTTCAATAATATGATAAAATAGTGATAACTATACACATAGTGTTATTGTTTCAGTTTTTTTAGTTAATATTTTTTTGGTATGGCAATCTTTTTTCAAATGTCAATATAAAAATGCGTTCCATATAGTTAAACTTCAATTACATAATTTGAACTTTATTATCAGAATAAGATTAAATATACTGTATTAGTAGAGAATCCCAGTAACCTAGTTAATAGATCATTGATTATAGCAGTCTGTAACAACCCACCATTGTCTACGTTATATCTATATTTTGCTGAACATAACAAAAGACAAATTATTATAGAAATTATGATATTACCTTTCTCTTTCTTGTATTGCTTGTTTTTTTTTAAAACAAGCTATGACCGCTTTTTAGGGTTCAATACTAAAAGAAACCCTATTAGGAAAGCTTCGCTATCCGTCTGTCTGTTACGAGGCTGTATCTCATGAACCGTCATAGACACTTGAAATGATCACGGATTAAATATTTAATATTGTTTCTGCTATAACAGCAAATACAAAGACAGAATAAAATAAATATTTTAGGGGTTTCCATAAAACGAACGTGATTTTTCGGCGTTTTTATAACATAAATATAATATACGATTTTCCTTAACAATAATATTATTGCAAATAAATATATTTATTTATTTATTTATTTATTAGGTTTGCTAGCAGTTGTTACATTTTAATGATACAATTTATTAATTTACATACTAATTACTTTCTAAATGTACAACTATATTAAAGCAAACACGACATGTACGATTAATATATACATCCTGTTTAAGTGGTTCTAATTTGATAAAAATGTAAAAAATGATCACATGGTAGGAAAAATTAAAATTATTACAATTACAACTATTAAAATAAAGTTAAAACGATTTTTTACAATTTAAAATTTAAAATAAATTGGTTATTTAGTTTTCGTGTGAACTGGTGTATCCTCGTTATTGCCTTTTGATACGATATAGAATAAATAACCTATCAAATATGGTCATAGAGGAATAATTTCGTATTTTGAAGAACTGACTAGAAACTTAGTCGGTAACTTGGTGTAGGGCTGAATAAATGTTCGTCTGGTTCACTGGTTCGTTCTAACGTCAAACAACAACACTTAGTAGTATCATATTCTGGTTTAAAAGGTGAGTGAGCCAGTAATTATATCGGCCAAACTTTTACAGCCAATGTTTTTGGGCGTAGGTGACTAACCATTCGGTTCATTTGTTCACTTACAAAATATATTAAATATAAAAAAGAATTAAAACAAAATTATCAAAAAATATATGATGCTAGATGTAATAAGTCATAAGTAACACGAACGGAGTCAAGATGTGTACGTATAACGAGGGTTTGAAGTGCATTTACAAAACAATACAACATTCTTAACACGTGCGGTATTGAACGCAATGATCGGTGCAAATTGCTCAATCAATAACCGTATTCCATCAGCTCGCTGTGAGCATCTAGGTTATAACCGACATAGTAGAATGAAATATATCATATTATATACGAATCAATTCTATATATTTCATTGATATTTACAAATAGTTTTGGATATTGAAGCGTTACCACTGGATCGAAATGTGATGTAGTGCAACCAGCATGAAAATTAGTAGTTATTTTTTTACAAAATATATATTTATATGTATAGATTTTCTGTACCTGGGAGGATCCTGGACCGATTTCGATTTTTAAATTTATGTTGTGTGTCTTAGAGCCTCTGAAGATAGGACTTGTTAGGTGGAGCTTGGTTGGAAAGCTAATAAAATTTTGATTTTAACTGGATGAAGTCGAAAGGGCAGCTTGTTCTGTATAAGTTATTTACTAGTGACCTGAGATGGCCCAGTGGTTTGAACGCGTGCATCTTAACCGATGGTTTCGGGTTCAAACAGTTCAGGTGAGCACCACTATATATATATATGTGCTTAATTTGTGTTTATAATTCGTCTCGTACTCGGCGGTGAAGGAAAACGTCGTGAGGAAACCGAAATTCTGGCACACGTGCATTCCACCAACCCGCATTGGAACAGGGTTTGGAACATGGAATATGTTCCTCCTTAATAGGAGAGGAGGCCTTAGCCCAGCAGTAGGAAATTTACAGGCTATTACTTTACTTACTAGTACTTTAAAATAAAAAAATAATAAAAACAATTGTTTATTGATTCTCAAATTTCTGTTACAATCATAAGGCAGAGACCTTCTTTTAAGTTTAAAACCTGTGTCAGAAGGACTCGCTCTTCCCATAAACATACAATATTAATTATAAAAATTCAAATTAATAAGATAACAATAAAATAAAATAGAAAAAAGAACATGCAAAAAATGCGGAGTGAAAGTGTGTGTGCGTGCGTGCGTGCGTGCGTGCGTGCGTGCGTGCGTGCGTGTGTGTGTGTGTGTGCGTGTGTGTCTGTCAGTATGTCTACTTTTCTAGCATCAAAAGAGCTTCTGTCTGATCATATGTTAAATTTAGTAACCATGAAAAAAGTTTGTTTTTACAATGGATAAATATCTAAAATATTGTTAATCCTGTTATATATAACACTTGATTTTTTATTAAATTGATTGGAAGCAAACACAGTTTTAGTTACAACAGTGGGGACAATAAAGCGGGTTTTTCTTTTATAAGTATATTTTGGATCGACATGTAGTTTTTTATGACGTTTAAGAATGGCATGGAGAATATATAATTGCCTTACTGTTAAAACGTTACTAATTTTATATAAAGGGTTTGTGGGGTATCTATAAGACTTAAAGTGCATTACCTTTAATAGATAGCGCTGAGCTCTTTCTGCTTCCAAGAATGTAGTTTTAGCTGCACCTCCCCAAACTGATATACAATACGTGATAACAGATTGGGCCAAAGCCACATAGATTCTATGAAGTAAGTCAGTTGGAGCAACACATCTTAGTTGTTTGAAGATCCAGGTTAATTTTCTAACTCTGTTAGCAACTAATTGTATATAAGGATACCAGGATAACTTCTGGTCGATAATGACGCCCAGATATTTAGCAGAGTATACTTTCTCAATGGTAGGGCAATAGCAGCGCTCACTAGTTGTGTCACCACATTTGTGTAAAATAATTCTAAAGTCGTTTTTAGGTTGGGAGCTATTTTTTATTGTAAAACACATAAAATTCGTTTTTCTAGAATTGAGAGTTAGTAGGTTCAAGTTAAGCCAGGTAGCGATTTTAGTCAGTCCTTCTTCGGTAAAACTTTTAAAACTAAAATGAGAGAGCACCTATTCAAATCATGCATTGTTGTCTGAAGAGGCTTTACTAATGAGATTGTTTTAATAGTAAATTGAGGCGAGCTATTTTTCAATTACGGTTCTACACTACCAAAATATTACGAGTTTTTAACAATCCGACATATTCAGCTGCATCTAGAATAGTTGTAAGATCAAGTTTATATATTCCCAAAGTAATGACGTAGCGTGAAGCTCGCAGCTCAGTTTTAGAAAGTATCATTTATTTATTAGTATAATCATTAATTTTTATTACTTTTAATCGTTATCTCCTACATTCAATAACATTTTTTAGGTCAGTCTATTTTATATCATTCTACTATTATTGTTGTATTAATTTTATAATCATTATTATAATTATATATTTATAGATTATTTTATTGGAGTAAATATAAGTTGATTTCTTCGCAGGATATATTTAAATGTAATTGTAGTTTATAGAGATAAATTGTAAATAGAGTTGTGAGAAAGAGTTACTGCTGAGTTTCTTGCCGGTTGTTCTCGTTAGAATCTACTTTCTGAACCGGTGGTAGCTTTACTTGAATAAAGAATGTTTTTGATTATGATTTCATTTCCAAACCAAACTCTCAGCACAGTTTTAGTATGTCTTTGTGTATTTCCAGTATAAATAGTGTGACAATCTAGGAAATGTGAATCTGTTTAAATAATAATTATTAAAACGCTTATTATATTTCAATCAACGAGATTGGTGAATTAATAATGGGATATAGTTCGTGCAGCTGTTTGTCTTACATATCGTGAAACCATTCCGTTTACCGCTTTACCTATCAGACCATACGTGAGAATATTCTAGCACTTGTGTTTGTATATACGTCTTTACAGAAATAAAAGCCCTGTGTGGTTTGATAGTTTATATCAAGAATAGATGGTATGACCGAATTCATCATCATTACAATGTTTTTAGAGAAGACTGCAGGCTACTTTTCGTATCATATTCGTTTACCATCCTTCATTTATAGTACGACACAACTTAGGTGTAGCATCGGCAAATTCAATAAAACCGATAACTGCCGATTTATACAACCAATAGAAATAGCTCCCTATCGCGCCATTCGACGCTATTCATCGCTATATATATAGATTCTCGCGTCAGTTCGACCCGAGTGAGCAAGTGCATGTATCAATTAATAAAAAAAGAGTAACTACTGAGTTTCTTGCCGGTTTTTCTCGGTAGAATGTACTTTCCGAACCGGTGGTAGCTTCACTTAATTGTTAAATGATGAATCAAAAATGCTTGTAAAAGCTCAAGTAGGCTTTTACAATATAAATTTTATTTTGATTTTGAAATTGACGAATATATAAGGTCAAAACACATTACAATTTATTAAGTTTGTGTAAATATTATATTCACCTAAGAAATAAGAACAACAACAACAGCCTGTAAATTCCCACTGCTGGGCTAAAGGCCTCCTCTCCCTTAGAGGAGAAGGTTTGGAACATATTCCACCACACTGTCACCTAAGAAATAAATACTGATAATTTGGGAGAGCGTACTTAATTCGGATGTGATCGGTTTTACGAATTTTGCCGATGCTACATCTAAATTGTTTCGTACTCTAACTTTATATTGATTGATTAATTATAAACAACAGCGCCATCGAGGATTATGTTCAGTAAGCAACTGTTTTAAGTCTTACATATTGCTCGTTATAATAGAGCGTGACGACGAATTGTTGATTGTTAACGTTAGATGGTAGCGCTGCGCATGCGCAAAATGGGTGCACTATTACCTATTTTAATTTTGAAATAATGATTAATCTATGTATGTATAATATATATATATATAGGAAGCAAAATACCATTCACTGATTGCGTCTGATTTTTAGAAATTTTACGAAAATCCACCCCCTAAGGAAGTAGGAAGGTTTTATTTAATAAATTTATCGTAAGTAATGTTGCAAGTCCAGTTGGTATATCTATATAAAACTAAGTTAAATGCTATGGCATATTAAAAAAAAAATCTACCGTAAATATTAAAATGAAATGAATATATAAAAATTAAATGGATATAAATAAATCCGAGAGTCAAGATAGATACAATACAAGGACTATAGACAAAGATTGTAGCTTTAAAACCATCATATCGAAATCATTGTAAGGAATCAAACATGTGTATCAATCGTAGTGATATAGCGAGGTGTTTTATAATCTAAGCCATTTATTTAATGCGGAAAAGATTCCCAGCAAGAGTTATATACGAGCTGTGCTAGTAAATAAATTGAAGTTAGCTAGCGAATTTAGATAAGTCGAACTCTCAAGATTTTATCAAAATTATATGTTATTCTAGAACTCTGTGCAAGTGAAAGTGTCATCAGTCATATTAAAACGAGTTTCCTGTTTTTAATATAACTTAATAAAGTATAATATACACCTGTCATATTGATAAATGTATGTTAGTATGTTCATATTTTAATTTCCCAATATAATAAAGATATTATATCTGTAGCTCGCCTTGGGTGTATCTTTACTTTCAATTTGGATTTTTTTTTATTTTAGTTTATTTTTTTTTGTTTAAAGATGTGTCTTGATGTTTTATTCCATTTTTGAAATTATGTTTCATCGATAATTACTTGTATTTTAAGATATATTCAATACTTAAATAATCTTCAATTTTATTGGTAATGGGGGTCAGGTAAGGTATAATATGTATAGTACGGACTATCACTGATGATCGTACACTATTCGCTCTTCCCGTCTTAGTACCACGCGTCAGAATTTCTTGCCATTCAGCAATACTTAGATTTTATGGGCAGTGGTGATCGCTTACCACCAGGTGGTAGGGAGCTTTCAAATCTTGCTATTTCTTTTAACTGCTATACATGAGAATGAGTTGACAATATTTGTAGATCTGTCAAATAGTTTAGAATTACCTCCATTGCTTAAAGGTTTTTAAGTAATAGTATTTCTTTATGTTCATTAATTCCTTAATTTTATTTTAGAAATAAATATGATCAATGTAATGAAAGTATTACAACTGTCTCCATATATGTCTAAAAGAACTTGAAATTAGTCAACCCAATTAATTAGAAAACGTAAGGAATTAATTAATAAAAATTAACTCGTCTGACGTTTGATAACCAAAGATAATTGGTATGTTATTAGTTTCAATTACGAAAGCAAAATATTTTATATTGAAACGAAAGTGTATGTATGCTCATTCCGTGAATAGTAACCAAAAACTGATGCACGACTGAGCACACAGAGCAAGTGAAATATAGAGACATCATTGCGTCGATTATTTTGACAGCTGTCATTTATAATCTGTTACAACAATAGGTATTTTCCGTTCTCATCTTTGCCATAAATAAGTATACAAATCAAAATAATAACTATGTTTTTTTATTTTAGTACTATTAGTATGTCCAAAATGAATCACAATGCTTTCTGAAAGAAAACTGTACCATCCTAATTGTTATCAGTGGAGATAAAAGAAAGGTGTTATCTATTGTAATAATGCTTTTGCATGTCACTTCAATAATATTCGATTTAATATGATACTAACAAAATATTGTAGTCTTAATTAATTATGCGCTGGTACTTTTTTTGATATTACATAAAATTAAAGGAAAACTTTCTTACTTAAAAGATTTTTGTTTTGTAGACTGTTTTTGTAGTAACTGTCTTCTTTGTACGTTACAATGAAATCGAAGGTTAACGTAATAACCTTTTAATATATTAGTAGATGTAACTTCCTATGAGTGTGAAAAAGTACGTTTGAATTATGTTTATTTAAGCAAATCTCTGTTTACGCACCCATTACACTGTTTTCTAGCGATAGTAGCGCCGCCATATTTATCGAATACATTACATAGAACCGAACAAAGCACTCAAGCGCACGTCATCTATACTTATGTACATCTGCTTTCACATACGCGCGAGACAATACTATTTTTGCATTTAGTTCACAATATTCATAGGTTACACAACGAAATTTTAAAAATAGTAATGTTAATTTGATTTTTGTGTTTTATCTGTACGTAAATACTCTGTGATCGTTGAACCTTAAGGTCGTGATATTTTGACATTGTTGTTATGTGGTATATAATAGTGACGTTGTTTTTAATATGGCTGTTGGACAACTTCCGCCGGAAAGAGATGACCGACTCGTTCTCGCATCACTGTGTACAAATGTTTGTATCGTTTATAAGGTTTAAATAGTTTTTGTTTTGTTAATAACTTAAAGAGTACAGTGACCGTATAAAGTTTGACAGTAAGTACGATTTTAATGAAAAAAAAAAACGTATTTTATAAAACGTTCGGTTTATTTCTGCTTGACGTGTATATTCAAAAAAATTAATGATTAACTTTCTATTATTACCCCTGAACGTAACGTAATAACATTATTGATTTTATAACAGTATACTTTATGCTATATTGCTTGTATACTGTATGATATATTGTAACAGATATATCTTATCTTGAATGTTAATCTAGTTTAACTATTTTATTCCGAGTTCCAATTTATATTTTTGATATTCCTTTTCCTAGCTTGATAAGAGATCTAGAATTGATCATACCATCTGTCAATGTGTCTTCGTATACCATCCATATTCAAGCAATCATTATGACATTGATCATAGTGAGAGTTATTTGTTGAGAAAAAACTTGGTTTTCTATAACTAAAACAGCAAAGTTATTAGGAGTAACTGATGTAGTAGTTTTCTCTCTACATTAAAGTACAAGGTATCAGAATCAAAAGGCTTTATAAATTGCTAGGCAATCCGTAAAACAATACGATATTAATACGGTGTGTGGTGTTTGTATGTTAATTGTTAATGTGTCAAAATCTAGATTAGTTTTTACAAATCGAACTGCCTCGTAAATCCTCATGTCTCAGTCTCTCAATCCTAAAATATAGGATTTTTCAAAATTATGGGCAGCCTACAGTTTGAGTAATGAAGTGGTTAGAACGCGTGCACCGATGATTTCGGGTTCAAATCCTGGCAAGCACCGCTATATATATGTGCTTAATTTGTGTTTATAATTAATCTCATGCTCGACGGTGAAGGAAAACATCGTGAGGAAACCAGCATGTGTCTATTATTTATTATGAAATTCTGCCACATGTGGCATTTCACCAACCACCCACCTACCCGCATTGGAACAGCGTGGTGGAATATGTTCCAAACCCTTTCCAGAAGAAGACTTATCCCAGCAGTGGGAAATTTACAGGCTGTTACTATACTTTTCTTTTTTTTTAGAGTCACTATTCACATTGCCTAACATGCGTCGAAATGCACATAAAGCTTTTTTATGTCTGTGATCTTTCTTGTCTCTGATTTTCCGGTTAATGGGAGGAAGAAGAAATTGAAGAAATGTATATAATATATATCCAGTGCAGTTAGGTAATTTCCACTAATATATCTGAAGCCAGGGGTGATTTCTTAAACAATATATTTATTGTTCTTTTATTGAGGTCTTAACACTCAGCATGTTCTTCGAATTACCATTTGGTCAAGTTTCATTATGTTTTTAGAACAGTATTTTTGTTTAGTGCTAACTGACTCATTATCTTATAACTTGACAAAAACGTACAATATTTTTTATAAACATTTTTCAATTGAAAAAAAATACAATATATTTTAATCTAGTATACCAAACCAAAATACATTTTGTCGTTGGAATCATTGGTATTTACAAGACCGCCTTTTTTTGTTAAATCTCCAGACATCTAAAAAAACGATATCAATGATAATGATAATTAAAATTTCACTTTACAAAGACGTCGCGTTATTAGATCATGAGATTATTGTTTTTGTCCATATGTTCGTTTTATAATTGATTGTCTCGTGTGATTCTTGGAAGATTGACTAACCGTGACTTACTGTGCTCTGCTCGAGTGGAGATGGGTTATTTGAATAAACATAATTTGGACGAAATTATTTCAATAATACGTTTTGATGTTCGTAGTTCAAAATTATTTTATTATTATTATTACGTCATTTTGAATGAATTCATCCACGGTGGCATAAGGGACACCAATCTCAACTAAGCAGGGTATATTATAGTGCAAAAGTGTTTGGGTAAATACAGATGTACTACCTATTGCTTCTCTCTCATAATTCGACGAAACGGCAAATCCAACACCGGAAAGACTTCAAGCGCATGACCAACTGCTTTACCAGCTTTCCTAAGCACGGTTTTTATCACTTCCAATTACTAGATTTCAGGCTGTTAGTGAGCATTTTCTGATAGAAAAACTTAATAAATTTTCGTCTGACCGACTTGGGATGTCAACCCAGAACCTCGGGATCTCATACAAGACCAAGCCTAGCATTATATCGTATTGGAAGTTCCCGTGTCAGAAAATGAGAATGAGAATTGATAGTAATTATTATTTTTTTAACTTAGGAAAACTTTTTAAAATAAGTTTGTTAATCCATTGCCTATATATATATTGGTTAATATGACGCTAATCATACGTACTTTATTATATGTCTTGTGGCTACCATTTAAATATATATCTTGCATATAACATTCAATGTTGTTTAGCGGAAGAATAAATTAACAAGTGGGTGGTACCCACCCAGACGGGTCTGGAGAAAGCTCAACTACAAATCACAAACATGAAAACTGGTTTTGTTAATAAAGAATTTAGAAAAAAAACTATTTTTCTATATTCTGTTTAAAATTATAAGCAAGTTATACGAGGCATATATTAAGCTAATAAGACAATAAGGTGATATATGTATGTGAGTGAACATGAGGTGGGAAAATATTACTACAGAGTCTTGATATAGCGCGTCAAGTGTAAGTTGGCGTGTGGCAAAAACATGTACTAATTTTTTTTGTTCATTTATATCTTATTTGTTTTATTTACCCTTATTAAGAAAACTTACCCTAAATCTATTAAAAATGATACGTAGAGAATTATTTTCTAGGGATATATTGGTAAATAAACAAAAAAGTGGCAAGACAAAGGGTGTAGCAGGTGCTGCCACAGGAACGCCAACTTATACTTGACAGTCTGTAGTAAATCTCATTATCGAAAAGACTTAAGTCATGCGTATATATCAACTCGAATGTGACGTTTGTCTATTAGTAAATGCAGTTAAAAAAAGTAATACATTAAATTAATAACTTAAAAAAAGTTTAGTAAAACTAAAATAATTCATAAATCTCATTATTAATAAAATAATACTTTTTACAAAATAACGCCTGATTTTAGGTTGGTGTTCCATCACACAATGTTTATATTCAATCTGTTTATTTGAAAAGTATGCAAGTTTCTTATCATTTCTTCTTACTAGAGGTTGGTTTTCGAAACGGTAGTGTTTAAATATTGATGATTGAAAAACGCATCATTATAAGTTAACTCGAATAAAATACATTATTTTGATTTGATTCGATGGAACTAGATCATATTTATATAAGTAAATTAGTATCTACTTATAGTAGTCCTTTCTTGGACTTCAAATTTACTGCATACCAAATTTCATCAAATTCGCTTCAGTGGTTTGATCGTGAAAAACGGCGGACAGAAAGACAGTCATAGTTACTTTCACAACTATTAATATAGAAATTCAAATCAAAAGCAAAATAAACTTTATTCAAGTAGGCTTTTACAAGCACTTTTGAATCGTCATTTTACAAATAAGTGAAGCTACTACCGGTTCGGAAAGTATATTCTACTGAGAAAAAAAAACAGACGAATTGATAACCTCCTCCTTTTTGAAGTCGGTTGAAAACCGGCAAGAAACTCAGTAGTTACTTTTTTTCAACATTTAAAAAATGTAAAGTCCAATTAGTCAAATACAATTATTTAAATTAATATATCCTGCTTTTTATCATCTAGAAATATAGATTGTAATTTCCATTTACATTACGTGTTAAACATTTAGAAGTGCAGATATTAAGCAATGTTACAATAGTATTGTATGTTGTAGGATCATTCATTATACGATTTCGCAAATGAGTTTTGGAGCGGAAAGTTAAGTTAATTTAGGTTCATCACATAAATCGTTTTGAATTTAATGTATAATAAATATATGAACTTAACTTATTTCTACAATTCATACATAGTCTTTATGTATGATATGCACAATATATTTAATCAAATGTGGAAGAATATACAAATGAAATTGTATTTTGCTAATTCTAAGCCCATCTTCATCCAGTGTGCAAAGGGAATGCAAAAAATCAAGGCGGCGCTCGTTGATCTTGCATCATTGGAATTGGCTAATTGAAATTTATATTGGGGGTCGGGAGAACGACAATATATTTTTCCCTTAAAACGGATCTGGTTTTACGGAATTGGAAACACTTTTAAATTACGATTATATTTTCTTGATCCTGGTCGCTTCGATCAATGTTAACGGAGAGTGGAACTGTTCATGACATAATACACAAGGACACACAACAGTATATATAACTATCGCCTTTATCTGATTTCGAGGCATGAGAGTATGTAAGGAACAACTTGAAGATGTCTAAGCTCTAGGCAAGGGTTTCCTCTTTTTGAAGATGGTATGGAGTTTATAGATGATAAAAAAGCATGGAGTTAATACCTCAGTGAGCTGACTTATTTACCTTTTAAAAATGATATCCCTCGATAATGAAATCCCAAGACGTCAGCCTCATGAATATTTTTTGTAACAGGATGAATCAGGTATTATTTGTTTTGTTTTATTATATAATTTAGAGGCGCTATAAATCAAATAATGAATGAACTAAATCGATTTGCATTCATCTGAATTTTAATCGTTTTCAATATCTATAATCAAGTCATAATATGTTCTGCATTGTATAAAAATTGATTTAATACTTTGCTGATCAATAGTCATTTGGAATTAATTATTTAAATAATAAATATAATTCAAATATTTTGAGCAACATTTTTTTTAAATACACTAAGAATACTTAAATAAAAATCAAAATTACAATGTACTTTATTCATGTAGGCTTTTTACAGAACTTTAGGATTTTAATTATACAGAACTGTGTTAAATGTAGAGCCATCTTCTATCAAGAAGAACTAGCAAAAAACACTTACTTTAGCAGTTACTTATTTCCAGCATCAGACATACGAAGTTACGTCAGTTAAATACAATTCATATAATATATCCTGTATGAAAGTCAAATATTAATCCACGCCTTTTTATCGTCTAATATTAATTACTTAAATTCATGCATTAAAATTGAAATAGTTAAAAAAGTCGAATCGAAACAGCTTATGTTATGTTTAAAAGTTTGTTATGCAACTTGTAATTATTGTTTTTTGTCACGGAGGTAAAAATTAAAAAACAAATTAATTACTTCCCAGAAGATGCTCATCAATTCCTCGATAGATGGCCATCGGGCGTGCGAACTACCACTCAGCTTTACCTGCCGTACTGAAACGGGTACTGGTTATACAACCAATTTTAGAGTTACATAGACAAATACTAAATCCGTATTTGTCCTGTTTTTCTGGTAGCTTCATAATTTCCTCTGGTTATAATTAATGTTGATTACATTTTGCATATCAGTATCAATGATACTGATAGATGTTACAATAATGCAAGACATCTCTTTATATGTATTTATAATTCAAAATAAGGAATATTTTTCCAAAATATATGTTGTATGAACGTTTTAAATAGCAATTTTTTTTACTATAAAACTTAATATTTATGTTTTTGGCCTAGATATAACAGGTTATTATAACATTTTAAACTGGTAGCTAGGAGATGTAATAATGCATAAATGTGAGTAACAAAATGCACAAGACACATTTAGTTACATTGCACAGACACAGGTTATCTAACGTATACGAATGTTCGGGTACAAACCCAACCATACCGTGTAAAACAAGGGGCTGTAACACTCTCTAACCCCTTGTCATTGACACTATGCTTTCAAAAAACTTATGTTGCAGAATTACAAACACCAAATTTTAATATCAAGGGCAGTTGGCGTTTATTAAATACATTTTAGAAAAAAAGACTAGTTAAATACATTTTAGAAAAAAGTTGAAAGTTATATTTTTTTTTTATAAAAAATTATAAAAGTAAATCTGCATGTCACGGATTTCACTTTTTATTTGCTTATTAACTAAAACAAACGTTTCGCGGCGGGAAAACCAGTCAACGATGATAAATTATCGTTAAATACATAAGTAATGACATGTATAAATCATAGTAACGAATTAAAAAAAAAGGAAAATTTAGATAAAACAAATATATATATGTATACTATATCTTGATAGAAAAAAAAACTATGCTATTTAAAAAAAAATTAACGTAAGAAAATTTTACCAATATTGTCTCCCTATTAACAGAATCAAAAGCAAAGGCAGTCGTTGAACAGACAAAAAATATATAAAATAATATATTTGGATCTCTTTGATAAAATCGGCGACATTATTCTGCAGTTTAATTGTTAATTACCATCAGCGTCGATCATCAGTTATGTAGGAATGGGAGAAAGAGCGAGGCTGGCCAGTGGCGCAGTCGTTACACACGCGCAATTCGACATGGTCAACTGTACTTATGAACAGTACAACATTTGGTGACCGTCAAGCAGCGTGTCCCGTGAACGATTTGGCGCGCTTTTTTTGACATTTACATTTCTTTTAATTTATGGCATAGACTATCCATGAATTATCGGAACGAGTTTCGTGTACGAAAGTGAATTAACATATTGATCGTGCCGTGAGAGTGAATGTGAAACTATGTGTTGCATAAGCGATAATATTTTTGGATGCTGATGGATTTTGTAAATTTTATTCGATATTCAATCTTTTTATGTAAATTATTATTATGTTAAGGTAATATGCATAGTACATAAATATAAAAAGCCAATAAAAAGACACATGTTTTTAATAAAACCGTAATTAATATTAACCTTCTCCGTCTCATAAAATGTAGATTTTCTTTATTTTTGATATTAACAGATGTTGAATAATATTAATAGTAATTTTTTTTGTCATCAGTATTATGTCAAAAATATAACAATTTATTATTGTCGATTTAAGATCAGAGTATTGAGTTTTTAATTGTAACAGAAAATCTCTTCTTCCAGATATTTATTATTATAAAATATTTAAGTATTTCCCTAACATATTTAGTGTTAATAATTGAAATATAAATAAAAAACTTCGTTCTATTTTTAAACGACGTAAATAATTTGTATCTGTGATGAAACTAACAAAAAATATAATTTTAAACGTTGATCGATGCGCATACTTGTGCGATAAACAACGGGGCTGTTAAAACAATACACACCACAATTAAATTTCTCTTTAAAAAAAAGCATCAAATAATTGTCTAGAATTATTTGATTTATCTTTTTAGACTATATTTCTAAAAGTAAACGGTCATCAGATACATGCATAATTAAATTCAATGGAAATTAACTTTCGTTTTATTCATATACTTTATGTATGAGGATTTTTATTTTCATGTTTACGTAAGAGCACGTCATAGATAAATCACTTTAATTTTATCTCATTATAATATTAAAAAAAATTACATTTTAAGAATAGAACGTAACGGAATTATTTTTTTTTTTTATTTGAAATTGGATTAAAAAAGAATAAAATTTAAATTTAAATGGCTGAATGGCCTTCAGTCTATTATACTCACGATATTAAAAAAAGTAGATTGTATAATGGCGGGAATTTTTATCTTTAGGGTTTGTAATTAAAAGAATATTATTAGCATGCAACATGAGATAGAAAGTAAATTGTTGAACTGGTACCGTCGTGTAGTTATTACACGCTCAGTGGGCAGGGGTTGTTAAAATCATGTCGTTAATGGTTGAAAAGCGGGAAACAACAATAAGGTAGCCATGTTTGCTGAAAAAATGGCGCGAAATATTACAAATTAATTATTTCAAGAAAAGTTGTATCTTACTTTGCAGCTATCAACTACTTTTTTTACTGGCTTTTTTATATACATATAGGACATGGCTAACGTAACTTCTTTATTTTAAACGATAAAATCTTTCGTTGTATCTTCCAACATATAGGCTTACACCAAATAAGCCAATTAAATTAAATTAAATTTTGTTGGATTTTTTTTTATGTAAAAGCATCACATTTACTCGTATTGTAATATTTTTTGAATTTATAGCTTTTTGTAACTGACTTTACATTACGGTGCAATTTTGTTTAAAATTTACACGTGATGTCTAATTATACCAACTTATACAAATAAAGATAAATAATTATATAATATATAATTGTTTATTTTTATTTGTATAAGTAGTAATAATACTAAATATAAAAAAGTTAAAATTATAATTAAGTATTTTAATTCAATAAAAAATTATCGATTTCTGAATCTGCAACTATCTTTCGCCGTTCAGTGAGATAAAAAACTATACAGCCTTAATATATTTTTAATCAAACCAGACTCTATTTCCTCATATGTGTGGGCGTTGACACTATTTTTTTTAATTCCACACCACACTGTAATTTGCCTAATGTAATTTTCTATTTATCGTGTGACATAATCAAATATGTGTATACAAGAAAATCGTTTCATTAATCGAACGATGAGTTTTTATCAATCACGCGATAAAAAAACCTGTTCTGTATAATTTATCAAACAGTTGTTAAGTGCGTGACGTTGCAAGGGGTCATTAGTTTGTAAAAGTAAGAGTTGTAGTCGAACAACTTGTTAATATTGTTTTGGGGTATCTTATGGTAGGTCTAATTAAAATATGTAAATATATTCACGTAATAACACGTCTATAAATCAGAACTGTCTTGACGACTGGAATTTTGTCACATTTTTTTTTAATCCGTTAAAGGTGTCATCTTTGTCTAGAATTTTTCACAAAAAAAAAAAATATATTTTGTAAAATTCAAATATTCGATTTACGTTCTGGAAATCCATTTTACTCGTATAGTATTAAAGTCTAAGTTTCCATTGTTTTCCTAAAGATTAAAATGGTATTAGGAAACGTACTATGCATAATACTTTAACTGTATTTCCTTATTGTTTTCACAAATTGAAAAGTAAATGGAAAACATTTCTTTACAATCATTATGATTTACATTGTCTTGGTGTTTTTTTCTTGTACTAGCTTTTAACTACGGAATTGCGTATGGTGTTGATGTTTTTGGTTGTTATTACTCATCTGTTAATGCAATTGATGCCATTATATTTTTTATTTGTTGATTTGAAATGTTTTGAATTTCGAATTTCTGTAAAAGTCAGTGTTGCTCAAAATCTCCTATTAAAGGGATGGTTTTGATTTTGACTAATTTTATGGCGCTGGTTTGTATAATGGTATATACACGTGGCATAATTTTATAGAAACACGTGGCATAATTTATTAGACATACAAATTTATTCACAATAATTATCTTTAACAATACTAGATGATTATTATAAATCTAAATACAGTAAATGAAAATTCTCGCCACAAACTTTGAATCTGTGATTAGAATTAAATTTTGTGTCTATTGGACAATTTTTTTTCATGTAATATTGCCACCAGGTTTTAGTAAACTTAGCTGGAATGTGGTTATTTAAATGATCAGACATATACGCAAAGCTTAAGTTGAAAGCTAGTATAGGCATGTTAATAGAGTTAACATCGACAAGATCTTTTCTCCTCAGCCATGATGCTTCACATTTGACGCTCGTCACTTACATAATATCATTGTATCTCTGAGAATACGGAAGTTACCGAATAAACCTCGTTTCTAATTACGTTCAACTTTATTATATGCACTCATTACAACTCTGAGTGCGCTCTCAAACATTCGTACAAGTGTGTTAAATGACGAATAAAGAGAAAAATGGAAAAATGCCCAAGGAGAGATCAAAGTCTGACAGTTGCAACGCTATCGCTAGGATTTTGAAGGATTTCTGCAGTTGTTCAGAGAACGCAGCGTGGTCACCGGATATGACGTCGGACCGCAAGGGTCCCTTCTTGAAGAGCGAACTGACAAACATGTCGGGCATGCGGAGACGAATTATGACGATAGCAAAGAGGAAGAACAGGAATACTTCACCCGAACCGAAGCTGAGTCGTGACACCTTTGACAACAAATCAACGCTGACATCGAACCTCATAAATACAACGTTAAGTTCACAGACCAGTACAATAGGCAAAAACATCGATAACTTCCTAATATCTCGGAGGATGGTCGCACTGGATGAAGACATTTACGAAAAACCAATTCAAGTCAAGAATTCATCGTACGGAGAAAATTGGTCGCTCAGCAAAGCGTGGAAGAACAATAATTTGGAATTCTTCAATCGATCACCGAATCTAGAATCGAATAGATTAATCGAACGCAACCTTCCGCTGGAAAGGATAGACGAAGTACCAAAACGGAAACGTGATAGAAAGTTAAAGGAACAACTGCGTTACGACAGGAACATCAAACGTCATATACGAATACGCGTAATGCTGTCATTAAGAATGAGACGTTACGTTAAAAAGAGATTAAGAAAGCAGCACTTACCACCCAGTCAGAATACAAATGTGCCTCCGAGAAAATTCCCGCGTGGGACGCCGGCTACTTCTAGTTTTGGGACAAGGTCGTATCGAAGTGTAATGACGGATAAGAATAGTGATGGGACGGTATTATTCGATGTGCATGAAGCAAGGAATTCAACATTAGAGTTGTGTCACGACTACGAAGAGGACCTCGACACTTTGGATGTTGCTTTACGCGCCGGTAATTTTAGGTAGGTTTTTTTGCTCGTATTAAAATGAAGCGCCAAATGTATTTATGATATTAATAATTGACCAGCCAATTTCGAATTGGGGAGATTGTAACTATTTCCAACCTTATGCGAATTAAATTCTGATTATTTGGGTGAAAATTTTGATCTTACTTATTGTTTAATTAAGTAGCTATTAGTATAAATGTTCTAAGCATGATTAAACAGTCATTTAATGGAACAGAATTCTACCATAATTTATCTTTTGCAAATATAATCTTACTGAAATAACCAAGAAGAACTAAAAGAATCTTATTATAATCTGTGGTTTTCCGGAAAGAATTAAACACCCACATAAAAGTTATTATGCAAAATTGGATACTCTCATTAACTTACGTAATTGCTTAATACCATACAATGTTCGAGATTTTTTCGCAATTAAAATATTCAAATTAATTTATGCGTGATACGGGCAAACGAAATATACGGATGTTATAATTACGAACGATGTATCTCAACTACTGTTAGTCATTGAACTTACGGGTCAGCTGACAATAGCCGCGTCACGCTGTCTACGCTCATATCCGGAGTGTCCATGTTTAGGTATTTTTTACAAAATATTAACCTAATTTGAAAAAAATACATCGTTATACGTATTGCTTATGTTAGGCTTACCGGTAAGAATAGAGGCGAGAACAATGAAAATGATTTAAGTACTCGTTGCACCACTACAGATAAGAAATTAATGACAAACATTTAACATATTTATAACAATTAAATATGTAAGATTTTAAATTGACATGGTTATATTTATTACTAAAAGTATTACTTTCGGGATATTTACAATGTTTTTTATTACGAGAATGTCAGTCTCATGAACAAGTAATTCCTAGATAATGTCGAAATATCGAGCTCCACCGAACAAAAATAAAAAACATGGTAAACATCCCGAAATTAATACCTTTAGTAATTAAATATGTATTTTTAAACTAATGCGCGTGCAACTTCTGATGTGACATAATTGCACATCATTGCGATTCTTCAATTATAGTCTTTTCGCGCCTAAAATACTACCTATCTATCTTCTTTACATAAAATAAAATTAGAGTGGCTGTTTGTAATGTCACATAATTACTTTTTACTAATCGTTTGTGCATTTATAAACGGTACATATACCAGTAACATTTTTTACAAATTTTGTCTGTCTGTTTGTTCCGCTTAATCTCTGGAACAGATGGATTGATTTTTGACGGGACTTTCCCTGGTAGATAACTGATGTAACAAGGACTAAGTTAGGCTACTTTTATTTTATAATGATATATAATATAACAATAATATCCCCTGCAATATCCAATGAGCTGAGATGGCCCAGTGGTTAGAACGCGTGCATCTTAACCGATGATTGCGGGTTCTAACCCAGGCAAGCACCGCTATATATATATGTGCTTAATTTGTGTTTATAATTCATCTCGTGCTCGGCAGTGAAGGAAGACATCGCGAGGAAACCTGCATGTGTCTAATTTCATCGAAATTCTGCCACATGTGCATTCCACCAACCCGCATTGGAGCAGCGGGGTGGAATATGTTCCAAAATTTCTCCTTAATGGAAGAGGAGGCCTTATCTCAGCAGTGGGAAATTTAATAGAAAATAGGCTGTTACTTTACTTTTTACTTTTTTACAATATCCAAATACTATCCAGTACCGCGCTATGCCCTCGTGCATGCCATCACTTTGCTTCCACGTCGGGTGCTTCCTACCAACGACATAATAACACAAAAGCTGTCAAATACAGAATTAATAAGTTATAGTGAAACTGATCAATACATTTTTGTTAACCTCAAACGAGAATGAAGTCGCGGGTACAACTAGTTTGTAATTATTAATATTATTACAAACTTACAAATTTAGTGGAGAAAAATTTAAACCAACCAATATATTTTATTGGTTAAAAATAAACTTTATATTACTTACATGTACTTTACAATAAACAGTATAATACAATTAATGTCCATTGAATAATAAAATAGCACAGAAAATCTAAAATTACACGAATGAAAACGCTCATTAGTGGTTCACGTGGGGTGGATTTGGAATGAGAACCTATAATTACGGAACGGAAGTTATTAAATAAAAATATGAATCATTGAGAGTTTTTTTTCGCGGTGTTTCCACGTTTCACCCTTGATTGACAATTTTATATAACTTATTTCAATGTATTTTTTGCGTTTTCTATCAATTAAATGAAATTTTCGAAAAATACGTAACTTTGATTAATCTCCATTAAATGATCTGTGCAACAGTATGCAAACTATCTATATTCTAGAACTAACAAAAGTATAAAAAAAGTTGTTGATTTGAGAAGAAAAAAAATATGCATATAATGTACAAATACATCAAAATAAATAAATTAAAAATGATATTTATATAAGTTATATTATTTTTTAGTTCATAAAATTATATTTTTGATTCTTCTTTATTGAAGATTAATAGTTAGATCGATTACCCTGTCGATTCTGTATATCTATATTTTATAAGGTAAAATGGTATATAGTGGTAATATACACGCTCTGATTTAAAAACAAATATATTGTAACTCGCCGCTAGATGGCAATGCAATAACTATACCATTCAAGCGAGGAATCAAATACGAAATATATAGAAAGCATGAATATAAAATACTATTTTTTCAAACATTAGTAATTTTTAATCATTTAATGTAAAATCGGTGTTAGTCCAGGAAAGAATCAAAATCAAAAGTGGGCTTCAAGTGGGCTTTTATAAGTACTTTTGAATCGTCATTTAACAATTAAGTGAAGCTTTCCAGTTCGGAAAGTAGATCCTACCAAGAAAAACCGGCAAGGAAAGTTCCTTAGTCGTTACTCTTTTTCAATATTTAAAAAATACAATCATATTAGTTAAATACAATTATATATGTATGTAATGTATCCTGCCTGACAGTCAACAGGTATTAATTCAACAAACAAACATATAATCGTAATTTTATAAACTTGTTATGATTATTTGATGAACAATCAAATATGTATCAGAATATTATAAGTAGATCGACAAATGGGCTACCTGACGGGTAAGTGGAAACCACAGATAACATCGGCGCTGTATGTAAATCCTTATACCTATAACACTGATGTGCCACCAGCCTTGGGAGCTAAGATGTTATGCTGTTGTGCCTTTAGTTACTCTGGCTCATTCACCCTACAAACTGGAATACGATAATGCTAATTATTTATGTGTAGTATAGTAGCATTAGTAGTTTCTGTCCAGACGGGCTAAGCCCGTTTGAGCAAACATGATACGAGCGAAAAAATAGAAAAGATAATATTTTTTTATATTGTAAAATTATTTTCGCTGTTGAATGAATAATGAGGCATAATTTACAATACCTATTTAAAAAAAATAGCAAATTGGGGATTTTATGTGTTAATTTGATTTTAAAATAAAAGTTGTTACTTACTTTCATTTAGAGCCATTTAATAGTGTTGTTTTAACATAATAAAACTTTAGTATTGCGTTATTAAAACAACACCACTTGATGACTCGCTTCATCGCATGTAAAGTGCTACTAAAATCATCGTAATAAAATGATTATTATATATACTACATGTGTATCAAACCGATTTAATGTTGTAAAATCGTAAAGTTCTGTATTTAATACCAGTTACGTGAAAATGGGCTAATCGTCTAACGGTTTGCATTAAGTATACGTGCAGCGCCATCTAGTGAACAGTAGCGTAACAAACAATCTCTACATTCAATATAGTTCGATCATCTGAAAATAGATGGCGTTGTGCATGTTACAAAAAAGCGTTGAAGTCTTTTATACGTGTAAAACGAAGCTTACTACGAGCTTTAAAAATGCATTGTCTACTTATTTCAGTGATTTTTAACTGATACTAAACATTTAATGTATTGGTTAATTTACACCTTAAAGAAGCTGCTTATATTAATAATAATTTGAGATAATATTTTATTGTGAAAATGTAGATTATGAGAAAAAGTGAATTCGTTATAAATACAAATTTGAAGGTTTTGATGTGAAATTCTTACAGGAGCGGTCGTTTAGCTGTCGAGGGCTGGTGGTGTGGGCGCGCGATGGCGGGCGGGCGCGCCAACAACGGCGCCTTGGCGCTCCACTACGCAGCAGCGAGGGGCTGCCTCGACTGCGTGAGGCTTCTGGCCAATACTACACCTGATGTTTCGTAAGTTTTAGAAATATAACAATAAGTAAAAATGTATCCCATTAAAAAACCTAAATGTAAAATGAGAGCCCAGTTCAATATTATGATATACGACTAGAGAAGTGAGATCTAAATAGGTGCCAAGTTTAGTGGTCCTTTATGAAATTTGTTTATTACTAAATAAAATATAATTTCTTCTTATAGCTTAGGATAATATTTTGTCTCGATGTATTTTTTGTCTCAATCAGCGCCAGAGGGAATATTGAAAAATCGTATTTTGATTCTAAATGTTCTACGTTACGAAATATATTAATTCTTATTAATAAGATTTCGTTATTACAATAAGCACAAGCTTATTGTAAAGCGCAATTACATCTGTTTTTAAAGCGTTCGTTATTTATTGAATTGAGATCAAAACCCGCAGTATGTTTTTAGTCTATTATCTATTTTCAGTAACAGTACAGTTCATAGTTTATGGAACAACGATTTACTATTTTATATAAAAATATACACAAATATTCATTACTGATTTTGTAAAAAGTAGTAATTTATAATGATATGTCATTTGGACTATTGCTACATAAAACAAAGTCGCTTTCTCTGTCCCTATATCCTTATGCTTTAATCTTTAAAACTACGCAACGGGTTTTGAGGAGACTTATTTTAAAAGATGCATTGATTTTAGAAGTTGGTAATGTGATGCCGTAAATAAACAAATTCTGTGGTATATTAAGTATCAATATTGCAACCGTGCGAAGTCGGGGCGGGTTGCTAGCTGGTAATAAATTAGTCTTGCATTCGGAGTAGGACCGTTGCACCATATCTGTATCGCCTGAGGCTGACATTACTGCCTCACGTACATAATGAATACACGAAATATATCGTACCAGTCTGTCTCAACTCCACTTGCATTTGATGCCTCGATATTAACTGTGCAATCGATAATACGTACTAAAATTTCACCACTAAATACTTGACTATATTTTGCGTGTGAGTGATTTAAAAAAAATAGCAAGCCATATTAAATTTTATCATATCAAATATGTGTACACCTCTTTTATTAACGCTGAATCTATGTTGTTTTTATTTATTTTCTGTGGTGTACAATCATTACATAGTATAAAACAAAGTCGCTTACCGCTGTCTGTCCCTTATGCTAAGATCTTTAAAATTACGCAATAATTACGCAAAATTTTGATGTGTTTTTTTTTATAGATAGTGATATTCGAGAGGAAGGTTTTTGTATATAATACATAGACAATATAGTAAAGAAACATTAATAATTTTAGTAGTTTGTAATGTGATGTTGTAAATAAACAAGTTCGGTAATATATTTAATATCAATATGGGACACGTGCGAAGCCAGGGCGGATCGGTAGTATAGTATAAAGTAAGTAATTATCTTTAATTGGCCATGCCATGTTTTAATTGATACGTGCTTTTTATATTCTCAGAAATAATAATAATTGGAAATGTAATCTCATATGCGTTTCAAAACCGTTATAAGATTTTCTAGTACGTATATTTTATAGAGGTTAATGTTTGAAAACGACTATAATACATTTTCTATCACAAGATTACTGAATCGTTGATATAGTTTAGTCACAGCTTCAATAGCACCACTGAAGCGTTGTATGTGTGGTACGTGTATGGTCATAATGACTGAGCTTTTTGTATGATTATCAGCCAATAACTGTCCAATCACGAACGGTAACGGACCCATATATAACAGTTTGTAATAATTACGAATTAATTACTATATTTATTAACCAGTACCGTGACTGGACTTTAGATAACTTTTAAGCATATATATATTGTATGATATATACAGCAGTACTATTAGCTCTCGCGTGTTAAGCGTTCATATATCATAATAAAAACGTTTGCGTTAATGACATTTGGAAAAGTGGCCATAATGATTACGTTGAAATACATATCATCATATGAATAGTTACTTTTTTATATTCATAAACATATACAACATAAATAAAAAAATACAAATCGTTGCTCAATACTTCTGGTAATAATACTCTTTGCAATTAGTAATATATTTTCATTGCTTATCATAATTAACTTTATGAATGACAGATAAAATGAAACCATTAAGTGATTTTTTTATCTATGATTACACGAAGACATCGCATCTCAATTTTTATTAAATGCTCTTATAAGAAACGCCAGTACCGGTGAAAGCGTTACCGAATTAATTGCGCTTATCCAAGATCGTACAATCAGAGCATCTTCACACTCGAAGGATCGCTACTACGCTTATGAGAGCCTGGTACTTTAGATCAGTCAATCTTTGCATATAAAGAGGCTTTTGTCTTATATTTGTTTCTTTAAACAGTCTATTCTAATCAGCAATACTGTTCTGATATAACTAACTCACTTTAAAATTCATTTGTGGAACATAAGATACTGACTGACTGATTATTTTAGTCAATGTCGTCATAAATATCTGACTTTAAAGAAAACGTTCCCTAATGTGTTTTGAGTTTGATGTTCCAGAATTACCTCTGTATAATTTGTACTTAGTTAAAACGAGAAATTTTTGGACACACAAACTCAACCAATGAATTACATTAG
This sequence comes from Vanessa cardui, assembly GCF_905220365.1. Classification (NCBI taxonomy): domain Eukaryota; kingdom Metazoa; phylum Arthropoda; class Insecta; order Lepidoptera; family Nymphalidae; genus Vanessa; species Vanessa cardui. The sequence goes on from NC_061139.1 coordinate 11,083,514, forward strand.
ATTGTAATCCCAGTAGAAGTTCTTTTAAGCCTCTTCCGTGCTTTATGTATTAATCACATGAATGTGGCACGAAATCATATTATCAAGTCAAAAGGCAGAAATAAAGACGTAACCTTAGCGTGTTCGTTTAACATTTTCATAATGCCATAAATAATTGGGCTATTGTAAAATGTCAAAAGTTAAAAACAGATATTTAACTCGTGAGCCTAAAAAAAATAAAACCACAAATCACAACACAGTGAACACGAGATCGGTTCATTCTAAATATTTTTTCTTAATGTGCCTCTAATCCCTAGATATAAAATTACATAGGTATAACACATGTTAGCAACCGCTTGCCTGTAGGTGCCACTAAAAGCCTAATTCAATAAAGCATACTTTGATTCCATCATAAAAAATCGTTCGACGCGTCAAAAATTTTAGTTTTATTATTTATTTTATCTAGGTACTTTGTTCATGTAAAGTAAAGTAAAGTAAAAGCCTGTAAATTTCCCACTGCTGGGATAAGGCCTCCTCTGCCATTAAGGAGAGGGTTTGGAACATATTCCACCACGCTGTTCCAATGCGGGTTGGTGGAATGCACATGTGGCAGAATTTCGCAGAAATTAGACACATGCAGGTTTCCTCACGATGTTTTCCTTCACCGCCGAGCACGAGATGAATTATAAACACAAATTAAGCACATATATATAGTGGTGCTTGCCTGGGTTTGAACCCGCAATCATCGGTTAAGATGCACGCGTTCTAACCACTGGGCCATCTCAGCTCTGTTCATGATAAAACTATTAATTATTATTAATAGCGAGAACAGTCTTAACGACTAAAAAAATACTTTAATCGACTAATTATAACAGAAATTATTTTAAAAAGGAACTCATTATGATCTAGCCTATTATGCGTGTATAATTAATACGTATTACTTATTGTCACCGTCAGAAATAATAGCCCTAGAGGTTAAATTATATGTTTTAAATATAATGAAATATTACTTTAATATATAACTTATTATCTTTCTGGTGAAATGCTTTTAAATATATAAAAATTATGTAAAATCACGCGAAGCTCTATAAGTAAGTGGGTAAGAACTCTTTACTAGAAGGGAGAGAACATATTATTTAAGGAAGCGGATATAATACCATCACTATGAATATATTGATTTTTTCAAATTGTATTTAAATGATTGTGTATTTTAAAAATGGAATGATTGATTGAATGAATGAATGAAAAAGCAAAAGAATGATTTTGTATTTTTTTTTAATAATACGTTACCCCAACCAAAAATTACAAATTTGGCAAATTTTGTTATTATAGTTATTTATTTATTTCTAGTAGTGGTTTTCATAACAGTACACATAATATAAGGTTACCTTTATATATATTTCATATATCGCGTTACGTTGCACGCATAACAGTTATATTTAGTAGCGGACATCAAGAAAAGCGGATTAAAATTGAGGTGGAAATGGGTCGCTTGTGGCTATGTTAGCAGCTTGAAGCATAATGTCTATCACTTACAGCGCTTACCTGCAGCTACTAAAAAATCCGCTGCCGTGTCCCGCTTCGCTAAATACTATGCTACGTTCTAAGCAGAACTCATTTGCTCACCTAGAATTGCATTAGTCGAGTGAAATTTTACACTGCGAACGCTCGTACCGGGTGCAATGTGCGTGAGTGACCGATTACTGGCTGTTCTGTCGTCTGTATAATATTTTTGTTAATCTGTGCTCATTTTGTGACGATGACATTTGATTGACATTACTCATTAGGTTCTTTTCGTGTTCAGAATGCTTTTGAAGGTGTTTTTTCATGTACATACATAAATCGAAATTAATTTTTGCTTTTTAATTTCTAAGTGTTTTCCAATTAGTTTTTTTAAAAACCTTTTTATCTAGTAGTTTGATAAATTAAAATATATATATTCAATTTCCAATATAGTTTGTTATATTTTGATATGTTACAGAGTTAATCGTTATTTTTAGTCTGTACCTGTTACTTTTACGGAAGTGATATCAATCAGAACATAACAATAATATAAGTATTAAGGTCAAGTGCATACACAACAATAAGTCTCTTAACAATGAGCGTTTGTTCATCTTGCGTTCGTAATCTCTCTTCCGATTGAATTAAAAGTCGTAATAATCACAATTATATAGAGCAATGCACGTTAATTTTAGGTCACGTGATTTCGAATCAATTTTTTGCAAATAATATCAAGTCTTTAATGACAGACTTTTAATATGTTATAAACATATAGCATTTACATAATCTACTTTTTTTTTAAATTTAAGTTGAGTTTATACATCGTTCCTATGCATAATAAACCGAAGTCATATCTGTTAGATCATCATCATCATCATCATCCTCCTGCCCTTATCCCAATTTTATTTGGGGTCAGCGCAGCATGTCTTCTCCTTCCATACTTCTCTGTCAGACGTCATCTCACAAGTAACATTCTTTCTAACCATATCGTCTTTCACACAGTCCATCCATCGTTTTCTTGGTCGTCCTCTACCTCTATATCCATCCACATTCATACTCAAGGCCTTCCTCACAATATGTCCCTCATTCCTCCGCTTATTTTATTTTATTATTACAGATTATTAAGTCATATCTGTTAGATAATAACCGGCAATTTGTTATTTGGTACTGTCATTAATTCATAGTTACAACTTTATTGATTTATAATTGTTAAGTTAATGCTTAATTTGTTCAATATCCCATTAGCTTATCTTTGATTGCCTTACCAGCTGAGTACCACCCACTCATCAGATATTCAACCGCCACACAGCATAGCATTACAAGGAATACACCTTAGTTCCCAAAGTTGGTGCATAGGTAATAAAAGGAATACTTAATAATTTTTTACATCGCCGATGTCAGTGGGTGGTGGTCACCGCTTAACATCAGGTGGTCTGGTCTGTTGTCTACTTATAGCGTAAAAAATACAATCTTTCTTTACAAATTGTATTATTTTTCGGTTTGTATTCTTAATTTATTTTTACCATGTTTTTTTTTAACTTCAATCGTCAGTATTGAATACTAATACCATTTCAATCCTAATCGTAACTTAATTTCTTTTCATTTTTACTGTGTTATATAATATAAAATATCCAATGTTGTAAATAGGAAAGAGTTTGCTGTTAAAGATACGAGTATAAAAACTAGACCGTAATATTTTAAATCGTATTAATAAAATGTTTTGTTCCGTTTAATTGTAGGGAAAAAATCGTTTGTTACCGGTTTTATTCTGTATACGGTAAATGAGGCTTAATAGTCCATTAATTTCTTTCATCGTTTCAATAAAAGTAATAAATTAGCAAAATATTATCGTTAGCAGCAATTGTCTTGGAATGTTTTTTTTTTTTTAAGTATGAACAATATATTTTACGTAAATATGCAAAGGTATCATTTATGAGGTTTCATAATTAATCATTATGTATGTACATATATGTATATGAAAGCCTATATGCCGTTTTTTTAATTTTAATTATCTTTTAAGGTCTATTTTCGTGTTCAGGTAATTAATTACCTTTTTAATTTAAGGCCTTAAATTTGGTTTTATTAATTGATAATATTTGTTTATTAATAATAAGTTTAATTCGATTAGTGTAAAGTTTCAAATACCTTTCGATATTTCATACAAACTGACAATGCGCGTGCGCAAATGTGCCGCTTCGTTTCCTCTCAGCTATTTGATAAATCTTTCTGGTTCTAATGGATTACTTGTCAATTGGAAAATTGTTTTTATGTACGTCTAACTTGATTGCATATAAGTAGACGTTTTCACTTGAAACGAACGTTTGTTACAATTTATCTGTCGTATGACAGGTATCACTTAAGTAAATAATATAAGAATATATATAATGTAATGTTACAAGTTTAATTTTTGTAATCAATGTGATGTGAAGCTGTAATGTTACGCTCACTTTAAATATAGATAGTATACAGCTATAATTATGGAATAAGTAGGTGTGTTGTTAACTCTCGTGACGTCACAAAATGACCACAGATTAAAAATTGTTGTCAGGTTAAACTGAGAACTTTTGAAAAAAAGTTTTATCTTGTGTGTAACGAACACGGAGTTGTGTAAAAGAGTGCGAACCAAGCGATTTGTATAGTGATGATATTATGCTCTAAGAATTAAACTGGAAATCAAGATGGCGACTTGTCCACGCCGCGAGCGCCCTCTCCGGGCTTCGACTACGCGGCTTAAGTATTCAAAAACAATACCCGCTAGTACTGTCAGGTAATATCTATTATATGTCCTTTCAAATTATACTTATACTACTACTACTACACTGTAGTAGTGACTCGTCCTGACTTCGCGTGTATCCAATAACATATGACATTACAGTAGATACTTATAAAATTAACAGTGTTTCTTCACTAAACTCTGCATGTATTATATACAAAAACCTTCCTCTTGAATCACTATATCTATTAAAAAAAACCGTATTAAAATCCGTTGCATAATTTTAAAGATTTAAGCATACATACGGACAGAGTGATAAGCGACTCTATTTTATACTATGTAATAATTGTATACCGCACTGAAAGTACGAAAATACAATATATTTAGCGTCGCACCCCGGCTTTACACGGGTGCACGATATAAATACATATATCTTATACCATACAGTACACAAGTATTAGCTTTCTACAAGTGAAACAATTTCAAGTATTTCATCATTAGTTCCGGATGTTACCCCGTGCATACAAACAGACCAGCTTTTCCTATTAATAATGTCAGTATAGATTTAAAATTCAGTTATGCTTGTGAAAATTCGTATAAAAATGTATACAACCTCAATTAAATTGCTCAATTAATGAATGTATAATGTGAAACGTATTTTTTATAGTGTTATCGAATATTAAATCAATACACCACGTTACCCAATCACGATGGATCCGGTGTACAATTAACGTATTTCATCTTATCGCTTTTCAGTTGAACACCCTGATATATTTATGACTTAACGCGATCGCTTAGTAATAATGAGTCTATTGTTACATTTTTAGTTAAAAATCTTGCTTCCTTACTGTTTAAAATAGATTATATAATAAATAAGATATAAACTATGTAACGATTTAACTATTATACTTTTTCACTTACAAAAAATCCAATGGAATAATAATATCTTCTTTATTACTAATATGGAAATACTTATAAAAATAAACATTTTTTTTAATAATTGATGATTATACGTCTCTTTTACGTCTTTAAATATATACAAATACGAATTAAAAATAGTTACTGTATAAATCTTGATCGCGTGGAATGGTGGTAAGGCTAGCAACATTTCCCCATTGAATCGCAATTACGATCTTCTGGTTAAAAAAAAAATTAACAAAAAGAAAAACCGACTTCAAACAAACACTATTTTAAAACAAATGAATATGCACTAAAAAGTAATAAAAATAATTGCGTATTCAACATATTTTTTAGAGTCCTCCTGAGTAAAATGAAATGAAAAATATTAGACTATTTAAAAGTCGATTCACGATTATATAACGTAGTTATAGTTATTGGTATATTTGGAGGCGGTGTCACCACCTTTCAAACAAAAAAAAAATATCAAAATCGGTCCACCCAGTGAAAAGTTATGAGGTAACAAACATAAAAAAATAAATAAAAAAATACAGACGAATTGATAACCTCCTCCTTTTTGAAGTCGGTTTAAAAAGAAACAGCCCTCCTGTCACCAGAGGCAGTAAGATTGGTGTAAGGAGGTGATATATTTTTAATAAAGCTTTTTGCAAATAAAAATCGAAGATGAATCGATAGATAGAATGTAATCGAACTGAAATGGCCCAGTGCCCAGAACGCGTGCATCTTAACCGATGATTGCGGGTTCAAACCCAGACAAGCACCAATATATATATATGTGTGCTTAATTTGTGTTTATAATTCATCTCGTGCTCGACGGTGAAGGAAAACATCGTGAGGAAACCTGCATCTGTCTAATTTCATCGAAATTCTGCCACATGTGCATTCCAGCAACCGGCATTGGAACAGCGTGGTGGAATATATTCCAACCCTCTCCTTAATGGAAGAGGAGGCCTTAAGCCAGTGGGAAATTTGCAGGCTGTTACTTTACTTTACTTTTTACTTCAGACTGTAAATATTACATATATTTATAATAATCGCATCAATTATGTAACGAGCGTTATATTGAAAGATTACTCAGGAGAAATTGCGTCAATCATTTTAGCATTACAGCACGAATGTCCGCTCTAGATGGTGTTTTTTCTGAATTAAAAAATTACGAACGTGACAAGTGACCGCATTCCTCAGAAAAACTGTTCAGTAATTATAATTACAACAATGATATTGTCACTGTGGGTGGTAAGTCATTAGTGGTGATATTTATTATCATTGGGTAATTAATTATTAGTTGTGTATATGCAGACCAGGCTTTCAAGAAATAACGTGGTTTTCAGAATCTGATTATAATCGAGTTACTTAAGATGATTAAAATCCTACTAACATTATAAATGCAGAATTTTGTGAGGATGTATGAATCTTGTTACTCGTTTACGAAAAAACGATTAAACGGATTTGGATGAAATTTTGTATTAATATAGATTACACATCGGAATATCACATAGGATTTATAATGATTTTATGTCTTTTGGTTATAATATAATGATACATATTAATATCAACACAGTGTCGATCTAAATGTTACGTCCATTGCGTCCATGAAAAATATCGTACTGGGCAACAAAAATGAAGTCTAAGTTGATACATCCTGTCCCATATATATATTTATTACATCGTTTTTTTTTTTTTGTTTTTCCTTTTAATTAAGATTGAAATAATTTTCTAATTAGGTTAAGATATTGATTGTTTTCTTTTAGTGCATGCTGTGTTCTTCTATAAGTAATTGTGACACTTAGAACAGAATGTTATTTTTGTTATATTTTATTATTATAAACAGTGTATAAATTTTTGAAGAACCAAATAAAATAAATAAATAAAATAAATAAATTAAGTACCCGTTCGAAGCTGGGGCGATTCCCGATCAGTAATTAACTGAATATAATTATAATAGTAAATTTATGTATTAGTATTTCAGTAAAAAAATAATATTTTAGTGACAGTTTATTAAAGTCTCACTGCTGGGCAAAAATATTCTTTCTTCTTGAAGAGAAGGTTTAGAGATTATCCCACGCGTCCAATAATGTATTATTGTGGATATATTCGTGATAGAATTTCAATAAAATTCGATACATGTAGGCTTCCTTACGATTTCTTTCTACACAACACGTAACTACAGCACGATACCTTATAAATATATCAGATTAAAATTCAGCGGTACTTGATTGCGTTTGAAATTATCGTCTTAATTATATATATTGCATATTTATGTTATAATAATTTTATTATTAATAAGTATTATTATTAATTTTAGTAGTAGTTACAATTAATAGTAAATTTATTACGAAGTATGAAATTAAAAAAATAAATAAAAATAAACTCCAGAAGAAAGAGAAAGGAATACATAGAGAAAGAGAAACAAAATCTGATCATATAATAGCCGAATCTAGATTATAGAGTCGATAAACGTTTGGATATTTTGTATTTTTTGAAGTATAACCCGATTAATTCATAATAGTCAAAATAAAACTGCAAAAGCATTGGTCCGGAAGACGGCGTCGAAAGGAACTCAGCGGGACTTTAATCTTTTCAAACTTTCATTCATTTCATTCAGAACGTGTCATTCATTGTCATTCGATAATACTAAATGACATTTATGTTTATTTTGTCTATTAATACATTTTAATCTCACGCTAAATAACTTTAATAAATCTTATTACTCAATAAAAAATATACAGATCGTGAAGTATCGTTGTATAATTCGTTGATTTTTATCTTGAATGATTAATAGTCTATACTATAATTTTACAAATGTGAAAGTAACTCTGTCTGTGTGTCTTTAACGCTTTCACGGTCAAACCATGGAATAGAATTTTAGAAGGCACTATTGCACCTGACTTAGACTAGCACCTGACGACCATCCTTAAAATGCAAGTGGTGTCGCGTGTGATACGGAGTTCCATTCTGTTTTTTCTCGGTATCTGCGTCTCTTGTTTTACCATTTATTTTTTTACCAAATTTAATATTGCAACTTGAGCATATTAATAGCTTAAACCAATTTTTGTCCTAGTCTTTATGGGACGATAGCTGCACATAGAAAATCGGTTAAGGTCTTATTATGAAGCTCCACCCATACATGTGCAGAAAATTAAGAGGATTATTGTATGCAATTTATTAAATTGTTGCGATTTATCATATATTTAATTTAAGAGAGGGGAAAAAAAGTTACTGGCAGTATAAGAAAAAATGACAAAACCGAATTGTAACTGTACTAATGTATGTAAAAAAATTTCATTTATGAAGGTTTTATCACTTTGGCTTCACGACGAGTGACTTGCAGTTACAATGAAATTAACTCAGAACAAAACTTGTCATAGACGTCGAAATTCATAAAAATCTTTTGAATAAACGCGAAGTTTTATTGGGAGAACTCCTAGTATATACCTATTTGTTTAACGTTACTCGAAGGTAAACTTATCGTTGAATGTTTAATGTATTCGCTGTAGTAAAATTATATCAGAGAGTTTATTTTTAATACAATCGTTGTTAAGGTACGACCTCGTCAGGGTACTCATGTCACTTATTCTACAACTAGTGACCCGCCCTGGCTTCGCACGGGTGCAATGTTAGTACTATACGGACTACAGATGTACCATGTATGATGATGATGTAACATTTATAATTTACAAAAACTTTACTCTCGAACTCTACCTATTAAAAAACCGCATCAAAATCTGTTGCGTAATTTGAAACACTTAAGCATACATAGGGACAGACAGCGGTAAGCGATTTTGTTTTATACTATGTAATGATAATAATGATAATTAAATACTCGTAACTTCTTTCCTGGGTGAAGGGTTATTTAGTCAGATTAATAACACAAGAAAGATCTTTGTTCCAATGTTGGTGGCATATTGGCGTTGTAATTTTCTTGGCACGAATATCTATTGCCGTTTTTGACCAATGTCCATCAGAGAACACATGGCTCATTTGCCAAACAACCTACCAATTACAAATTTAAGTATTACGTAACATCCTTGTTTTAGAATTTGATTACATCTATTTAATTATATGTAAATTGAAGAACTTTCGAAATAATTTACATAAAACTTCGTAATTACGATTACCTGGATTTATTTCTATGTCAACTGGCTTCGTTATGAGACCCTTAACAAATACTGACGTAACATGTAAAAAATCAGTTTCGTTAAGTTACAAATAATGATTACAATATGTAACTGATCGAGCGTTACATTACAAAACGAGGTGACCATTAACAAAAACATTCGATTACTTTCCCTAATTACACATTATTCCTTACACTGCTTGCATATAATTAAATGTACATATATTACATTTAGAAGGAAATAAACTTTATATCAAACTTGATAAGGTACAAATTTGTTTAATAAATATGTAACGCTTTTTATATGTCTCCGTTAAACAATGGGTGTTTTTTACAGCGCCATCTGTTGTCGAATAGAAATGGTGGGAAATATGGAAGAAAATCTTTTGACATTGTCAGGTGTTTTCTCTTGTTGATTATGTTGTGACTATTTCAATGTTGAAGGTCAATTGCTTGAGTTGAAAGTATACTATCGTACTTGTTCAAACATGTAATATCTTAATCAATTTTAAACGTCATATACATAATTATATACATTAATGATTTTAGTTATCATTGAGTATAAAATGAATTAAAAAAGTATTAAGGAATGGAAGATACCTTAATACTTTTTTAATTCATGTTTCAATTATATTATTCTTAATAAATATCTTCTATACTTTTGAAAGAGAGAATTATTTCCATCTGTAAATTTTAATAACAAGCATAGTTAATTTATATCGCCATAATCTTACAAACTGGCATCACTTTCGTTATATATGGCTTTTACGTAACGAAAGCATAGGAAATAAAAACACTTTCATTGTTTTAGATGTCATAATAAAATAATCTGAATCTTAACAAAAGACCGCGGGTTCAAATCTACTAGCGACACTTTTGTATGTGACTAATTTGTATTTACAAATTATCTCGCGCTCCACGGTGAACATTATGAGGAAAACTACATAGAAGGGATGATAATTTACCACATCTCTATCCCGCATTGGGGTGGTGACATAGTAAACTCCCGTTCTGACGAGGAAAGGAGGTCTTAGTAATGAGACATTTTTGGCTGTATTTTTTCCTGCCTTTGTCTATATAAAAAAATATACACGTCAAGACTATTGTTATTATTTAATCGTACAAAACTGCCGTAATGCGAATCATTTTACAGCCAAATTTAAAATCTCAAAAACATCAAAGCTCATTAAAACCAAGGCTAACACTTGAAATGATTTTGCAACAGAGCGGAGATTTTATCTGAAGCAATTTGGAGGCACTCGATCGGTGTAGCGAAAGTGTTTGTACGAAACAGCCATGTCATGTAGCGTGGCGACGGACATGCTGAGAGAAACGTGTCTTGGTCCAAGTTATGAGAATGCTGAGTCGTTTAATTTTATGCTGGACGAAGATTTCTATTGTTCTGAGTTTTGTAAGGATTCTTTGAGGATGTAAATCATATATATATGACTATTAGTCGCTCATGGGTTCGCTCGTGTTTAAGGGTGTTGGTTGAGATGTGTTAGGCAAAAACGTAGACTATGTTTTTTCTTAGAGTTCAAGTTTGCTTCGGTTCGGTTGCATGAAAGAGCGACAGACAGACAAATAGTTACTTGAACATTTATAATATTAATATGAATAATAAATGAAAAAAAAACACATAATTATACTCTTAAAATTGTTGACGTAATTATACAATAGTAAAATTAAAAGTACTTAACGATGATGATTCTGTTATTTTTCTTTTGCTCACACATTTGAGAGAGATCACAATATGTGTCAATTCTTAACTTATAATAATTTACTTAACACTACTCACAGGCAAAATAACAGTGCAGACAATTATATAGTCACACGGAATGTGAATTAATCTTAGAAACAAAGTTTAAATATAAAAAAGTAATACTTGTCGTACATGTATAATTAATTATCAAGTTATTGCGTCAATAAAAGTACTAATCATTGAATTAAAATATTAGTAGTATTATTACTTGGGCCGAACGCCATTTCACGAAACGCTACGTAATTAATGTCAGACGAAATAATTCCAAGTCGAATTTGTTTCTTTTTGAAAATTTTGAAACGCTGTGATGCCTTTCTTTGTTTTTTGTCGTGTTTCATAAAATTTGTTTTTCTGTTTATTTATATATTTTAAATAACAAATATGCTCAAAAATTGTCACACGTTAAATATTGCACATTCAGTAACGGTAAATATTACCAGTTGTCGTTCACGGCCTTGAACCCGTGGGTGGAACGCGTACACCTTACCACTGAATTTTCTGTGCTCGATTTGAGTTTATAATTCAAATCGTGCTCGGCGGTGAAGGTAAACATCGTGAGAAAACCACTAATGTCAAAGAATTTCACACGTGAATCCACCAACCCGAAATGACGCAGCGTGGTGGAATATGCTTTTAACTCTCCTCAAAGGGAAAGCCTTAGCCCAGCAGTGGAAAATTTAAGGGCTGTACATACTCACAGCCTTGCATGCTTTTTAGAGGTTGCTCGTTAAATATTAAGCTAAAGAAGCATACGAGCTTGGGGTTCAAGCTTAATTCATTCCAAATTCAGTTCAATCCCATTTGTTACACCAGAAAGTAAATTATTGATAAATTAAAAAAAGAAAATAAATCTGTTGACATATAGAGTAGAAAATGTTAATAATAGATATAATGTGCATGATTTAATGTTGTGTTAGCTTTTGAAATAATTGTATGTTAACATGTTCAACATAGTAATAAATAATGGTTAAAAGAACATTGAATGTAGTAATTTATTTATTTTATTTATTTATTATGTTTTCATAAAAAAATCTCTCAAAAATAATACTTATTTGTATAATATTTGATGTTAAAAATATACGAATTATTCAAGAAAACTATCGGCTTCGAGAGGCAGGAGAGTAAATAATTATTCGTTATTTTAATACTGAGATGTTAAAACATACATAGAAATCGATTTTCTACATAAATATATACAATTAAATCTGAAACATGAACAGTTGGAGAATAATGGTGAACAAATACGTTTAAAATAAGAACGTTTCAAAACTACTGCACTTATTCGAAATAATAATTAGAATAAAATATAAGCTTCTACTATTAAATGCACTAATTATATAGCTATATATATAGTTTAGTAATCGTGGCCCAGTGGATGAAACTAGTCTAGTAGATGAAACAGATTATAATCGCGGTTTCCAAGTCGAGTTTACTCTAGCGAGTTTTAATTTGCTCATAAAATCACAATCGCTTCGATAGTCAAGTAAAATTTTTACACGTGTTGAAGTTGTGAGCTGAGATGGCCCAGTGCATTTTAACCGATGATTGCGGATCTGAATCTGAAATCGAAAAAAGAATCATGAAAACGTTGACAGTTTGACTAAGTTTGGTATTATTGTGTATTATAATATTTGTAAAAAAAAATAAACATATTCGAAGGCCCAAATGTATGGACGACGAATAAAATAAGAGATATATATAATCTAACCTGCTTATAGCACTTAAACATTGTATTAAAATATAAAACTATGCCTTGTTATATGAATTTTAAAGTTATAAAATTAATGTATCGATTATCTTATTAATTACTAAGACAATGGTAATAACAGGTTAACAGTCTAGGACTTATTTTTTTTTAGCTGAATATCTGACCTACATGTATTTAACATAGGTAAACTTTTTTTTTTAAATTATACTTACTCCAAGGTCGTTAAATATCCAATATAATAAGGCAATCTAGAATAAAACATTAATTATAAATTTAATATCCTGTCATAGTGGACGATTGTCATTAGTTATGTAATGATCTGCATAGATCAATAAACGGGAAACGTGTCATTCAACTGTTTGTGTGAAAATGTACGTGTCAACGAGAGCACTTTCGCTTTATTTTCGCGTGAAAACCTCGAAAGCCTATAAGCTCTCAGTGATTCGTCGACTCGCGGCGCGCGCGCATGTTTCATAACGATTTTTTTTTATCATTATACGATTTCGTTTCCGTTTGTGTTTGTTGTGCTGTGCGTTTGGATATGACGCTCATTTTGTTTTACAAAACGCTGCTGTCATGATAATTGGAAATATATTCTCGGATTATCGATTTTATTATTAGAACGTAAACATCGATTTTATCAGAATGACCCTCAGTAACACGCACCCGCCATACAGTCGGGTTACGAATAAATTCTTCGGTAAGAAAAGCAAGAAGACTAAGAAGTATGTGAAAATGAAAGCAGGGACATATAATGGTCGTGAACGGTAATAATTAAAATATTTAGAATATTATTATGATTCTTGAATCATTATTTTTAAAGTGAATCTGTACGTTGAATTTTATAGCGATCGAATTTAGAAGAAAAACGTTCTAAAGTTCTTGTATATTACGGTAACTTAGTTCTTTATTTAAATAAATTCAGAGTCATCCTCATATAGAAAATAATTTAATCATTCAATTGAAATAAATAAACAATATACAAGATGTTATTGTTTCCAGTGCCAAAAGTATTTGTAAGTCCTAAGAATATCATTATAATTCAAAGTAATAAATACGTTTATTTCTTCATATGATAACCATCCGGGCACTGAACCTACAATAGCTTAGACTTGTATTGTCTATTGATAAAAGTATCTAAGAAATGTTTCAGTCAATTATGTGTCTATAGCGGTAAGCTATTGTATAAAGTCAATAGAAAACTTGTTTTCTTAAACTAAGATAGACGTGTGTAATTGTCTTACGTATCGATAATGTTGGTAACTTTTTATTTTTGAAATTAGAATTATATAATTACGTTATGTTCTGTTTCATATTTTAATGTAGTTCTAAAAACGGTCTTAGTATTTTTTATTTTTTTGGAAATGTAAACATAATCTGTAGGGCAGATTATTTCCTTATACATATCATTATGTATGTAGGTATATTGTAGAACATTTTGTTTTTTTATTTTTTTTATTTAATAAATTTAACTTTAGTCACAGAAAAACTCTGCGTTGCCAAATTTATATGGCATTTTTAAAAAGTTGAAATATATATTGAAATTCGAACGACATAAATGTAATTTGTTCGTAATCGATAATAATAAGACCTGCTGTCTTTATTTACCATTTAAATTAGGCAGAGATAGCGCTATAATAGATTAACTGTGCGAGTATTTGGATTGACCGTCAACGACTGTCAAAGTGACAGTTGCATATTTCATGCAGACAGCTTCAGTTATTGCTATACTGCAACACATAACCAACATCCATGATAAGATAGGTAAAAATTGTTCTTGAAAATCAATCGTTTGTCATTTTTGTCTTGTAAAATTCGTTTAGGAAATATTTACACATGAATCGTTTCGTTTCTTTATGTAGATTATGATGTATATTCCGGCGAAAACCGGTTCTAATCGTTTCGTATTGAGCAACACTCGCTCGTGTCATCAGTGAAACGCTATAAAAGTGAAAACCTCGTAATACCTATTGATGTTTAAGTAACGGATCTTGTAACAGGTGTAAGATTATGTCATAATTACAACTAGAATATATGCATTGAGTTGACGTTCGTTGTCTGTGTGTTGGATTTGAGTAGTACTTGATTCTTGTGACGGTTTTCATGAGATTTGTTCCATATTTATAAAATACTAGCGACCCGCCCCGGCGTCGCACGGGTGCAATACTGATACTAAATATACTACAAAATTTGTTTATTTACGACATCACATTACAAACTTAGCTGAAATTGTCAGTGTTTCTTTAATATATCGTCCAAGTATTATACACAAAACTCTCCTCTCGAATCACTCTATTCATTAAAAAAAATCGCATCAAAATCCGTTGCGTAGTTTTAAGAGATTTAAGCATACATAGGGACAGAGAAAGCGTCTTTGTTTTATACTATGTAGTGTTATACATCAGTAAGATTTTTTTCAAACTAACGTCTCTTGAACATAACGAATGAATTTGAAAACGTAACTGTTTTTTATGTATTTAGTAATTCTAAATTTGAAACTCCAAGTATTTTTTTTTAAGTTACCGTTATAGATTCCTGAACAATAAGCAACTGAATAATGACAGTTAGTGATGAGTGTTTTTTAGATGCAATTAATTTTAGTATTTGATTTCAAACTGTTACTACTATTGAGGAACTGCCTATAGGTTTTTCTTATTGCTTAACCTTACAAGAACATCAAGAGTATAATATTTTACAGAACGATTATAATAATACTTAACTCGTGGAGATTTCTCATAAAAAAGTTCCTTACATAATAAGTCAGGATACATAACGAAACCGCATCCAGTTTCCTAAAAATACAACCCATAGTTTCCGTTCAAACCGAACACGCAGACCTACACGTTATACGGACAGATAGGTATGTTGAAAAAATAACAATATTACTCAATGAATATGTGCATATTAAACATGTAAATACTAAGCAAAACTAAATTAACTCGATTTTACTAATGTTATGTGACTATCAAAAAAGAAAGCTACTTTTGAACTCAGCATGTCAAAATCAACATTGCTTTTATGTTATATATTTTATTTATGTAGAACAGCTTACAATATATTTCGACAGTGCTTACATTAAATTTTGAAAAATCGACATTATATTTCGACAGTTTTTTAATTTAAAAAACCGACTATACACATCGCACGGGTGCAATACTGATACAAAATATACTACATAATTTGTTTATTTACGATATCACATTAGAAACATCTTAAATTATCAGGGTTAGTTCTAGGGGTAGGGTTAGTAATCACTCTATCTATTAAAAAAAAGGGGTTGAATCCGTTGCTTCATTTTTAAGATCTAAGCATACAAACAGGGGCAGCTGCTGTATCTCTGTAAGCGACTGTCTCAACAATAGCCTGTAAATTCCCACTGCAGGGCTAAAGGCCTCCTCTCCCTTTGAGGAGAAGGTTTGGAACACATTCCACCACGCTGTTCCAATGCGGGTTGTTAGAATACACATGTGGCAGAATTTCTATGAAATTTGTCACATGCAGGTTTCCTCACGATGATTTCCTTCACCGCTGAGCACGAGATGAATTATAAAGAAAACTTAAGCACATGAAACAGCGGTGCTTGCCTGGGTTTGAACCCGCAATCATCGGTTAAGATGCACGCGTTCTAACCACTGGGCCATCTCAACTATTTTGAATATTTTATTGCCATTTTTTCAAGAAGAGAAAGCTTAGAGGAAATAATAGTAAACAATTGCAAGTTACATTTTTGTAAGCCCTCCCGACACAATTTTTAAAGAACACATCTATAGATATAACAAAATTGAAGTGTCCGTTTGTTACATTAAAGTAACAGCTTTTTAGTAAATACTTATATATGTTTACAGGGGATATTATCTATAAAGCTATCTATCTATCTACCATAACTATCACTTTAAAGATAGCGAAGTTCATTCTTTACCAATATCCTACAGGATTTGGATACGAGTTTATGATTGGTGGAATATATTCAATGAATATTAACGCATTACAATCATTAGCTCAATTTACAGTACACGAGCAAAACATTACAACTGAATATTGATTTTATTTAGTATTCAAGGTTTCCAGTAGAAATCAAAACAATACACATTTTTATGAGTTATTTAATTTTTTATGTATTTTTGTGTATAATTTTGTATAATACAAAACTTTGCTTTTTTATGGTGGTATTCTATACTGACTATGCGCAGGAGTGGTCGCAGCGGATTTTGGGAGCTAACATATTGATTACACGTGGGGGATGTCTATCAGAAGTTATCTATCCTTATCGTTCAGTTGATATTTGAGATCTTGATTGCTCTTGACCAAATTTTAACGGCTTAACAAATATACGAAATGTAAATGTGTTTTGACGACCTCCTTGGTCGAGTGGTGTGTTGCGGTTTTCATGGGTACGCCACTCCGAGGTCTCGGGTTCGATTCCCGGCCGAGTTGTAGATTATCATTAGCTTTCTACATTGTCTTGGGTCTGGGTGTTTGTGGTACCGTCGTTACTTCTGATTTTCCATAACACAAGTGCTTTTGCTACTTACATTGGGATCAGAGTAATGTATGTGATGATGTCTCATATTTATTTATTTATTTTATTTTATTTATTATTAACAAATTATTTATACAACAACAACAACAGCCTATACATTCCCACTGCTGGGCTAAAGGCCTCCTCTCCCTTTGAGGAGAAGGTTTGGAACATATTCCACCACGCTGTTCCAATGCGGGTTGGTGGAATACACATGTGGCAGAATTTCTATGAAATTTGTCACATGCAGGTTTCCTCACGATGTTTTCCATCACCGCTGAGCACGAGACGAATTATAAAGACAAATTAAGCACATGAATCAGCGGTGCTTCCCTGGGTTTGAACCCGCAATCATCGGTTAAGATGCACGCGTTCTAATATAATCTAATATATACATTTATTAAAAAAAATCGTAAATTGTAATGACTCCTATGACCCTCACGAACACGCCTGTTTACACGTCGTTCGTTTAATTTGAAGTTGAAGTTTTTGCTGTTGTTACTTGCACGTATATTTTGGCTCCGTAACATCTAAGTAATATAGGAAACGGATATGTCGTATTGTATAACTGTATACAAAACAGGTAAAACGGGAAACGCTCGTATAGAATTGTATATTTTAATAATATTATATGCAATTATATAATCATTTTCGTATTTAATTCAATAAATTATTGATAGATTAAAGTTTGGACTATTTTCACGTGACATTGGATATGAATGTGGAAAGTGTTCCGTTTTGCATTCTTATGATGAAATTCTGCCTCATGTGTCTAACACGTATTGGAGCATGGCAGAGGAGTAATCTCCAAAATAAAATTTTGAGTTCCATTTATAAAAAATATATTATTTTGATTATTGTTTAGGATGATACGTCGATTATAAAATAAACAGATTTCAGCATGATGGTTCAATTGTTGGCTCTATTTTTACGACTTGTTGAGACCTGATCATCTGATTAACACAACAAATAATAAAAGGTCACAAAAGTTTGACATTAGAGAAATATATTGCATTTATGTGTAACTAGTTTTTGCCTGCGGTTTCGGTCGCTTTTTATGAATTAGTCGCAATCTGTCGTTGGGATTCAAGCTTGCCTTTAATCAAATTTCAGCAAATTCAGCAACAGCTAGATAAACAGGCGGAATTAAATTCGCATTTACAGAATTAGTATAGCCAAATTTAGAAAGGAAATAAATATATAAGAAATTGTCTTTATTTGTATCATTCAAGCGCCACGACGCGCTGCAATATTTTTAAATATGTACAAGTTTCTATAGTTGTAAAGCGCTGCAACGAAAGTTTTAAGTTTAGCGTAGAGAGTATTTTATCGCAGGTCATTGACACGAATATTGTTAGCGAATGATATAAGATTTACGATCGCGTGGAAGAAATTCGTTTTATCTATGTTTTATAGACTTTTATGAACTATGGTTGTAACGAGAAATAGTGATAATACGTTGAACAATCATTATTAATATTTGAATATGAGATGAGAGTCTTAGAAATTGTTATTTTACTTTTATTGAAAATAGTTTCTCTGGATGGAATTGAAGTCAGTGAAAACACAGGGTTTAATCAAAGGTCAAGCTTCGATCGGTCTTGATCTGAGCAGGCATCATTAAGTTATATTGCTTATTTCGTTGTTATTATTATGATTCGTTTCGTGCTCACGGAGAATTAATAATCGAGATGGCCCAGTGGTTAGAGCGCGTACATCTTAACAGATGATTGTGGGTTCAAAACAGGAAAGCAACACTGAATTTCTATGTGCTTGATTAGTGTTTATAATTCATCTCGTGCTCGCCGGTGATTGAAAACATCGCGAGAAAATCTACATGTTTAATTTCAACGAAACTCTGCTACATGTATCAATCAACCCGCATTGGAGCTGCGTGTTGGAATGTGCTCCAAACATTATCCTCAAAAGGGTAGCCTTAACCCAGCAGTGGGAAATTGACAGGCTGTTTATGAGGAAAATTAAAGTATTTTAAAAGTACCTACTTATTCCGGAAGAAATTGTAACAATTTTGTAAGTCATTTGTTATAGGTAGGCTGTTAAATAGGCCACATGGTGGCTGTGACCATTGCCAATGGACATAAATATTGCAAGAAGTATTAATAATTCCTCATATCACCGATGCGTCACTGATTTTGAGATTTAAGATGTTATATCTATTGTGCCTGTAATTGAATTGGCATGCACATCGTCCCAACTGTATGTACTAAGAATTGCTGTTTAGTATGAGGGTGGTTCCAATCCAGAGTGACAAGCACCAAACCCTATCACCAAGTTACATCTATAAATCCTCTGCGTTGAGGAAATCTTAATAGTGAAGGACTTTGTTCAATTAAATTTTGTTCTTGTTCTTGTTCTTATATGTTCTTTATGTAGTCATTTATTTATCAACAGTGCCAACACGGCTATGGACAATGATGTCACGCCGGTCTACCTCGCGGCGCAAGAGGGACATCTCGCTGTGCTCAAGTACCTCGTCCTCGAGGCAGGAGGACGGTTGGATGCGCGCGCGCGAGACGGAATGCTACCCATACATGCGGCTGCGCAGACTGGCTGCTTGGACTGCGTCAAATGGATGGTGAGTTTAATTATAACGTTTTTACAATTTGAATTGAGTCGAGATGGCCCAGTGGTTAGAACGCGTGCATCTTAACTGATGACTTCGGGTTCAAACCCACGCAAGCACCGCTGTTTCATCTGCTTAATTTGTCTTTATAATTCAACTTGTGCTCAGCGGTGAAGGAAACCATCGTGAGAAAACCTGTATGTGACAAACTTCATAGAAATTCTGCCACATGTGTATTCCACTAACCCGCATTGGAACAGCGTGGTGGAATATGTTCCAAGCCTTCTCCTCAAAGGGAGAGGAGGCCTTAAGCCCAGCAGTAGGAATTTACAGGCTGTTGTTGTTGTTTATTGTTACAATTTGAAGGTACTAAAGAGGTTGCAATCGAATTTATGTAATTTATATTCTCCTTGATCTTGCGATGGACCAACAGTGGGTTACATTTTTTTTTATTAAAAAAAGTAGTAGTACGCGTGGAATGAGGCAACTGATGATATCCACTACCCAATGCCGCTGACAGAAATCTGTAATAATATTATTATAAATGTGAAAGTAGCTCTGTCTGCCCGTCTGTTTGTCGCTTTATTACGACTAAACCGCTGAACCAAATTTGATGAAATTTGGTATGAAGCAAACTTTAACCCCAAGAAAGGATATACGCTACACTTTTTGCCTAACACGTGATAACCAACACCTTCAAATATGTATTCAATCCGCTTCGAAACAGAATAGCAGAAAACGTTCCAAAACTTTTTAAAGGAGAAGCATTTGGCACACATTTACATGCACTCGTTTTTCTTTTGTTTTTGTAAACAGTTTCAATCTTGTCATATATAAAGGCATTATATCACTACAGCAAATTTAAACTCAGTCATTTCATAATCCGATTAAAGATAAGAGTATGCTCAAGTCACAACAGAGTTGCACAAACACAGCACAAGATAGAATAGAAGATATTAATCAAGACACAAGACGTTTTATTTAAGAAATATCTCAGCTATATTTGTTTCCTTTGTTTCATGTTGTAATAAAAATTGGTACCATTGCTTCATAAACATTCTGTTGAACTAATGATTGTTTAATTAGTATCTATCATATTTGCAACATTTTGTAATTACTTTACTGAGAAAGGTTAATAATGAAACAGCTTATTACATGTATGGAAAATATATTTCTTAATAATTGAGTGTATATGCCAATGCCATTAATATATTATGGTCTGTTGTCAAAAGAAAGTTAAAACCCTTGAAGACGACGACCACGGAGGGTCGAGTGGTGTGTACACCGGTTTTATGGGTATGCCACTCCGAGGTCTCAGGTTTGATATCCGACCGAGTCAATGTAGAAATATTTCTTTACTTTTCTATGTTGCCTTAGGTCTGGGTGTTTGTGGTAACGTTTTTACTTCTGACATTCTATAACATAAGTGCTTTAGCTACTTGCATTGGGATCAGAGCAATGTATGTGATGTTGTCCAATAATAAAAAAAAGGCGGATACTTTAATCGCATGTTAGAGTCCCACTACTGGGTCTCGTGTCCGTTTGCACATCACGTTACTCCAATATGATAACGTGATGCAGTTATTGCGATGTTTTTCATACCGAAATGAATTATTAACTTAAAGCAACATAAAGCACATGCAAATACAGTGATACTAGTCCGGATTTAAACAACCAAACTTTTATTAAGACAATATTCAATTATAAAATTCAAGAGAATCCCTAAAAAGCGTTTGTGTGCTAAAGGATATTACAGCACTAATGACTTTCTAGTTGACTGCACACCTTGGTAATGACATGATCGCCTCCAGACTGTTTCAAATAACAAAAATATGTTTATTATTGTATATTGTAAATTGATATTATAAAAAAAAAATAGATCCCGCTGAGTTTCTTTCGCCGGTTCTTCTCATGTCTGAGGTATTATATTCCGCACCGGTGGTAAATTTTCGACAATCAATAAGAAAGTGTAAACACTTCCGTTTTGAATAAAGGCTTTTGACTTTGAAAAAAAAAAGCTTCAGTAGTTCTAACCATCGGGCTATCTCAGTTTCTGTAAATATACTCGAAAAATACATACTCGCATAAATATAACACGGTTTCTGTGGTTTCTTGTTATGTTTAAGAATTGAAAATATATCTCAACAAATGACCTATATTATTATAGATTATAATCTATTGAATATTATGATATCGAATTGCTTTTGCAGTATGTCGCAATTCTAAGCGAAGGTCTTGTATAAAGAAAAATATTGTAATTTCGTATACTTTATGTAATTCCAAGGTCTGAAACGAGATTTGCTGTGTCAAAATAGAATGTGCGAAGTTCTGTTCGACTCGATTTTTTATGCAATTGCTGTAATACAAATAGATGAAGATAACATTGCAGATTAAATCACATACAGAACCCTGCAGCTATATTTTCACAATTCATATTGCTTTGTTGAGAAACGAAGCTGCGGGCTTTAGAGATATCACGCGATTATCATAGCTCTTCCAAGTAACTAATACTTACAAACATACATACGTACAAGTAAAGCATTAATATGTTTTAGTGTTAAAGTGAAAAATTGTCTTAACTTAAAACTTTATTCTGACGTCATATTAGTAAAAATTAGTGAGCTGAAATGGCCCAGTGGTTAAAACGCGTGCATTTTAATCGATGATTTCGGGTTCAAACCCAGGCAGGCACTATTGAATGTTCATGTGCTTAATTTGTGTCTATAATACATCTCGAGCTCGGTGGTAAAGGAAAACATCACGAGGAAACCTGCATGTGTCTAATTTCAACGAATTTCTGACACTAGTGAATCAACCAATCCGCATTGGAACAGCGTGGTGGAATATGGTTCAAATCTTATCCTCAAAGGGAGAGGAGGCTTTAACCCAGCACAGCACAGCACAGCACAGCAATTGACAGTCTGTTGTTGTTGTAAAAATAAAATACGTGTGCATCTCCGGATGCCCGACAGAAGTGATAACTTAAACTCATCTGTGTAGAACTATTTAATATTTAAATTTGGAATCACTAGCTCCATTAACTTGTTTGGCGCCGTAACGCGTTACGTAACGAAGTCGTATACCCTCCCATAAGAAATTATCTCTTCTTAATAGAACAAAATGACTAATTTCCATATGTTACATAAGACATATGCATAATTATGTTTTTAAGCCACCACAATGCCTATATCTTACGTAAAAGTAACTCACAAGAGAAAATCTACTAATTAGAGTTCAATAACTTTCCGCAATCAATCACAGAGCGGGAAACGATTAGTGCGCACGCGCAGATTGTGATACCGTGATTTGTCTAATGACTTGACAGTTCGTCTGTTGGAGAATTACTCTTTATTGTTATATCTTTCTTTTTCTTTATTTACTTTTTATATGAAATGATTTTTTTGATAAACGTTTGATCTTATTTGGTTCCGTAATTGTAGACTTGCAACATCTTTAATATTAAATAAACTTATTTTCTAAATTCGTGAGTTGATTTGATTGTATTGGCTTTTGATGCGAATAAATCATTTTTATTAAAAGAAATATTTAAAATTTATAATATATAATTTATAAATATTAAAAATTTATAATAAAATATATTATTCATAAGACTACTGAACATGACGATTAAACTTAAAATAGATTTGTTAAAGATTGGCAGATGTATTTGGCATGAAAAACCTTTGTCTTTCCATGTAGTTCTAAGTGGTTTCGTCATAAAGGAACGACAGATTACTTTGGCATTCGAAAAATTAGTATAGTTTATAACTGTAAAGCGCGCTTTGCTTGTTTATAAAGCCTTGAATTAATTATTATTTATTTACATTTCCTTACTTTTTATTTTTTCTATTTTGAACCAATTACATAAAAAAATGATTGTTTATTGTTCATGGCTGTACCAATATTGCCAAGTTACATATTATGTTAAAGTAAAGAAACAAGTGGATTATAGGGAACCCTAATACATTTTTATTTTTTTGTTTTCAAAAAATCAAAATCAAAATAAACTTTATTCAAGTAGGCTTTACAAGCACTTTTGAATCGTCATTTTACAATTAAGTGAAGCTACCACCGGTTCGGAAAGTAGATTCTACCGAGAAGAACCGGCAAGAAACTCAGTAGTTACTCTTTTTTAACATTTAAAAAATACAAAGTCATGTTAATTGAATACAATTATTTAAATTAATATATCCTGCTTGGAAGTCAACAGGTATTAACTCCACGCTTTTTTATCATCTATAAAATCTTGTGTCGAATAATATGCTTTTTCTATCAATGTATTTTTTACAAACGATTTGAATTTACTGAAGGCAAAGTTAAAAATGTCTGCGGAATTTTATTATAGAAACGGATACTTTGCCCCAAGAAGGATTTATTGACTTTGCGGAGTCGGAAACTTGGCGTTATAAGCTTATCCTTACTCCTAGTGCACATACAATGACATATATACAATATTATGGATGAATTCGAAATCGAAATATCAAATGATTATATCGATATATGTTATGTTAGACTTTCATAATCGATTTCATTATACGGTTTTGTTTTTATTTTTGTTTAACTATATTGTAATTTCGAAACTAATTATTTTCGGTGAGTTACGATTTTCTCATAAGATCAAAACTATATTTAGGTTTAATCTATACCATTATATTTATATCCCGTCTAGTAGGTTTATAGAGAATTAAATACACATGTGCATCTTTAATTTCCATGTATTTATTTGTATGAACTACTAAATCAAACGTTAGTGTTTATTACTATTCGTCTCAACTTATTTTTATATTTAGATAGATTGTTGCGATATAAAAGAAGTATATTACCTTAGCAGCTATGCTTCACTCAACCCCATAATCAATAAATCTAATTTTTTATTGAAGTAGGCTATTACAAGAAATTTTTAAATCGCCAAACGCCATACAACTTTGATCATTTGCATATGCGACATCTATTCAGCTTTGACAGTCTATATATATCTAGATATATAAACAATATATCTATACATAAACAGGCCAAGATAAAACGGTTTCAAATTTCCTCTGTTTATCAAAGATTGATTTTGTTTTGTATGGTATTAACGAGAATAAGTGCTGCTAATAAATAATATTGAAAATAGCAGTAGAAATAAAGTTTAAAGATGCATATTCGTTTATTATTATATAGTTTTCCTTAAATCTATATATAAAAGCAAAATACTACTTACTGGTTAATTAAGAAATCTCAGAAACTTTAACATTTACAGACTCTGAATTTGGCAGGTAGGTTCCTTATGTGTTGACATCCGGGAATAATTTTAACCTGAAACTCTAACCATTAAGGGATAAAATGGGATTTGAAATTTTGTGTTTTCTAAATTTCGCGCGGGTAGAGACGCAGGTTCAGCTGATTTTCCATAACCATTAAGGTCAACCTACACTAGTTCTTATTAAAATTCCATCAATACTTCCCGATAAATAAAATGTTTGTAAATCGACTCCCCAATAGGCTATTTGACTAGTTTTTAAAATTCATTTTATATTATTTAGTAGAAGTTAAGGAACCCAATAAAGTTGATTTTTTTACTTCTAGTACATATTTGCCGAAAAATATCATATTAAAAATTCCATATTTAAATAGCGCGCAAAAACGCTACTTGGAAAATATGGCGCTGCAATGGCGTCGGTGACGTCACTTTCTTGTATTTTAATCTGTGGTACATATAGTAGAAAAGCAAGGTTAACAAGTGGTTATAAGTGACTTCATCATAAGCCCGGCCAATCAGGAGCGTTTTGTGTCACGTGAGAAACGTTTGAAAAATGCATTTTAATTGATGGATTTTTGAATAAATTAAGTATTATTTTCAACTTTCGTTAGTAAATAACCATTTTTAAACTTGTAATATACACTGATTACAATAATTCACAATTTATTTTTCGCATTGTCAAATAGCCTATTAGGAACGTGGCATTTCCTCGTTCAGTAACGTATGTGAATAAGTTGTACAAATCTATAGAAATGAAGCACATCGGCATGTGAGAGTAATTTTATTCTTCAATTACACTTAGAAAGGATTTCCTCGTTTCTATAGTAATGACAATTTAATGTTATTAGTTTTATGACTGTGGATGTAATGGATTCCGTTTGAAATTAGATAATAAAATCAATGAGAGGATATTCATATATCAGTCAACTTTTACTGCCTGTTATGAAAATGCCTTTTAAATAATATAGTAATGGACACACGCGACACGTAACAATTCGGTCCCACGATATCAGTTTCGACCACTTCTGAGGCTACTTAATGTATGATGTAGGAAGAAAATTGTTGTATATTATATATATATATATGTTAAACTTACTCTGTCTGTCTTTCTGCCGCTCTTTCATGACCAAACCATTGAACCGAATTTCTTGAAATTAGTTATGAAGCAAACTTGAACTTAAGAAATGAAACCAAAATAAACTTTATTTAAGTAGGCTTTTACAAGCACTTTTGAATCGTCATTTTACAATTAGGTAAGTGAAGCTACGATCGGTTCGGAAAGTAGATTCTACCGAGAAGAACCGGCAAGAAACTCAGTAGTTACTCTTTTTTAACATTTAAAAAATACAAAGTCATGTTAATTAAATACAATTATTAAAATTGATATTTAAATTAATATTCATAAGACATACATTTTGCCTGACACATGACAACCAACACCCTAAAACGCAAGCGAAGCCGCGGGCGACAAGTAGTGTAATATATGAAGATATTATTTTTAAATGTATTGTCTTCTCTTTCTAGATCGTAGAACGTGGTGTCGATCCGAATGCGAGAGACGGAGATGGCGCTACGCCACTCCACTTCGCAGCATCACGTGGTCATCTGTCGACGGTGCGTTGGCTACTGCGCCACGGAGCCCGACTACACTTGGATAGACACGGCAAGAGCCCTATCAACGATGCAGCTGAGAATCATCACTTAGAAGTAAGCCCTTTTTATCTTCACAAAATAAAGTTTTTTTTTTTAATTAATCAATCACATCGTTAGATTAACCTAGATGGCCCAGTGCTTAGAACACGTACATCATAACCGATGATTGCGGGTTCAAACCCAGACAAACACCACTGATCTTGCACGGCAGTGAAGGAAAACGTTGTAAGGAAGCCTGCTTGTGTCTAATTTTAACGAAATTCTGCCATATAAATCCACCAACCCACATTGAAACAGCGTGGTGGAACATGCTAACCTAGCCTAACCTAACCTTCTCCTCAAAGGGAGGAGGTCATAGCTTAGCAGTGAGAAATATACAGGCTGTTGTTGTTGTTGTTGTTGTTGTGGACTTACCTACCAAAGGCAATTAGGCAGGTATCATCTAATCAAATTAAATTATCTTATAAAATTGGATAAAATAATATCTGTCTAAAAATAATTTCAACGAAAACAATAGATTCGTTTGGAAAGTGTATCATTTCGAAGCGTTGTAGTTATTTGGATACATAATTGCGCACGCGCACGGCCGGGTTTTCTCTTTCACTTAATGACAGGCCCTTGTATAATAATTCATATTATATTTCAAAATGAAACTGTTTACATTTATGTGAAAGTAATTATTAAGATGAGCTCTTAGAAATTTTTAAGAGTTTGTTGAATCAGATGATGTTCCATTTTCCGATGCTGATGAGTAAGCTCTTTTATCTTTATTATACTAGAGACTCGTCCCGGCTTCGCACAGTTACTTGATATGTATTTTATTATGACCAAATTAAAATTATTATAAATTGTAGCCTGTGTTATTCTGATAAATAACCTATATTAGTGACGAATTTCATCCAAATCCATTCAGTAGTTTTTATTGAAAGAAGAACAAACATACGTACATACATCCTCATAAATTTTCACATTTATAATATTAGTAAGATGTGTGGCTAGTTGCTGTCCACGAATTCGCATTGAAATTCGCATTTAAACATATCCAGTATGATGCAAGATCTTCTTGTTAATAATGTTTTTTTTATTTCATCTTACAAAGTTGGGACGGATAGCTTGTCGTAGTGAGGCTACTTTTTTGTATAATTACATATACAACCGAGGAGCTGAGATGACCGATGATTTCGGGTTCAAACCCAGGCAAGCACCACTATATATATGTGCTTAATGTTTATAATTCATCTCGTGCTCGGCGGTGAAGGAAAATATCGTGAGGAAACCTGCATGTGTCTAATTTCATTGAAATTCTGCCACATGTGCATTCCACCAACCCGCATTGGAACAGCGTGTTGGTATATGTTCCAAGCCTTCTCCTTAATGGGAGCGGGCCTCCTCTCGCATTAGCCCAGCAGTGGGAAATTCACACTTTACTTTTTTTTTACATATACTACCATCTGTTTGTAATTTGTTTTACATATAGTTGTAGATGAGCTCTGAGAATCAGTTCTAATTATCCATAATAATTGTATATAAAATATGGTCGTGTAGAAATAATATTAACCTCTATTGTTTTTTTTTTTTTGCATTGAAATAATTCAACGTTAGCGACGAAGTTTCTAATATGTCGCAAAGGGCGATAAAGCCCATGGCGTTTTCAAATGCTTTATTGACTTACCAAGGTCTTTTAAAAACGATAAAAAATATTATCAGATATACATTTAATTGTTTGTATTACAAAATATCACCACGCAATGGACTGAGTGAAATGAAATACAAAATTGTATTGTAACATTAAAAAAACCAATAGGCTAGATATGATTTCTTTTTCATTTTAGTTACCAACTTTTCAGGAATAAATTTCTTATAGAGGTATTGTAAAAAAAAGGAACAAAAACATATTCCTTTAAACCTTCTTCAAAACGCGTTCCAACTTCTGGCATATATTATAAATGTATTGGTTGAGTAGTTTTTCATTGTAAAAAAATCCTATATATCATGGAACAGAATATAAAGAACGGTTTTACATACATCAGAGACAAATTCTACCAATAAATCGATAGTATATCGCAATCGAATTCAGTCGATTTCATATTCTATAAACTATCCAGTGGCGATGTGGTCAAAGTCCGAAATAGTATAAGTAGACATCGAACCTCTCGTCAAAATTAAAAGTTCCAGGCAAACTACCTACATGCCCGAAAATCTACAACGCGATTTCTAAGGCATTTTATGACTCACACAACCACTCTGTATAACCAGATATTGACGGCGGTTTTTCCGAATCGATGCGATATGGGAACCTTCAAAAGAAGAGCTTACACTTTTCTTAAAGGCTAGCAACGTATTTACAAACCCCACGGCTTTCAGACGCGTTGACAGTCCCTTTCCATCAAGTGCATCTGTAGTATAATATCTGTAGTATAATGTCTGTCTAGTCTTAAGATATTTTTATAAAATACGAAGCATGTTGTGTTCTCCTATAATTGTGAGTGCATAGGTATAGGTTAAGTTTGTGAATGTATTAGTGTAAGTTTTTTGTGTACTAACGTTGGAGATCCTTATAAAATAAAATAAAAAATAAGTGCCTTTCCTCCTACCTGTTTGCACCATATCTTAAAAAAAATAGTAGAATTAGTCCTCAGCTACAATTGATCTGAGATGGAAGTTAATTGCATTGTATTGCAATACATAATTATTACAGTTATAAGTTAGTAGAATTTCCCCCAGGTTAAGATTATTCCAAACTGCGTTCGTGGTGTATATTCTGTTTCTTAAGTTAATAGCAATTACAAGTATTTCCTGAGCAGTGGCTTGTATCAATCAGGCTAATGGTATTCGTTTTGCTTCATTTGACATAACCGTTGCTGAATGTGATGAGCGTTCAGTAATTAGAAAATGTTTCGATTGACTTATTTATAACGAACATGTTTATGGCAAAAATTAAGTTTTAGGTATTTGTGTTCTTTATTTAAATATATTTACAAAAATCGTTAATGACGTTTTTATAAATATTGATAATGTAATGTTTTATAACAATAACAACAGAAGCCTGTAAAATTCTCAGTGCTGGGCTAAGGCTTACTCTCCCTTTGAGGAGAAAGATAGGGGAATATTCCACCAAACTGCTCTAGTGTCAAATCAAAATAAACTTTATTTAAGTAAGCTTTTACAAGCACTTTTGAATCGTTATTTTACAATTAAGTGTAGCTACCACCGGTTCGGAAAGTAGATTCTACCGAGAAGAACCGGCAAGAAACTCAGTAGTTACTCTTTCTTAACATTTAAAAAAATACAAAGTCATGTTAGTTAAATACAATTATTTCAATCAATATATTCTGCTTGGATGTCAACAGGTATTATCTCCACGCTTTTTTATCATCTATAAAATCTTGTATCGAATAATATGCTTTTTCTACCAAATGTCGGTCGGTGGATGCACATATGTGACAGAATTTCGTCAAAATTAGACACATGCCGGTTTCCTCAGGATATTTTCCTTCACCGTCGAGCTCGAGACGAATTAGAAACACAAATTAAGCACATGAAAATTCATTGGTTTCCCTGGGTTTAATCAGCAATCACCGGTTACGAAGTACGCGCCCTAGCCAATAGGCCATCACGGTTGTTTTTGTTTACTTTACATATTTTAATTGAAATAATTGTATTGTAATTAAAAATAGGTAAAGTTAAAGAAATTTGTTTTCCTTTAAAACGCTTTGTAACGCCTTTTCCAGAGATCGAAAGAACTTCTTAAAAAAATGTAAAAACAGATGATTAAACATCCATTTTGTTCTCAGTGTTTGAACGTGCTGGTAGCTGCTGGAGCGGCCGGTGCGGACAACAAACAGCTTTCATCATACAAAGCGATTCATTCCTGCGCATGCGTACCTGGAGAGGCGAGAGTAAGTTATTTTCTAATATTCATTTTAAGTATAATACACTTTAAAGGTTTGTTGTGATAATATATACAACTTTACTATGTAATTATAATAAACTAATCTTAAATCAGAAAAGAATTATTTGAGACTTCAAATATGAAAAAAGAATTAAGCTTAGTCAAAACTAAGTTAAATGTGAATTTGTAAATGTGCATTTTTCCTTACTGTAACTAAATACGTATACCTATTTATAACCATACGTGTTACAATTATCTTAATTATATAATTATTAATATGGTATAGTTATATATATAATTTTTTATCAATATTTTATTTCGTCTAAAATATTCTAAATATGTTTAAAATAAGTCTTTATTGTTTAACTATAATAACTGAAAATTAAACTAATCTTATATACCCAACAGTGTGTATGAATGCCTGTTAAATATCTTTACAAAATATTTTCTTTTATTTCAGTGTGCTCTACAAAACTGCATAAACGCAAATGGGACCCGATCCCCGTTCTATCTCCACGCTCCCGAGCGCGAGAGACGCAGTTCACACGAACGAAGAGGATCCTTATCATCAACTGTGGGTTCCATCAGCTCGGCCAGATCGGGACCAGCTGATGGACTGTACGTCAACCCCATGCAGAGGAATTCAGCCACTAGCGCAACGAATCACAGTTCTTCTGGAGAGGAGAGTTCCGGTACGTACTATAGCTTCATTAGCTTCTAGTATTTATGTCATTCGTTTTATATAAAAGCCGAGATGGTTCAGTGGATAAAACAAATGCGTCCTAATCGATGATTGCGGGTTTAAACCCAGACAAACACCACAGAATATTCATGTGCTTAATTTGAGTTTATAATTGATTGTGAGGAAACCTGCGTGTGTCTAATTTCATAGAAATTCTGCCACGTGTGTGTTCCAACGAAACGCATTGTATCAGCGTGGTGAATAATGTTCCAAATCTTCTCCTCAAAGGGAGAGGAGGCCTTGGCCCAGCTGTGGGAAATAGGCAGTCTGTTGTTGTTGTTTTTTGTTACTTTACATAGGAAAGGTTGAGAATACTTGGACAAAAAATTGTTGCATGAATTTATATAATTATTATTGATAATTTATAACGTAAAATTGGTAAACAGGTCTCGAAAGAAAATTCTTGTGATCAGAATTGAAGGGACTTATAATAAATGATAAACTCGTACGATCTGACGTTTTAATAACAAATCTCAATCCACAGTAATTTTTTACATAAGAATGACTAATATTAACTCCTATACTGTATACGAATAAAAATTAAAAATAGTTACTGTTTACATAATGTTATCACCTATCATGTGGGTAGAATGCTATCATTTTCCCATTGAACCGCAATTTCGATCGACTGAGCAAAAAACAAAGCTCCTCTCAATTCAATTATTACATTAAATGATTAATAATAGCAAACAACTAAAATGTCATATTTTAATGATTCAGAACTGTGTGTCCAAAGCATCTAACTTTCGCGCCAAATGGACACCCTGGCGTATATGACATATGACGGGCTATCGAGCTTCTTTTTTTTTATAAATCGTGATGAAGGTTTGATGCATTGGGCGGTAAGGAGGTTTTTAGAATTTATTGACGATATTGTTTTAGGGTTCGAAATATTTATAAAAAACTATAAATTTAGAAGTATGTAATAAATATGAAGTTATAAATTTTAATTATTAGACAGGCTTATATTATGAATGGCATTTATTGTTATCGTAATTTTTGATCTGAACAATTTCAAAAAAAAGCTTTGTTCAGGAAATTGTTTTTTCTTGATATTAGATTTATATTTGTTGATTTGTTAGGTTGCTTACTTTATTCAGTCGTAGTATCTTTTAAAGGTACACCTTCTAAATTAGTGCCTTAAAATATTTGCGATTAAAATAAAATTATTGATATTGCCCACACACACAACGCGCCAGCAACATACAATCATCCTGATTTCAAGCAACACATGATGAGAACCAGAAATGATAAATTATAATGTAAACGTATTTTATTTATTTAAAATTATTATTTTATCGATATTAGCAATGGCCATTTGTAAAGTGGCCACTTAGTTAAAATTGATACTTAAATTAATTTT
The DNA here is from genome assembly GCF_905220365.1 of Vanessa cardui. Classification (NCBI taxonomy): domain Eukaryota; kingdom Metazoa; phylum Arthropoda; class Insecta; order Lepidoptera; family Nymphalidae; genus Vanessa; species Vanessa cardui. The sequence goes on from NC_061139.1 coordinate 11,116,206, forward strand.
AGCAATTAGAGTCATTATTAATTAAAATTTAGACTTAAAAGAAACCTCACAGTGTAATAAATCTAATAAATATTAGAAATAGCATTGAATACATCGATTCATCGTGTTAAATATAATTGTTACAAGTAATTTAACGCTTTAATAATATATTAATTTATAGATAAAGACTTGAGTGGTGTAACTAATCGACAAACGCTAACGGAAGTAGGGTGTAGTGAGCTGGAAAACTCAGGAAATGTGAGTCTAGGTGCGCTGATTCGAATAACATTCTTAGTTTCGAAGCAATAGAGTCAGGTCAATTCATAAAAATGTCAAAAAAATGGAGTTTTGGTGTTGAGGGAGTTACTGAGAATGCAAAATCCATCAATAATAAGATTTAGAAGGAAAATATTAATGTTAAACTCGATATCAAACTAGTGCGATGTTGTGTTCCGGTTTTAAATGTAAGTTGTCCAAAACTTGGCATTCATTAATACTATAGACTATGTGATTATAAATAATGTCGTGATCGGTGGAAACAAAAAATATCGTGACGATACATGCATGAGTTGTCTTGTGGGTCCTATAACTTGTGTTGATGCAGCATGGTGGAGTATACTATAATACTATATACTCTTTAAAACTACTTAATAGGAAAGGTGGTTACAATACAGCCAGTCGTTACATCATGTTATTGCTTTAAAAGCATTTAACACTTCAAATAAATTCAGTACTCGGATTTCTTATTCTATCTAACAAACTAGAAAACATATTCACGACGAATAGGTACTTTTTCAGGAAAATATTTGACGCAAGTACTTTATACAAATCGTAAATATTTATTTAAAAATTTAAAAAAAGAATCAGTTTTTAAAATGGTATCTATATAGACTATCAATAATAGCAACCTATAATTTCTCAGCAAAAGCGAATAATAAACTAATTGCATGAAATTATTCGAATATGTGGGCTGTGTCGAAATATTTCGCTTGTAGCAATTAATCCAAATAGGGCGAGAAGGCCAATAGATACATCAATAGTTAGGCATTAAATTTATTATATATGGAGGTAACATATATGAGTTTGTAGATGTTCCTCTGCTGGGTTTAGTCTTTCCTTTTTTATAAGTATTGGAACCTTTTCCAATTGAGAAATGTCTAATGTCAAAATCAACACAATGATTTCCCAAAGTAAGGGGAAGACGTGGTAGGAGTTTTTGTTAGACTATCTGCAAACACTCGTCATATATTGGACTGAATAAAATACTTAGCATTGCTGTTTTATGAGTGGGTAAGCCAGTGTTGATAAAAGGGACATAAAATCTAGTTTCCAAGGTTAGTGGAATTGGTGAAGATTCTTATAAATTCTTACAGAAGCTATTTCTTTGGGGGTGATGACTGTTTACTGCAATGTGACTGTCATTTATCTGTCTGTCTTGCATTTTCATTAAAGAAAATGTTTGTTCCATATATTATATCCATTCTACTTGAGCAAAATAATCGTATACTTATTCGGTACTCAAGTCACTGCCAGATCAGCAAAACCATACCTGATTTTAATACATGGAAATCGAAGCAATTATATTATAGTTCATTCTTAATGTCGTGTCTATAGGTATATCTTAAATTACCTCTAATAGTATGTTAAGCTTATCGGTCCCGATTATTGTCACCAATATTTGTTCTTAGTGGGCAGCATCGAGTAGAATACCTGACCATTTTTACCTGTAGCCATAAGTACATTTCTAGAATATTACGAGTAATTGTTGAAATAAACTATTATTTGTCACTATAATTATTTAGATTTAATTAGTATTTTTATTACAGCTTGTTCAGCATCAGAAGCTGAAACAGCCAACACTGGGGGCTGGTTTCTTCACAACACCAACTCGAACGCCCCAGCAGCTTTATATCAGCGAGTCCGGGACCTGTTCCATTCTCGTTCACCAGGTCCACGAGTCCCGGCTGAGGGTCAGGAGGCTCCTACAATGACTGGTAAGAATCACTTACCTGACAAGTAACTTGTGGGATCCTTAGACAAAAATTTTTGGGCTGTTTTGTAATGACGAAGTACATTGATAACCAAATCATCAAAAATCATGACAGTTTTTTTTTATCTGTGCAGTAAAAGCAGAGGTCCATGGAACAACAGAAGTGACTCAAACACAGGAAAATTCAGACAGCGACAGCGGAGCCGAAGCGACCCGTCGCGACCATCACTACGAAGACATTTATTTGCCACGAGAGGAACACCAGAGGAGAAGGTACCACTACCATTCCATCTTATACGTGCTTTTTAAAAATATTTGGAATTACACGAAATATCGAGTTTATCATCATCTTTGTGACCTTTAATAATTCTTTAACAAGTCGCCATTTTGGTAATATTAAGAACTCGAGATTATTAACTTTGTAAGTGTGTCAAATAATAAAATAGATATTTAAACATATGGCGTAAAAGGTTTAAATATATATTTTTGTAGTTACATCAAAAAACGGTTCAATTAATGAAATAGATATTGAAACATATTGCGTTACTGGTTTAAATATATATTTTGAAGTTACATTAAAAAACCGTGTAAAAGTCCTTTCGATGAAAACACGTTAAAGTAGAATTTATATCAGTCAAATTTTATTTGAATTAAATGCAATAAGTTCTCATTGCCTCCTAGAACCATATTTTTAATTTAATACATGCATGACAGGAGCAGTTCTCGGGACTCAGGAAGTCACAGCAGACCTGGAAGTGCTGCCTTGATAGTTGACTACGGCACCAAAGAGAACATTGAAACGTAAGTAAATTTAAGAAAACAATGTCTATCATGATGAGATCCTATGCCTTCGTATATGACGACTTTGTTCTTGAGGATAAAGATTAATGTTAACGATATGCATTATAACTCCTAAAGATCCAGAGTTCAGCGCCATTACATAAGTTGTGAAGGTTTACAAATTCGAAAACGGTTGCTTCAAAATTATTCCCTTCAATTCAAATCTGCAACACATAATAAGCAACACCCACACGTTGAAATGTTGTAGATTGTTCCAAGCTACAGTTTCAATGGGGGAAAGCCCAGGCATAGGGCGCCGATCTTGTAAACTACCTATTATTAAAGTTACTGTCTTAACGACCATCTAATCTCCATAATATTCTCCAATAGAAGCCAAAAATAATTGTGATCCAGCGCGCCAATCGTAATCAAATAATGAATTTGTAAAACGATGAGTATATTATATTTGTTCCATTTTTTTTCTTCTTCTAGTACAAACAAAGCATACGAAGAAGTATCTCCACCAGCACCTGACAGTCAAACGAAGTCCACACTAGCAACCAAATTGGCAGCGCTCACCCACAAAGCTCAGAACTTTGTAAGTATTGACATTTTTGTAGAATTACATTACAAAATTAGATAGGAGAGTAATTGATCTTCAATCACTGAATAGTATTTAATTATTCATTCTATTATTATATTAAATAGACCATCATTTTACTATTATTTATAATGGAATTAGATATTCAGATTGTACAGCAAAACCTATATTCATGTTGTAAATATGAAACTAACTCTGTTTGTCTTTCGTTCATTCCCGACCAAACCCCTGAACCGAATTTTATGAAAATTAGGTATGATGCAAACATGAATTCCAACAAAGGACATAGCTTACTTTTTTGCCTGAAACATAACAACCAACACCGTAAAACGCGAGCGACTACTGAGCTAAAACTAGTTTTAAAATATGTCTTTTTAAACATTTAGGCTAGTCGTATATCGTCAGCCGCGGGTAGCCGTCGAGCGTCAGTTTCTGAGGAACCCATCGTAGTCCAAGCGTCCGCTTCATCCGGTGTCTCATCAGCTGGATCCACTGGCACCAGTTCTGGTGATGAAGCACCACCTCCGCCGCCACCACCTCCCCCTCCAGTGGTGTTGGAGGAACCAGCTCTCAAGCCATCAGAATTAAAAAGTAGGCTGGGTAAGTTTTCGATTATACTAACATTACCTAACATATAATATTATTAATGGTTTTTTTATTTATTACTCTAACATATATATTTCGTTTATAATGAACTTCATAATAGGATGATTTAAAATTTAAATATTAACACCTAACGTTATCTAATTCACTTTCAATCTTCCTTAAATTGGTTCTAATCAATCACTAGAAGAATGGTATAACAGAAAATGTAGAATAAAATGTAAAAAAAATTATATATTTTATAATTTTATTTATATAACAATCACATTGATGGCATAAATGTGTCTAATGAGACAAATAAATATGAATATGTACTTACTGTAGACATGAATGTCGTTATAAAATTTGACAAGCAATGCCAGAACACGAAAAAAGTTCTTCCCTGTGAAGGCAAAGATACAGGTTATATTACGTTATAAACAAAACTACAAGTAATTATTTTCACAAATCTCATCATAGTTTCTTTTTAAAACATTTGGTTAGCATATTTAAGATTGATAGCTCAGAAAAAATATTATTTATCTGTGACTTCATTTGTTGAGTTATAGAGAATTTTAGTGTCTATCGAATGTCAAAATTTGATGTCGAATATTCTAAATTTAAATATTATTTCCGGTGTAAGTTAATAAAAACTTCATCATTCATCGGTTCTTATTTTAATAAAATTGTAGCATATTTTTTTTATTTTACCATATTTGCGGTATGATAAATTCTCGTAAGAAAACTATCATAATACCGGTACTGGGCTTAAGAGACCCCGTAACCTTAAAGAAATTTACTTCTTCATTGTGTTTCGTGGTTAAAGATATCCCGTATTAAAGTATCTACATCCTAGCGCACGTTTTTTAATAGGCATCATGTTAATAATTTATCACATTCCTACAAAATATATAATCAAGTAGATATTACGATAGAAAAATTCAGAAATGCGACTTTAGTAGACAAAACATCTGTAGAAGCTGTAGAAGCTCGCGATAGATTGATATATTTTTAAAATAGAAAAATATTTTACAATTGTCTAACTACATATTTACACCTATCTACATTATGTATATTATGTTTACATGTATGTATGTAATGTATGTATCTACAATATGTGTCGTTTTGAACAATAAAATTATAACATCAAAGTCTGACTACTAATTGGCCTTGTCTACATTTTTGTTTTGTTATATTGTATTTTCGAAGGAATCAGTTTAAAGTTTATACGAACCACTAAAAGATCAAATTTTTTCAAATATAAAATCACAGTATGATTGTAAGTATACTTACATAAAACTTTAACTATAGCAAATAATTCATCTTAAGCAAAAATCTATAAGAGAGCACCAAAATTACATATAACTAGATTTTCTATGTAATGAGTAAGAAATAAAACTGTAGAAAATAATCAAAACATCACCAGTCCGGACGGAGGGGCGATTCATGTTCCTCTTCATCACCTTCATGCACTTAATTTTCTATTAAAATAGTAATTCAAGTTATTGTTAATTTTATTTAGGAATTATCCAACAGTATCAGAATCATTTGGTAAACTTTTCTATACTATGTTGTCAAAATGAGTTTCTTGGGATATAAATGGGGATTTCACCTAAGTTTAACATCTAAACAACTTAAACCCAAAGTTTTAACAGTATTTTAATGTGATTAAGATCAGCATTATTCAATGTTGGTTTAAATTTTACTTCCGTGTATTAGAATAGAGCATGACGCATTTTATATTCGTTTTTCTACTTTAAATTAAGTAATTTAACGTCAAATAACAAAATATCACAAGGTATTTAACATAGGAAGATCATTTATAACTGCCAGAAATAGAAGGGGACCTAAAATGGATCCTTGTTGCACGACTTAATAACGTTCTACCATTTTCACTTTAAAAAATTCGGTATGTAGTTAGAAAATTTCTTCACAGATGTGTTTAAGTTAATTTTTGTTTTGTTACAACCAATGAATTAAAATAAGTCCATCTGTCTGTTCTTGTTAAAAGTCAAATATACGGAAATTACATATTAATGAGATCTTACTGCCTTAATTAAGTTCGTTTACTTTCTACGTAGTTTAATAGGTTATTAGTTTCGTTCTGATTCGGACGCGTTCAGACAATAATATGTAAAATTAATTACTTTATAGAATAGTTTTACTTTCCATTTCGCCAGTTAAATTTTCTGTTGCCATCTTCAAATCGTTTTAGGGAATTATAGCATTGAATCCTACAAAAATACAATATTTTTTGATGGATTTCTCGAGTGCATTTGAATCATAGAACTATCATGGCTGTTCTTTGTGATCCCATAAACGAAGTTATCGAAGCTGATCGACATATCCGGATATGACGTCATTTACGATGATTTTTGGCAAAATATTTTTTTTTCTGATAGATCAATGTCGTTTCAATTAAACGCATTTATGCGTTATTACATGATCGTATAAATAGAATATATAATTGATGACAAGACACGATCAAAAACTCGGAAAGAAAGTCTGAAACAAGAAAAAATAATCGCATATAGAAACTTGTTTCTGTCAAAATGATATTGAAAACATTTTGCAAATTAACTGTGTGTACGAGTTGAATGACTTTGTGCATTAACATAGATTCATTAAATTTATGAATGTATTGTCAGTAAAATTTGAAAGTTTCTAACGTATTCAACTTCAGGATGTAGAACTGGATAAATCTTCTGATTGGTTCCAATATTACAGCACACTGATCAAAGAACTTTCTTGGAGTTTTCATTTCGTTCCGTGAGGATGATGCTTAGCCGTTTATCTGACTGTGTCTCAAATTTTTTGTACTTCAAGAAGAACTCTTAAAGGTCTAAAACAAAATACTTTAAGAGTTATTCACTCAGAAGTAAGTGTTTTTCCATATTTCATCGACGTGACAGTTAGGATACTAATTTTTCTTATAATGTTCGCATAGCCAAGTTTTGTCAGACTTCATCTTAGTATTAAAATCATAGTTAAACCTCTCGCTATATTTATCGTATGTTCTTTAAAATTACGTTTCATAATACAATTCGAATTTCAAATGTGGGAGATTTTTTGGTCGTTTTAAATAATTAAACATTTTCGCCTTAAATTCATAATATCCATCACAAAAAAATAATATAATTTATTTCCGAGGCATTTCTAATTAAATTGAATTACGTATTCACTAAATATTCTCGTTTCGTTTTTAAACATTTCTATAATATAAGTTGTATAATATACTGCATCCTGTGGACAGTATTTATCATTAATACACTAAAGTTATATATCGAATTATGTACTTTTAATTCAAGACTGTTAAATGCTTTCAACGTAGTGAAATAAAGCGATAAAATGTGAGGCTCGAGGCTTTTTATCTCTTTATTTTATTAATCATAACTACTTTCTACGTAAGTATCATTTGTGAAAGACACTTGTGTACGGAAAAAGAATGGCGTCACATATTGATGAACTGACTCATACAGTTTTTTGTGTTTCTTAGGATGTTTATGTGTCTGCTTCATTATTTCAGAAAATATAACAAAAATCAAAAAATTTGGACATGTTTATGAATTTGTTGATATGATTTGTAGAAACTACTTCGATTCAAATCAAATAAAATGTCAGTAAGTTGTTTTTCCAAACTGAAGACAGTTTTATTTTAACAGCGCATGTTGTTATATTGCTTGTCAACAAAATGACGTCACAATTTTCCCGATGGAAAGTCATGGTCAATAATGGCCATGAATGTCAAAGTAATGAAGCATGTCGCACATTGACAATGGTGTACGATGGGTTATTGGACTTTGTACAATAATTAAAACAAATTTGCATGAGCGAATTGAGACTTAAAAACTAGCAGATTTTTTAAATTTAATAGTTATTCTGTATGCTATGTTTCTTCGTAATACATAAAATTCAATATTCATATATGATTTTTTTTAATGATTAAATATGGAATCATTATGCGTACATTTCTGCTTTTATCATTATAGTAATGTAATTTTCATTACTTCAATGTCTCTGAGTAAATTATCTTTAAGTAAACGTCGGTCATTTAGTTAGGAGGTTAACGGAACTAGAAAATCTAATGAGAAAATATTGTTTTGTAAATAAACTTGTTGAAATGTTGACATTTTGAAAGTAAGTAAAGAGTTAGCAGTTTTTAAGTTACTATAGATTACATAGTACATTTTTATGCTGGTAGGACTTTTTGGAGCCTAGATAGATACTACCCACTGTTATATTCTACCGCTAAACACCAATGCTTAGTATTGGTGTGTTTGGATGTAAAAGTTAAGTGAACCATTGTACAGGCATAAGGCACATAACATCTTAGTAACAGTGCCAATTGCAGTGACCACTTACCATCAGGTGGCCCAGTTGTCTTTTTCTCAACCTTTATAATATTCTGGGTATTAAATAAAAAAAGTAGAAGACGAACATTCCGCGTCGATTGGTGACACTATGATCGATACTTTTAGTAGTTTTCACGTGATTACATAGAAGAAATCATAATACATCTACAGATAAATACGTTGTGAATTAATTTGTTAGTCATTTTGATGTTTTAAGATTATTAAAAAGTGTGTCAATAAACTAAGTTTTAACGAGATCGCTCAGTGCATTCACTAGAAAGTTGAGATCGCCTATGATTCATTTAGACGTTAATATTTTATGAGAGTCTAAGCAACCTTAGAAGATTTAATAAGAGACTGTCTTGAATTAATCTCATTTATGCCCGACGTCGTAAAGTAAATATGGATTTATTTGCATAATTTCTTTAATTATCGAAAATCGAAAATTACTGTCGGTTTTATTATGTTGAAAGTCGATATGGCTTTAGCATAAAACGTTGGGTCTTCGAAGATTACGGTTTCAAATCTCGGCAGTAATATAGTTAGGAGACCTGCATTTGATGTGACAGTGTCTTACGTCAGATGTTACGATACGAACTTTCGATTATGAATTATTAAACATGTTATAAATATATTGGTAGAATATTTAGCCTGAAAAACGCGCTGTATCAATAAATGTCGTGCTTAGCTTAAACTATTTGCTTAGGGTCATTGATGTATATAAAATTGAATTAAGATCTTTGCTCTTCGATTAAATTAATATTGATTAGGTCTTAAACATGTGGACTTTAACGAATCGTCCACACTTTTATATATGATTAACTCGTCCGTCTAAAATTTGATATGATTATATACATATGCACAGCTGTGCTGATAAAACATTATACATAGATCAAAATACGTGAAGTTAATTCTTGTAGACTTTCAGGCAGATATAAAATTAAGTATTGAACTAACGAAAAAACAAAAAGAGTAACTAGTAAATTTCTTGCCAGTTCTTCTCTGTGGAACGTACATTTCGAATCAGTGGTAATTTTACTTAAACTAAGTAAATTTTAATTTCGAAAATAGTAGAAGGCTTAACTTGAGAAGCAGCGTGCTTTGGATTAAGTTCGATAATGGAGTGCCATACCAATTGGATTACGGGCTGATTTTAAATGTCTTTCTTCTGGGAATAGAAACTAAATAAACTTAAATGGCCTAAATAAATAAATCAATATAAAGTGCCCCTCACACTCACACTCTCACAATATAAAATCATTCGATCTGTATCTTTCGTACTTTGCGTAATTTCGTATCAATATGAAGTGAAGTTAAGCCTGAATAAATGTCAATTATACGAAATAGTTTCTTATAAAATTTGGCCTTAGAAAAAAGTACAGTGAAACTAACTAAAATGTACTTCCATATTGCTAAATCAAGGTCGAGTTAGTTTTATGTGTTTCTAAACAGTTTTCAAGTATTACAATAAAATGCTAAATATTAAAGAACTTAAAGATTATCATTAAATGAATGTTTGTTATCGTTATTATCATTTATTCTCATTGTTTTTGTTTGGCCAAAACACATGTCTTTCAAAACCATTTTACATTATACATATAAATATAATTTATTTTATTTATTTTACAAGGTATTTGGTTAATTTAGAAAATCAAATTTCCTTTATAAAAAAATAGTATTAGTTTGTTCACGTAATTAGACGTTCTTTTGCGCTCGATCGCCTCGACTTTGGTTGTTTATTACAAGAAAACATTTTCTTTGCACCGCGAATGCGTTCGTTGAAGCATGCCGTTTCACGATCGCATTGCGTATGCTATGAATATTCTAAAATTTCAATAATTCTTCTATAATTAAATACATTCGCTCAACAGGAATTTATTTAGGTCATTATTAAGTTGCTTTGAAGCGACGTCAAAAATAGATGAAGTTTCACAATTCAGTTATGCCGTTTTTATATTTTATCATTCAGTACTTCGTCATTCATGAACCGATTGGAAAATTATTTTTTGTTTGGCAGTATGTACTTCCCGCTAAGCTCCATTACAATTTTAAGAAAAGAAATGCTTCTATTATTGAAAAAAAAACGAGAAATCGAATTTGATTTTGTCGTCCGTTTTTTTTATTAATTTTATTCAAATATTAATTTGTATATAGTATTGTTAAACGTCACAGCTCCAGTACCAAGATATCTATGCCTTTCCTATGCAAAAAGAATGCCTTATTTAATTTTGGAATTTTTGTACTACACAGATACGTCAGTCCCTAAGTACCTTCTTAATTTTGCTTTAACATTATTTACTATTTATTCATAGCCAATAAATATAACTCCAGGAGCATCCTAGTAGATTCTGATAAAGGATCTGCTGGAATACTCTGATCAAATCCAAGACCGAACAAACTAGATAAGAGTGACTTTCTCTGATTCTGAGTCTTGCCACATCCCATCAACAAGGGATATAGGTCTTTAAAAAAATAATACTTTAAAACGGTCCGATTCTTATAACAGCACGTTTGGACAAACATATTTTTCAAATTTTCTTAACGTTATGTATCTGGTGCAAGCCACATGTCCACCACAGAGCGTCTATGAACTAATGTTGTGTCTTTTTGCATGTGTGCGTAACAATGGGTCTCCATGAAACACGACACACACATACCTGTTTTGCATTAGAATAATTGATCAGTGGGCTGTACCTGCATAGATCGGCAACTATCAAGGATATCCGTTATTTTATCTCTTAACAACAATGATTTAATTTGTTCGTTCCAACGGTGTAAGGTAGTTTATGCACAATGTATATATTAGATTATATAGTATAGCGTAGTATACTTAATTCAAATATACACTTTGAATTACTATTTACGGGATATATAAAATATATAATGATATGTATCAGTCTACTACTAAACTCATTACGTTGCGCCTCGCCTTTAATCGTTGATTTGCATAATCATTGATTCTTATTATATAAAAAAAAATCTTAATGAATAAAAAAAATGAAGGAAATAATTTAGAAAGACATTATACATTAACAATTGTAATGTTACCTTTTTATCCGACTGCCCAAATAAGTGTTACAAATTTTAGTTTCCATGTATCAATGTTTCTTTATTCCAACAAAATTCCAGCAGATTTGGACGTGTCTTTAGAATCCTTATCAGCTCGTATTTCTTTTACATAGTATTTCGTATTTGTATTTCTTTTTTAACTTGGAATTGCATCCAATTGTTCGGGGTCAATTTAATCCAGAGAACATTGAGAAACATTGCTATAATTTTTGTCACGATTCTACGTCATTATGATTTGTAACAGTTACAGTAACTATTATAACTTTGATTCGTATATTCTTATTCATGTCATGTTATAAACCTACAGTTGAAATTCGCCAACACTGACTTAATTTTCTATGGCCTGATTTTTGATTGTTATGTGATTTACGTTACTTGTACAAATGTCATCCTGTTTAAAAATAATGTCCCATACAAACCTCTCTAATTAGTTACAATTAAAACGAAGATGAAGTAAATAAATCACTTCTTAATTTGTTCAAGTAATACTCATTATAATTATAGCTATAATAGCAAGCCAGTTCAGTAATGTGTATTTTATTATTAAAGCTGCTGTTTTAAAAATCAATGCGCATATAATTTCACATTCAGTGAGTTGTATTGTGCGTTTTCTAATGTTTATTCATAAAACGGCAATCAATCTTTCGACGACGCAGTATTGACATAGACGACATCCGTTTTTGTAGGTGCCAATTAATACGTCAACATTATAGATCTCAAGCATGCGATAAGTATATTCGTAAAATATGTTTAAAATTAACAAACTTCTTGGAAACAAAAATAATTAGCTAGCAACGTTTTATTTTAGTAAATCTAGACTATTCCGAGATTTAAGTTAGATTACCTAGCATATATCACGCTCAGTGCGTCGCATGCGCGGGGTGCCTGCGCGGCGATGCGCGTACTTTCTCTCCCCGCTAACGGTGCCGTGTTGCAGCGGGGCGGCGCGGCTCAGCGGCATCGGCAGACGACGAGCGACCGCGCGCGCCCAACCTCGTCAACAAGCAGCCCGCGCTCCCCTTCGTGCCGCCGGCCTTCCCGAACAACGCGCCGGACCGCCTCATCAAACCCTCGGAGTACTTGAAGACCATCACGGCGCCCTGCAAGCGCGACGACGGCGCGGCGGAGGCGCGGCCACCGCCCCCGCCGCCCGTCCCGGACAATGTGCCGCCGCCGCCGCCCCAGCCGCCCTTGACGCACCAGCCGCTGGCGGCCATCAGCAGCGCTGAGCTTACAGCTGTGCGGCTGAAGATGACGGCGACCAAGACGATGTCAGCTCCACCGCCGACGCGGTCCGTCAGTCTGCAATGCCTACCGAGTGCAGCAGATTTCAGAAGCGCAAAGACTGATCTGATCGAGGAGCTGAAGATGTCGAAGGATATCACCGGAATAAGGAAGTTGAAGGTGGAACGAGCGAGGCGGGAGAGCTTGCAGGACAAGGAGACGTTCACGGAGTTCACCAAACGTTTCACGGCGGAGAACTTTGTCGATCAGGTAAGTGGTTCAGTTCTTGCTCCCATTCGAAGTGACATTGTCTTTGTAATGTGAAAATTAAGATAAATTAATTTCTTTGTTACACTCTCTGGTGCAACTGCATCCGCGCATTTAACCCACTGATCCACTTCAGTCTTCTGTTACTCGTCTAATGACCGTGAAATAAAATGACTAGTGATTTAAACGAAATTGCGTATTTTTACGCTCCGGTGGAGTTTTTTAGAGAAGAAATGTAGTCTCAGTATCCGAGTCAAGGTTTTTTGTATCTTCAAAAGATTTGCCGTCTTTTGTAATCGCAATATTAAATTATCGTTTATCGATCACCTAGGTTGAAAATAAGTGTACCAATATAAATATTTTACAGATTTTACGTGTAATTCAAGTCACTAAACAGTTTTGTGTACCCTCTGATAGTTATCATAGCTTTCAATGTGTTTTTTGCAAAGTGTCTTCCTTTGTAGATATGGCCCATAAGTTTAAATGGATTTATTTTTTTATTTGGCGGACATTAAATTATGTCGTGGGGTAGTCATGTAAAAAGCGTAAAGAAAGTATTCTATTAGGAATTCTTGGGTTTATCTTTCTTTATAAGCAGGCAGTTTTGTGATACCGTTTTTCAAATTTTAAGTTTGTTTACTGGTCTGATGCGCATTCGCGGCCAAACCACAGAAGTAAACTTGATGAAAAAAAAAACAAGAAGCAACATAGTCATTTTATTTACCAAATTCTTAACGGCTAACCTCAGGAAACTTTGGCAAAGCTAAGAATATAAATCTTCTATACGTATAGTAGCTCATTTATTAAACGGCTGGATTGATTTCGGTGAAATTTGAAAGTAAATATATGACCCGGACAAAGTCGAGATATGTACCTGGTTTACTGTAAATAAATACATAGTTCCAAGATACTCAATGTCGTTTCAACGTTTATTTAAGACAGGAAAAACACAAATAAAACAACAACAGTCTGTAAATTTCCCACTGCTGGGCTAAGGCCTCCGCTCCCTGTGAGGAGATGATTTGGAAAATATTTTACTTTTAAAAGAAAAATGGATATTAATATATCGGAACAGTTTTTATTTTTTACCGTTTTCTAATGAAATTATCTTAAATAACCTCGTAAGTGTAGTAACCAGACTGACCGTTTGGGAATCATGAGTTCTCGAGTTCGAGTCTTTTGGTTATCTGGAAATAAATTGCCAGCAACAGCTAGCAACTTATCAGTCATATAAGTTAAGTCACAGTACACTCAATATTTTTCTGGTCCTGATGGATTGCTCCCCACCATTCTCCCATTCAGACCCTCTTTTGAGACAGGAATTAGAGAGTGCAACTGGTCGCACATAAATTTGCACACCATTATCTCTGCACAGATAACTAGACTAAGAACCAGAAATGATCAGCTGCACAGATCTATGATGCTCCATATGTCTTGCTCATGAATAGATAATATCTTAGAATCTTTATCATAATATGTATAGTTTTAATTTGAAATGTTGAAAGTTCATTGACCTATTACGACGATAATGAAAGGTTGTAAGATTATAACTGTTTTCTGAAGAAGTTTCTGGAATGCTGCCATGATATCTGATCACAACAATGAAAGCGAATTCGTCTAATTCTCAAACACACTTTGAATTAATTATGAAACACTTTTGAGAAATTTAGTGGTATACAAATATAATAAAAAGTCTATCTAAGATTGCTTTAATTAGCATAAATTAACGTTGCGAATCGGAATAGTTCGGATGATCTAGTGATTACATTTTATGGTTGAAATTTTCCTCGCAATGTTCAAGATTGGTTAACGGATATAAGTGCAATATCGCGCAAATCAGAAGCTGCAATATTAAGCAAAATAAGATCACCTTCTTTATACATTACTAGCGGCCCGTCCCAGCTTCGCATGGCTTATTTATATTTTTTGTTGATTTTTTCCGACATGTTTAACATTTGTCGTTCTATTTTAACGTATACAAAAACTTTTATAAGTGATATACCTAAACCTTTCTTATGAATCTCTCTATGTATTAGAGAAAACTACATGAAAATCCGTTCAGTAGTTTTGGAGACAGGTCTTGATTGATGATTTATACATACTATGTCTATGACAATATTGTTGACAGATAAATTCTTGTTTTAAAAGTCTAATCGATAACCATTTTTAGGTTATTTTGTACAAAGAATGACAGCTAAAGGTGGTAGTTTTAATAATCTGTGATATTACCTAAATATAAATTTAATGCAGTAAACAACCAAAATTTTTAACTGTAAGGATATGTAAGCGATTTCTGCTTATAGACAAGGATCATCGGTCGTAAGGTGTTAGTCATAAAAATGTATCGTATGTTCCAAATTTAAAATAAAAATGTTCTTTGGTTTGCCCGTGAAAGAGTAACTGAAACATAGAGAAAGATATACAGAGTACTTTCGCATTTATAAAATTAGTATAGATACATAGATGTAACATGAATTTTTAACTTAATGTTCAAACTTTATAAGCAAATAATTTCACAATTAGAGAAAGGTGGAGAATGTGTTACAATAATAGTTGCAGCGCCGAGCGATTATGCAAATCGTATCATCGTTCAAAACCAAATTAGAGGAGTTTTTGTAAATAAACATAGACAATAGAAACGGCGTAACTTTTTTTTTAAATCACTCGCAGTTCATAAATGACTATTATTAAATTAAAGTATTTTCCTTCTTAATATCATTGAATCTCGTACGAACTTTGTATAAATAAATAATTCCATAACAACTCATTATACTCTTTTACATAGCTCATTTCCGTAATGATATATTCAATAGCTTCGGGCGAAAGTTAACTTTATGTATCATGTCAATTAGGCCAAGTTTTGAATGAAAAATATTTCAATTTTTTTTTTCGTGGCAGTAAGCGCATATCCGTTTTCACGCTTTCACTGTTTCTGATGCTGCGTCTTGAATCATGATTCGGTATCACGATTTTTGTTTATCTTCGAACAAAACACTCGGATGAAATACTGTTTTACATTGTTTCAGAGTCGTTATGTTTTCAATGACTCTATAAATGTTATAGGAAATGATGAAACGCTTATAATAACATCATTTTCGATAACAATGCGGCGTTAAGTTACGCAGGCAAGTTATTTCTATTGAACTCAGTGAAACAGAATCACTCGTTCAAATTTTGTTTAATTATTTAAGATTATTCGTCATTTATTTTGGAGGTTGTGGCCACGATCATTAAAAAAATTCTTTTTAAATTATTGAAAAGAAGTAAAGTTTCTATCACATTTGATAATATACCAGAAATCTAGGTAAAATTGTGTAGTTTCAATGCTGAATAACTCACATACTAATGACAAATGGTGAACTATTTGAATTTTCATCTTTAATCGTCACCCTCATTTTACTCCCTGAGGGGGTGAATTAAAAACAAGTTGTCATTATCCGCTTGCTAGCCTTTATACCGGACCTAAATAATCTCTACAACAAATTCCATTTAATTAAGTCCCCGAAATAGGCTTTTTTTAATGCACCTCTCAAGGGAGTAACATCGGGGGGTGACAAGTGGTGTGCTATAGGTAAAGTTGGCTTTTCTCGCAAGTAAAGCCACAGCTTTATTTAGTATGTTATAATTATAAAAGTGAAACAATATTTTTAGCCTGTTAACTTTGATAAAAGCCTTTTAGCGTTTACATATTTAAATAGTTATGGTAAAATTGTCAATTAAGTTTTTCATGCCAAAGTTGTTTGCGTCCGGTCAACTTGCCTTTAGCTTAGTATCATTAGCTTTAACACATATATACACACATATATATATACACAGAAACACACACACACATCCGCTTAGGTTTACGTAAGTACACACGTACAATGTTATAAATATTAATTTGTGTTATTTAATAAGAATTTTAGTGTTGCATAATTATATAATCAGTATCTATGCTACACCTATTGTTAACAGAAAGACTTGGAAAAATAATTTTGTAGCAAGTTTTGTCTGGTATTGCAATTCATCTTATATATATTAGCAAAAGATTTGAAGATAAGTATAACTCTGTCAAATTAAATTGTCATCTATGACAATGGGCAAGTTATTTACACAAGAAATATAAATGTAACTTAATATGGTCACATAACCAGGTATAGCCATATTTTCACGTAGAGAAAACAGGCTGTGATTTTGTGAGTTTCGTCCAATGTCATAACTTAAAGCTATAAGTAAAAAATATATAAATATGTCGCAAAATTGACATTTTAATAAAGGCATCTAAACGTATGTTACATTTAGAAATTTCTTGTAGTAATATGAGAGAGTTGTATTTTAAGTTAAAAACTTTCTTTCGAGTGCGCCGGCGCCGGTGGAAATGATCGCAATCGAGAATCGTTTTCATTTCATAAGAGCTACGGCAATTATTATATATTATTTACAAACTTCAATACCTGTTTGAACAAGGCTTTCGTTGCGAACGTGTGTTTGCGTAATCGGAGAAAAAATCAATATTTCGTCGGGAGAAATTGATGAAGTCGAATATCGATTACGTGATGTCATTTTATTAATGAGGTGATAAAAGATTTATACTCGATCAATATTTATAATAACTTGACGAAGACGGATTTTGTTACCGAGATTTCTTTGAAGTCTGTTTTTCTTGTTATAATAGAATTTTTTTTGAGAGTATAATGAGCCTATAAGTAAATAGCCAATATTGGTCGAAGGCCTTCTGAGGAGGTTTAGACTTTATTCCACTACACTGCTCTAGTATGAATAAGTTGATTACACAAGTGACAGATTTACATAAAACTCATGCTTTTCCCAAGATTTAATTTATTAAAATAATGTTGAAATTAGCTAATAATTAGCGCCCAGATTTTAACCGGCAATCATCGATTAAGATTTACTTATTCTAACAACTAAGCAAAAGCAAATAATATTTTAAATTTCGAACGTAATTTCGATACTATAATTTTCACAAAAAGTTGTACCTAACTAAATTTTTTTTTAAACCAATTTATTTTGGTTGCCCTGTCAAATCTGACAGTATAATTTTCGTTTAGAGATAAACAACCACAGAGTATATTTCCCACTTGTAAATTATATATGGCCGAAATTAAAATTTAAAGAATAAAAATCTGGAATTAAATTAAGATAACGGGACATTAAAATGTATACAATTTGTTACACCTCGAGTCCAAAGATTTTCCTGGACATCCATCAAGTCCATCCAAGTTACCGTTACGGTCACGGCGTGCGTATCGCGTGTGATGTAAGCAATAATCACCGCTAACGGTATAGAATGCTATAAATATCTCGAGATATTGCTATCTCAGAATCGATTTTTTCATCGATGTTACTAAGACTTTATTGGAATTAGTTTCGGTCAGCTGGGCTTGTTTTAACATTTTTATTATACTTTTAACAAGTTAATGATTTAAGATGTGTCAAAAAACTAGACCACGGTATAATTCGCAATCAATCTTCAGTTATTTTTGTATCTTATACGCTAAAGTTTTTCATCGTACGATACGATGAATTATTATCATTACACAGTATAAAACAAAGTCGCTTACCGCTGTCTGTCCCTATGTATGCTTAGATCTTTAAAATAATGCAACGGATTTTGTATATAATAGACAATATAGTAAAGAAACATTCATAAATTTTGATCTTTCTAATGTGATGTCGTAAATCAGTATTGCTTCCGTGCGAAGTCGGGCCGGGTCGCTAGTATTAAATACTAGAATAAAACCTCGTCCGCTGTTTTCTCGCTTATCATTGATCGGGTTTTTGCACGTTACTTTTATATAAGATCGTCATGTACGTACGTATATAAATATACAAAGACGGGTATGACCGTCCGTATAAAACTATCTAGACAAATCTAAAATAATTATTCATTAAAAATTACACTCTTTGATACAAGGCTACATTTTTACTACGGGACTAAACAAATGCTAAATAGGTAGGTACGTTTATACGAGTACTAGAAGACAATTTTTGATTGTCCACTTATATAATACATGCGTGGAATATATTCTTAAACAGAGTCGGATTTGCAAGGCTCTGCGGCTGCAAAAGAGTGGAGGCCCTGGATAACAGAGGCATCTAATTATTATCATTATTTTACAAATTACTTTGAACAAATTTTGTTACTAATTTCTTAACTATTATTATCTGTATCTTTTAAAATAGAAATATTATTATTATTCGATCATATCTCCCTCTCTCGTCTCGTCAGAATTTATATTATGGAGGCCCCAGGGCATTTACCCCGGTTCCTCTCCCCCTAAATTCGGCCCAGTTCTTAAAAGAAAAGACAATGTCACTCAATATTTTATCGATATAATTTCATTATTATTTATTGAAAATATATCGATAATACAGTAGTAATTTGTCCAATATATGGACTTAAATCCGAAAACGGATACTTGAAAATGAGGCGGTTGGTCGACGGCAGGGTTTTTCACAGATCCCAGAACGAGACACGGCTGGTAACATCATACCCGCCTGGAAGCGACAGATGCTGGCACGGAGAGCTGCTGAGAAGGCAAGAAAAGATCTTGAGAGAGAGCTCGCCGGAGAGGCGGAGAGGCGACGTGCTGCGTCGGTGCCGGCTTGGAAGAGGCAGTTGCTCGCTCGGCGGGAGGAGGCGGAGAGTCGTTTGAGGTATCATACATAATTCCGTCAAGTTTTTGTAAATATTCTGGGGTATCTGACAGTGATAAAGAGTCTTGGTAATATTTAAAGCTGAAACTATAGATTTGGCCGTTTTGGTCTGTTTCCATAGCAAAGTTTATTACTTAATTTCGAAAATTAACTAAAAATATAAAGAATGATATTTATTTTGGACACGCCACACTTTTTTACATTTAAAAAAATATATTAATAATTACCATTAACATTAACCTTAGCTAACATAATAATAGATAATTCTATATAAATCTGTTAACATGTTATTCTTTATAAATTTGAATGTTCTGTCTGTATAATGTAGTAAATACAATTATTATCTCATCTGGGCGAAATCAGGAAGACCAGCTAGCATATTATAACGGACGCGTGTTTATTTTTTCAATAGACTACACGAAGCTGACCTAATATATTTTTTATTTATATTTTCAGGCAATCACTATACACTCCTAAAGTTGAAGAGACAAATGACACAATGAAACAAAACGTAGACTGGCGCGCGTACCCCGGCTCGCAGCGCGCCGTGTCCATCGACAACATTTCGCTCTGCTACGATGCGCCCGCGCAGCCCATGCGAGCGCCCTCCGAAGTCAAACTCTCCTCTGAACATTGCAATGGTAACTTACCTTTGTCGATTTACAATGGCATGTTTAATCTGTGGTTCTTGGTAATTGAGTGATGTGGTTCATTAAAAAATACATAAAACATCCACAAGTATTACCAGAACACTATTTTTGACAATATAAAATAACGGTTACATCAGTTGTGTGTGATTTGTTTCCTTGCACTTATTTCGTAATATAACCGCAATAAATTAAAAAAAAACTATACCGTTGGGTTTACCTGATTTAGGTAATATTTGTAGGTAGTAATACAAGTCTTAGAAAGACCAGGAAATCTTTGGAGAAATTGTAAATAAATTATGTAATTAATAAATATTTTTTACAGGCCACTCCACCCTCAACGGTCATCACGAGAACGAAGAAGAAAACGCTAAAATAATCCCCTGGCGAGCTCAGTTACGTAAAACAAACAGCAAACTCAATTTACTTGAGTAGGTTAATTATTGGTAGAAATGGCAGGATTCGTATAGGTCGCTAGTTACAGTAAACTTTGGTTTTTTTTATAATGGCAACGTTGTAAAATATAATCACTATATTTTATACGTTGAAATTAATATTCGAAATGTTGTAATTTTGTCTATAACTAATTTCGAGACGATTGTTTTTTTTTTCGATCTTTATTTCAAATGAGTGTTGCTATACTACGACGGTAGATTTAATTTTTATGCCTTAGGAAACTAAAGTGTGAAAATTATAACGACATTTCATGATAATTTTATAAAGAGTACCTTAGTTCTATCACGATTTTTAACTTTAAAACTTTTATACTTTTTTAATGTAACATATTATAAGAAGTAAGAAAGTAATGTAAAAATGTAAATCTTATTTTTTTTTAAATTGTATAATCACGAAATTATTCAAATCGAAGAAATATTTTTTTTTTGTTGTCATTTAAGAAATATTTATAGATTTTACTAATATGCAAGTGATATTAATGTTGCAATATTAGTTTTAAGCTTAACATACTTTTGCTACAATCATGTAAGCTACAATTACGATTGAGTAAGATTTAAATCGATTGAACAATGTTAATAAAAATGTTGCTTTAAATTTGTTGTTTCATTATATAATAATTACGTATATAATAATTATTGTTACATATTGATTAATGACTTTGGTTCTTTATGTAACTTCTAAACACGAAATTATTTTAGCCATCTAAATTGTTTTTATATTTCAAATTTATTGCTCACGGATAACTTACGTTAGAGCAAAAATCTTTAGCGGTATAAGTGTTTTTGTAGCCTTTTTATGATAATATAAAACGAATTCACATAAAACGTATGACTTTTTATTGAAATCACTATATGAAATAGTTTAAAATGCTTCGTAGAAAGAAATGTTTCAGTACGTTCTTGTATATTGGTAAGTGTTTGAGTCATAAAATTAAAAAAAAAAAAGACCTGAGTAAATTTAATTTCAAGTTTTCAATAACATTTTTTATTATAAATTTCAGTTGAATGTTTTCTAATTTCAAATATATTTATAATGGAGACCAAGAGTTCACAAGTAATAAAAGGTAGTTTACCTGATCTAAATATGCTTTTTAAATTATTCAATACATTCGTAGGACCAGTACTAAGATCTTATCCAGCTGAAAAACCAGTTATAAGATCCATAGAAACAGAAATTGACAAAGTTATTCGACAGAAAATAGCTCAATTACGTTATTTACTACAGGATAATGATGTTAAAAATCTTGAAAACAAACTTTTCCTGGAAGATCAAGATGAAACGACAATCATAGAGTTTTTACCCAAAACAGATAATAAAAATAAAGATAGGGATGACGCATTTAAAACACATCTTAAGAAATATAAAAAAATACGCGAGAAAATAAACAGGGCTCTAATAAAAGAATCGGTTTCCGACAAAACACAAAAACTCGTCGTTAAAACGTTGGACGATTTAATACGAAATCTTGTTGGGAGTCAGTGTAAATGGAAACGAAACCTTCGCGCTGACGGATATGAGGAGCCGGCTATGATAGCTGACAGGTGGAACCAAGGATTGCATAAACTTAGAAAAGTTCTAATCAATCTATTTAAAAATGATTTCAGACGAAACGATGACGTTCCTGTATTCCTAGACAATTTACAAACGTTGTTCAATACTGTTACAAAGGATGTTGATACAGTATCAAAACGATATAAAATCCAATGCGAATTTGTACCAAAATCTCGGTCCTCTCCTTTAAAACACGGACCAAATGCTTCCAATAGTTTGAGAAACAGCTGGGATAAGACAGACGATGAAGAAAATAGGTGTCAAAGTGTTGTAATATGTTCCAATGAGTTGAAAGAATTCATGCAAAAATTTTACTCAGCTCTTAACGATACATCTATCAGCGTAATTAGAAATTATGCTGAAATGTACCGTAGAGACGTAACCGGTGACGATGATAATGATAAAAATACTGTTATTGTAAAATTGAACACACTAAGTGGTAAAACCATAGATAAAATTAAAAATATATTCGTGAAAGAAACGAAAATGTTTACACTTGACAAAGGAAAAAACAGAGAAGCCAATATAGACGCTTTAACGAATTATGTAAAAAATACAGTAGAGCATGTTAAGGAAAATATTAAAATTAACTTAAATTCCGATATATTTAAACTTGGAGAGAAAATTAAAACAGTTATAAGTGACGATATAAATGTAAACTTAGTCGTCGATCTGGGTAACTTGGAAAGGGAATTTATTTCAAAAATCTGTAGTATTTTTCGATTTTGTAACGGCAAATACAGCGGCAGGCGTTTCTTGTCTCAAAATGATAAGAACAGCTTATACGTCCAAGTACAACTAACTATGGACGACGTTATGGCAGATAATAATAATTTCAGAGCAATTATCAAAGATAAGACAAATCTTCAAAATACCACGATTCATCAAAATGCGTTTGCAAACGTAACTAGAACTACGTATATTTAAAACTATGTTGCTATGACATAAATACCTTTGCCAAATATTACTAAGATTTTTAAATAAATAAAAAAAAAACAAAATAAAATAAAACCTCATTTATTCTATCTTACAAAAATATTAAATTATAGGATTTTAATTCCTCAAAGAGCCATTCCATTTTTCACATTTGTCTTAGTAAAAAGGTTGCATATTTTTCTATCAAATCCGTCTTATTTAGACTTAATAGCCATCTGTATAAATAATGGGGAAGTGTTGTATCCTCCCACTTGACCAGGCGATGGTTAAACAGGCGCCATCTGTGAAGTTTTGTTGGAATGCCAATGTTGATGGCACTTCATTTTCGATGCCGGTGATGAAACAACTAAAAACATATATTATATTATTAAATTAATTCGGCTATGTGTTACATTCATTTGTTAATGTTACGTTTTTGCTGCATTACTAGAAATCATATCAATTTTTATATGATTATATAACTCTGGGTGATAATTATGAACTTGGTCGGTAGTGAATTAAAAAATGAATCCATAGATCGTCGAAATTATTATCGATAATTCCAAGAAACAGGAGACGTTATCGCCGTGACTTCTAAACAGAATTTGTATCTGATTACTTGCAAGAGAAAACAAGGCAAGTTAATAGGCAATTTTTGAAAACAGTCAAAAAACAAAAGTTTTTCTTATAGTGATAATAATAGTTCTACAAAGCTATTAAGGTTATACAGTTATATACAATGATATTCTAATTAACAGATATGTTATACCCATACTAAACAACAGAAAAAAGTGTGCCGCGCCGGGGACCGTTTATTTTACATTTCGTTACAAGTAAAAAGGATAGCTTGATAAAAAACAATAAGTAAAAGGGATAAGTAGATGTTTTAATTACATAAAACGTATTACTACATAATTATGATGTATTATAACGTATTACTGGCATAATTATGATGAAAACGACTAAAGGCAAACGTCCCAATTAGGACGTTTTCTAGTCTTCACTTTTTGCGCGTTAATGACATATCTGTTTTCTAGAACATCATTGGGTAAATATGTATATTTTTAATTTTTTTTTATATATATTTTAATGGTGAGCTTAAGCCTTGCTTGCTTTAAGAGGTTAATAATAATGTAATACCAAGCTGGTATATTTATATACAAAACAAGAGGCAATAGCCTTTACTACAATTTAAGTACAATATATAATAAAGAGGTAATCTGACAAACATTTTGCAGAGCTGTGTTGGTCTATCGAAATTGTCAGACTATAGAGTATCCTAGGTCTAAGACCCCCAATAGTCAGGATTTTGTTACAAAAGAGTACCTTGTAAATCCGAAAAACTGTATATCCAATAATAAGATTCTATATTATAATACTCTGCAGTATAAATAAGTGATAGTTATCACATGTAGTCAAATTCAAACTAAGCAATCAGAAACAAAACAACAACAAAAAAGCTAAGTCTACAGTCACAAGTGCCTATGATTAGATGTTCTAATCATTTATCTAAAAAACAAACAAGCTTTAATGAGGTGAAAATTTTTAAACCATACTAACAGATTAATTAAATATTAAATATATATTAAAGAATAGGCGGTTTAAATTTTGTAACGGTACCAGTTCCTATGGACAATAGTGACAATATTGAATTAAAAAACCTACCATCATTGCTTGGTTAAAAAAAAGATATATAAACCAGCTAAGTTTAGAAGAGTATGTTAAGTGTAAGTAATTGTAAATTCAATTGACTCACCAGGGTGTCACACTAAGCTGCATCATGAGCTGAGTGGTACTGAACACAGCTATTATGTGTGACTCTTCAAATAGCAGAGCCAAGTAGCGACCAGACGGGTCCCAGCTCATATCAAGAATGGGTCCACCAACTAAATCTCCTGAAGGCAGTTCTACCTTCGTCACATCTAGGACTGGCTGGGCTTTACTGGTTTTTGCTCCTGAAAGTATAAATATTAAACTAAGTGTTTGTAAACAAGCAAAAAACATATTTTTTATGAACTTGTTTGTCTTTACTGACCAGCCAGAACTATTAACTTTAATAAATTGAAATTTGAACCAAATGTTAAAATTATAACGTAAGGAATTAGGAAATTAGGATTTTTGAAGATTAGCTATTTTTTTTAAAGGAAAATGGAAAAGGATGAGCAGCCAGATCAACATAAAAAACTGATTAATATTATACCGTTAGTATTTTTTTGTACTTTAAAATCTTCAAAAAAGAGTTTTCTCTCTTTTTTGAAGATTTGACAACAAAAAAAAACTAAAATAATAGAGAGAAGACAACAAAAAAAAACTAAAATAATTTATTGTCTGTTTAAAAAAGTAAACATTTATAGCTTGCTTTGTAATGCCTGTCTGTATATAGTGTAATTTTTTATAAGATTATTTTTCAACTGTAGAAATGCCTTGCTCAAAATGTAAGTTGGAAAAAGAAAAATATAATACTAGATAATTGTTGTACTGACTTACCATTCATCAAACCAGTGTTATTAAGAGCATAGACAATGGGTTCTCCCTTAGCGGCAAATAACACTACATCCTTTGGACCCCAGCATGCTGCTACCACACGACAGCCTCGGGCACACCACCTCTCTGGTGTCCAGCTTTGGGTATCCCATACTCTGAAAATTAAGTTAACTTTTTAAAATGGGTTTATTATTATAAGGAGGTATTATTTATTTTTCTTAATAATAGAAATATGTTAATTAGAATTATTAGCATTAAATTAAATATTTTAAATTGAAAACAGAACCTAGACATGTTTTATTTCTTATATATACCAATCTGTCTTTGAGTTGCTTTATGGAATAAAAAAATCTCAAAGGGAGAGAAGGCATTAGTCTAGTAGTGGGATATTAAGACACTGTTACTTTTTATGTATATCAAATGTGCTTGAAAAAAGCACATCATGCTTGATTTTGATAGGATAAGTTCTATAATTTTTTTAGTCATAATATTATTTGTTGAAATAAATTTAATTTATAAATGGAAATATCATCCCTATTATTCAACAGAAAATTAAGTTTGAGATGTTTTTTTTAATACATATAAAAATTCTTATATACAAATATATATAATTATTAAAAGTATATTGTCACCTGAATATAATGGATGAAGTAGCTGCAAATATTTTATTAGCTGTAAGTGACCACCTGGCAAATACTATGCCACCCCCAGCAACTCTACGTAATGGTATTGCTGTTTCCATGGCAACATCCCAGACTAGCATTGAGGTGTCAGCTCCACAGCAGCTAATTAAGAGATCACCATTTGGCGACCAACTGACATCTGTTACTGGACTATGACCGGCTCTGAAATATTTTTTAATTACGGGTGATTTGAGTGATTTTTTTTATTTAAATGTTTTATTCTTAGTTTATATTGACAAAATAGTTGCATTATGGTTATTATGTAACAAGGCCAGTATTTGATTTGATGTTTCCAGTCCGTACTGGTTCACATAATGTTGTCTTAAATTTTCGCGATTATTACACATTTAAATAAAACTAATTATAACGGATGAATCGGGTCTACCCGTGACCACGAACACTGCAAAGTGCTCGAAACGTCGGGATGTTTAAAAATAATTAATATACGCGATTCATCCGTTATAATTAGTTTTATTTAAATGTGTAATAATCGCGAAAATTTAAGACAAGGCCAGTATTTTTTGGTAAAAAAAATATCCATAGCAGTCGCATAATATTATGTTTTGTAACACTTATGAAAAGCGAGCCTTTAAAACATAGGTTATTAGATCTTACATATTTAAAGCAAGATCTGGTTACCCCTAAACAGTAAATCAATACTATTATTTAACAACATTATGTAGTTTGTTTGTGAATTACATTTAATTATTTTAATAATAAAGACATAGCTCACCTTTTTAAAACAACAGCATTGCTAGAAGATGGCTTTGTGAACATTGAATTAGGGTCCACTGTCCACACTATAACGCCCTGTTCACAGCCAACGGCTATTTCTGAGGCAGAGTACGGCCTCCAACTCAAAGATGAGACGTGACCTTGAGCCTTGCATTTTAATGTTGAAACAAAAGATACTTCCGAACAATAAACCCGTACATTATCATCGGCTGTGGCTAGTGCAATTTTTGTTGTATGGGGATGCCATGCTATGCATTTTACGGGAGAACTGCCCCAATTCCTCGTCCTTGAGTATTTCGATACAATCTTTGGCCCTATATCCTTTAAATGCGGTTGCATAAAGTACCTTAATGCAGTGAACAAGTTTGCCACTTTTAATGCATATGACGCTGTAATGGCGAGGGTTTTGCTATCCCTATTCACATTTGGATCAGCAGCTACACTCAATGCTTCAACAAAACCTTGTTTGTACCATACACTTGTTATCTTTTTTAATAAATTGTCCTCAACGTCAACGTACATGGATATATTTTCGTCTGATAATCTATGATGGTGTAAGTCCTTTGTCACGTTAATTTTTGGATGGTTCTTTGTCTAGAAGAAAAATATTCCATGTTAGTAACATAAAATGATAAGTAACTATTGAAACAAAAGTTAACCTTACCGAATTCGTAAATGTTGAAATATTTCCATATCGAACGTTACCGCAACAATATACCTCATTTATTTTACAAAATGCCGTTTCTTCTGGATTAGGTAACTCCGGAAATCCACTGAAAATAGACATTATTATTTATAATATTAATTCTACTTTGTCCAGCAGCGTCAAACCGGCGAGAAAACAAGTAATTCAAATTCAAATTTGACGTAGGGTGTCAACGTCGATGTCATACATTATTATACAGATAGGAAACAGAATAAAAACAAACCTTGTGTAGTATTTAAACTGTTGTGTAGTATATTCAGTGTCTATTAATAAAATAGGCAGAACAAGAATGAATTACAAAAAAATATATTTGTTGAGAATATAATTGATGAAATCCCAAACTTACGAGATATTACTAACGCAAATAACTAATAAGATATTATTATATATTACTAACGCAAAGTAAATTAATGCAAAGTTATTTTAAATAAAATATAAATGGCAAATGTAAATAATTATTTTGCTGTTTTGTAATGCAACTAAAACATGTTGCAACTTGCAAGTAAACATCAGTGTCATTTACTGGTACAAGTGAAATGCGATAGTAATTTAACGCTTTCCTGAGGATAAATCTACATTGACAGACTTATAAGCTGCATCAATACTCGAGCAATGCACCCTTTTTTTATATTCAAATATTTCATATATATTTAAATTGAGACCTACTTATATGGTTGTCACATTGAAAAAATTTGAAGTATTTTTTGTATACAGTATATATCTACAGTTATGGGAAATCGCTGTTCTTAGTAAGCACAGGATTTCTACCCTTTTTCAATACCGTAAAATTTTCGTGCATTGATCCCATGTAGCGTACCACGTGACCTCCTAAAAACTCTGTTATATAGCTTCTAAAACCCCTGTCACATCAAACCACCTCTTTTATTATTCTGACAAACCATGTCGATGAACACAAGTTCCGTTCGATTATTGATATGTCCCATCCCATACACGAACTACCTTCCAAAAGGAACACGCTTCTCAACGCCACTTTGAGCATATCTCACCCCACGTCGATGAAAGACTCTTCTGCGACTACCTGCACCAATTGACATGCCCAATGTACATTGATGAACAATGTGTACGCTTCAGCCCATTTTAAGATGTCCATGCGAATATCTTAGACGAGCTTGTCTATGTATCAGTTGCAGACGGCTTTGGACCTTTTGCTGGTCTGAGTGGTGGGCTAAAAGGGGTCATTGCAGCTTCCTTAAACCTCCCTATTATTATTCGTGTACCTCACACTTCATTCAGCTCTGCTTTAATGTTTTTTGGCGCGAGGAAACGATTTCGTAGGGAATTTATAAAAAAAACAAATCGTTCGTCAACAACTCATGGGGCTTTCTTTTATAAGAACCTGTATCTACAAATATTCGTATAATTTAGAAACCGCTAACTGGTTAAAATTAAATTTCTAGGAATCGTTCTTTAAACCAAGCCTTCCCGCACCAATGCCACAATTTGAGCAGCTTTTTTGGATAAAGCACCCATATTTATGGTTATGAAATTCTTGTTAAGTTTAATAAAAGGCTATCATTATAAAAGAAAGTAAAGGGCAAATTAATCAGTTTTAAACTTTACACTTAAAATAAGCCAGTCAGTGTATATCTCGTATACTGTTAAAGTCAAGGAAGAATCGATGCTGTTTGCAGACCCGATGCTCAGGCCTTTAACAAACCTTTAGCCGCATATAGAGCCGTGGACACGAAAGACAAAATCGTACAAAACAGTATATTCAAAGCCTGTTTGAAACACTGTTTTATTTTTATATATTCATTAAGAAAACACAGTGGCGGATTTACAAATCTGCCGGTAATAGGCTATTTAATTTTTGCCGCCCCCTACTTTTTTTTGCAACATTTATGATTTGTGTTCTATCGCCCTGATTGCATCGGTTTTTTCCCCTTATTAGTATGATTATAAACTAGGTGATATTTCTGTCCTTAACGGCTGTGTAGTGATAAGTATACGGATTACGGACGTTGTGTGTATGCATATAATTAAAAGCTTTCTTTTATTTCTGTAAGACAATAAGAAATTTGGGCTAAATTTGCCGCCCCTCTAAATCTGCCGCCCTAGGCTTACTTAGCCTATTGGTAAATCCGCCATTGACAAAACGAAACGAAAGTTGGTCCGCAATATTAATAATCATTTGCCATTTGTCGTGAAGATTATGTAAAACTTTATTAATAGTACAGTTTATTCTCCACAAACCTTATAAATTGTAATATTTTATATGATAATAATGAATATAAGAAAAGTAATCACATCCGAAAGGATTCAACTAAACAAACGTTACACTAAGTGCTCCGTATTTTCATTATCTATTAGAATAATAAAACCATAAAGAGAATTATGAAAACCATTGTCTGCATTTTCCGAGTAATTTCAAGTTACAAATATTTGAAACGCAAAGATAAAAGATTCTGCTTTCGTTTCACCGTGTAATAACGCGCTTTGGAAAATTTACAGCGGGTCCGGAAGATTTATTTGAAACGTAAGATGTGACACCGGGGTAATTGATTTCCTGTGCTTTGCAGGTGAATGAGAAAATGTCCTTATAAAATATGAATCGGTTTCGGAAATCTTAATTTCAAGGGGTTTTAATCTTTTAATTGTAGAAAAAAATCAAAATCAAAATAAACTTTATTCAAGTGGACTTTTACAAGCACTTTTGATATCGTCAATTAACAATTAAGTGAAGCTACCACCGGTTCGGAAAGTAGATTCTACCGAGAAGAACCGGCAAGGAACTCAGTAGTTATTCTTTTTCAACATTAAAAAAATACAAAGTCATGTTAGTTAATACAATTATTTAAAAATTTAAAAACGTCTGTTCGCTTTTTTCGCTACCAATTTGTGCTCAACGTTTTGGTAATTATGTCCTCCTGGTCATTTTTAGTCACGCCTGATAAAAATTGTGGGGACGTAAGACATCCTTTACTAATTACTTTTAAGTGCATTCTGTTACGACAAATCAAAGAGAGTTCAAATCGCAAGCCCAACCTCGTACGTGTTTCCAAACTCAGATTTTTTTGCTAAATAAATAGTATAAAAAAATAAACGGTTCGGGCCGAATACCTTCCGGGTTTACAACGTAAAGTCGGCATATTCATAATTAAAGGTTTAGCGACATTAGAGGTTTTTTAATCAAGTTATAAAGGTTCTTTTATTGCTTACGCTGCCTAAACAAATTATAGATATGTATATAATATTTACGCTCAACTGTATGTGTCTTAAGGAAAAATACAGAAAAGACTAATATGAAAGTATTTATATATCTTTTGTGGAAGGTCAATTCAAGGATAATATATTACTATCTTTTCAACCGACTTCAAAAAGGTGGAGGTTATCAATTCGTCTGTATTTTTTATGTTTGTTACCTCATAACTTTTCACTGGACCAATTTTAATTTTATCCTTTTCCGAGGACGGTTGAAAACGATATAAGTATTAAATTTGCATTATGTATGTGCGCGATAAATAGGTGAATATCTCACCATACCGGCTCCAAATATAACAATAAATATAACTACGTCATATAGTCGTAAATCGACTTTTAAGTAGTCTAATATTTTTCATTTAATTTTACCTAGAAGGACTCTAAAAATATGTTAAATATTCACTTATTTTTATTAATTTAATGCATTTTTATTTGTTTTAAAAAGTGTTTTGTTTGAAGTCGGTTTTTCTTTTTCTTATTTTTTTTATTTATAGTACTTCAGTTTTAATTCTTATCAACGAAGTGTTATATTATCTTAACAAAGTTTGTTGACAATAAAACAGTTATTATTATTTACAATACAAGCTTATGTTTCAAAGTCAAGTTCAGGTTTGGTACCACCATAGATATCTAATGTATCACTGATAAGATCTTTTTACTGCTAAATATAAATACGCTTAGAACGTAAGATTTCTAAAAAAACGATGCCCCGTTTTTTGTTAAATCTAACGTTCTAATTTCTTTTTTTGAAAAAAAGAAATAATGAAAATAACATCTTGTAAATAATATATTGGTAAGATTTCTTTTTTTAAAAATATTTTTTTTCGACAACTACAATTGAATCTAAATGAAATATCGTAAAAAATGTTTGTATTGTATTATATTTAAATTATTCTTTTTTAATCGAATAAAAATATTTAAACGTCTAAAGTTACTGTGGTAGATTATACCTCTTCCAGATTGATTTATAACTTAAAGTTTAACTTAATAAGATTCCGGTACAGAACAAATTAGTCAACAGAATAATCTAACTTTATTCTCACCCGCTGCAACTATACAAAGACTTTGTTTTAATTTAACTTACAAACCAATTTATTTTAAATTATCCTTCCTTTATTTAATTTTAAACTCTCATTACTGGCTTCTCATTTAAACACTTTTTTAATTATCGTTTCAGAACAGAACTGCAAATTGTGTTCGGATACATTCATGTTATTTGTCAATGTCATAAAAAAAAAGATTATCAATTTACATGATCTACATGTAAAGAGGTTTAATATTTATTTTTTTATAACTTAACATTTTATAGAATATTGTATTAAATTATTACAATGCACCGATTATAATTTTGGCTCAGACAGGCCACCACTGCCCATTTAACGCTATAAATAAAATTTACCATTTCTTAAACCGCTAATCTACCATTAACTGCAGACTGGCACTGTACCGGTACTATCACTGGCACAGACCGACAAAATTGACCTTGCAAAAATAACGATACATACAATATTCGAAGAAATCAATATTGGTATTTAGTTGATAATAAAAAAGATTTTATATAGTTATTTTATACCACGTTAATATGCGAAAAATAAAATAAGTAATAATTATTTGAAAGAATAATGAAGCTAAATTAGGAGCAAAAAATTATACGAATTGCAATAAAATATACAATGGGTTCCGTAGTGTAATTGTATTGTTTGGCTACGAATTTAGTACCAGATTTTTTTATTTCCAGTATAAAGGATTTGAAATTTAGAAGTCAACGGGCGTACGACCGAATTACCCAATAGATTTTGATGATCAGAGCGCAGAATTAGCATACTCCTAAGTCCTATAATCAATTTTAATGGCGATAGGAGTAAAAAGAGAAAAAATATAATAATTTCGTGAAACATGGAAGTTTGGAAGTAAAATAGAAGCAAGTTACAAATAAATAAATATTGGATAACATCACATACAAGTATGTAAGTAGCTATGGAAGTAGAAGTAACGACGATACCACAATAACCAAGACCAAAGACAACATAGAAAACTAATTAACTTTTTCTACATCGACTCGGCCAGGAATCGAAACCGGGACCTCGTAGTGTAACCATAAAGACCGATATTAACTCTACTCGACCACGGAGGTCGTCAAAATGTATATTAATGAAGAATGTTACTGAACATGTTTTACTGTATATTAATGAACAAAGTTAAGTTATTAGCTTGGGTTTTTCTACCTTTGCTTCTCTTACCATTGAAATATAATATGTCTAAATTCCCATAGGAGTACCGTATATTGGTCAATGTCTGTTGATGCGTTGAGAAACTTTATTGTCATTTTCCTTATGAGAATAAAAATTAACTATGTGTTATAAATTTAAATTTAGAATTGTAAAAGAAAACGAAAAAGACAGCATTTTTTTTTTTAAAAGACAAGCATGTCAAGTCATTGGTCTTAATTTATAGAGGATGAAACTGTGAAGCATATTTACATACCTACTGAATAAATACTTATCCAAAACGCACTGCATCCTATATAAGGTAAGTTCGATATAGACATACAAAATATTACACAACAACAACAACAGCCTGTAAATGCCCACTGCTGGGCTAAAGGCCTCCTCTCCCTTTGAGGAGAAGGTTTGGAACATATTGCACCACGCTGTTCCAATGCGGGTTGGTGGAATACACATGTAGCAGAATTTCTATCTATGAAATTTGTCACGTGCAGGTTTCGTCACGATGTTTTCCTTCACCGCTGAGCACGAGATGAATTATAAAGACAAATTAAGCACATGAATCAGCGGTGCTTGCCTGGATTCGAACCCGCAATCATCGGTTAAAATGCATGCGTTCTAACCACTGGGCCATCTCGATTCATACAAAATATTAGTATAGATTTTATTGTATTATAGTTTATTTAATAAATAGTGAAACACGGTTATAAAGTATTGTACGCCAAAACATAGCTTAAAAAAAATTGAGACGTGCATGCTTTCTACTCTTTCTTTGTGTTGAAATAACTGGCGTCGAGTGGTTAAGCTTCCTTCGTGAATCAATGATATTGACTTTAGGCTTATTGTAGATTAAAATATTTTTATATTCGGCATTTATAATTTGACACTTACATGAGTTTATGATCGATAGCACACCTTGGGAATGAAACGATCGCCTCCTGGCTATTTCATGTCATATTAAATTGTTTATTTATATAGTATATGAGACAAAAACAAACCCGCTGAGTTTCTTTCGCCGGTTCTTCTCAGGTCAGGGTATTTTCTTTTCCGAACCGTTGGTAGTGTTTCAATTGACCATCAATAAGAAAGTGTAATGCTTCTATATTGAATAAAGTTAATTGAGTTTGAGTTTGAGTTTAATTATCATACAAACTAACTTCTATAAATACGTGTTTACTTCTATAAATGTACGAAACCCTAATAATGAAAAATGAACCGTGAAATATTGCAGTTAATTAAAAACAAATCGTAGTCGAGAAATATTTCCGAGTGCATTTAATCGTTAAGGTTTTTAATTAATGTTTTAATTAAAGTCTAAGGATGCGGTGTATTTTCATATTAATGTCAATTGATTTGATACTTAAACAAAGTTATGTAAACACCTTTAATGCCCCTTCAATTGTTTCGATGGAAATTGACTCGGACTTCGGGAATGATAGGTTTGAAACGCCGTATCATTTTAAGGTATATTTTTTATTTATTTATTTTATGATTGATGAAAATTCACATATGCCCAACTGAAAAACAATGAAACCAACATGAATATTATTTATGTATAAGTTAATATAATATAATATAGGTTGTAGTAGGTATGTAGGCTAAATGGGCTAACTGATGTTAAGTTAAATTATCGCCATATGCGCCACCTATCTTGGGAACTAAGAAGTTACGTTTTTCACCTTCCAAGCCGAATCACAACAATACTAAGCATTGTTGTTGGATGGCACAATAACTAGTGAGTGAGTGGTAAAAAGTTCTCGAGTGGATACCACGTACCTGCAAGGGCAGCGTAGGGCGTCCCCCCACGAGATGGACAAATGATCTGATCAAGTCCGCGGGGTATCGCTGGATGTATTTTCAGCAGTGGACGTCTTGCGGCTGATATGACGATGATGATGATGTGAGTGGGTAGGTCCCAGACATCAAACCCTTACGAGAAGTTTTGTATCATCATTTTATGATTAAAAATGATAAGCCAGTTCGGAATGTAGATTATTATCGAGATAAACTTTTTATTTCATTCACGTAAAACTTCTGATCGTATCGGTATGAGCCCAATTGACGCAAAATCATATGTAGCTGTTTAAAGACTTTTTTTTTATTATATCAAGAAGACACAACAAGAAAAGTATTTACTACCTTTCGTCAATCCTAAAAATATTACAATAATTCTCAATTATTTATCTGTGTTTAATTTAAATTAAACGGGTATAATTGTTTCAGAGATATTTCATGAATCTTGATAAAGATACAATGTTAAGAAACAGACGGTTAAGCCCTTATCCCTTTGTGGAAGTCGGCCCTGGGTCGTTCAAGGCGAAAAATCCGAAATTGTCCCAAGATCATATAATAAATCAGTTCAAGAATTTACTGGCGATTAAGAAGAAAATGAAGGAAAATAATGAATAAGATTTGCGTTTATTAAAAATAAAGTTAAATTGTTTCGATTGTAAAAGTTTTTAATAAAATTTAACACTTAATACACAGGCGAGATGACCCAGTGGTTAGAATACGTACATCATAACCGATGATTGCGGGTTCAAACCTAGGCAAGCATCACTGAACAAATACAAATTAAGCACATGAATAATGTGCTTAATTTGTATTCATAATTCATCTCGTATTCGGCGGTGAAGGAAAACATCGTGAGGAAACCTGCACGTGTCAATTTTTTTAGAAATTCTGCCACGTGTGTATTCCACTAAACCGCATAGGAACAGCGTGGTACAATATGTTCCCAACCTTCTCCTCAAAGGGAAAGGATGCCTTATCCCAGCAGTGGGAAATTTAGCTGATGTTGTAAAATTTAAGGTTGTCAAGTCAACTGTTTGTTATTGTAAAATATTCTTAATTATTTAACATGTTTAAATGTGGAACAAAATCTAGATTTCAGTAATATTAAACTCTTCGATAGATTCAATTTACCTGAACGTATATTTTTCTACAAATATAATTAAAGCGGTTTAAAAAATAAACAAAATGGACACTGCTACACGTACGTACTCAGCGACATCGAAATTTTAATCAAAACTTCAAACCAATTCCTTTTAAACCTTTCTTCTCTTTATTTAATCTAAAGTTCTCATTACGGACGATAACAGCAAAAGGACTGAGATAAGAAAATGAATTTTTAAAAGCATTACGTTGAACAAAGAGATTCAGCACTGAATCTGCATTTTACTTACAACTAATTTCGTACCACGACTCTTTGTAGGTTGAGTATATTTTTTGTTTTAACCAAAAATTTTGCATACGTTTTTAATATTTCCACACGTTTAATAGCTATCATTTAATTTTTAAATAAAGAATTTGACTTATTTCTTTAATTAAAAAGTTTGGCTGAATAATGTGTTGCTATAGGTCAAAATATTATTTCAATAATGAAAAAATCGTCTTAATACAGTTAAAACTTTTTTGTTAATATTACATCTATAAATAGGTATGTTCCTAACGAAAAATCGACAAAAAAGGATCTGCTGAGTTTCTTTCGCCGGTTCTTCTCAGGTCAGGGTGTTTTTTTCCGAACGGGTGGTACTGCTTTATTTGACCATCTATAAGTAAGTGTAATGCTAATATTGACTAAAGTAATTTGAGTTTAATTTTGAGTTTAACGTCGGCATTACTCTGTTCTAAAATCTTAAAAAGTAAGAAAAAGAAAAAAAATATTAATATTTGTCAAGTAGAAACTATTAAAAAAAAAAAACGTTTTTTAGCATTCATTTGAAACGTAAACGAATTGAATAACGTTTCAAAAAACGAATGAAAATATTAAAATTTATTTTAATAAATCACGTTATCAATAATTATTAGTTGATCGTCGAGATAAACGTTGAATTTTTGTTTATTTTAAAGTCAATATAAAATGCGCTCTCCGCGCTCCGGTAGCGAACGTTATCAAATATTTGCAAAGGGGTAGATAGCGGACGTTCAGATGACTGGATTCTTTAATATCCTGTTGCATTTCATACAGATCTCGGAGAAATTTGTATAAAGATATTTATTAAAAATTGTTTGAATTTTCTCTTGAAGTTAGTTATTATTTCGGTAGAATTACGTAAAATTAAAGTAAAATATGAGTGGTTATGAGTCGAGATGGCCCAGTGGTTAGAACACGTGCATCTTAACCGATGATCGCGGGTTCAAACCCAGGCAAGCACCGCTGATTAATGTGCTTAATTTGTCTTTATAATTCATCTCGTGCTCAGCGGTGAAGGAAAACATCGTCAGGAAACCTGCATGTGACAAATTTCATAGAAATTCTGTCACACGTGTATTCCACCAACCCGCATTGGAACAGCGTGGTGGAATATGTTCCAAACCTTCTCCTCAAAGGGAGAGGAGGCCTTTAGCCCAGCAGTGGGAATTTACAGGCTGTTGTTGTTTGTTGTGTAAAGTAAAATATAACAAAACGGCTTATTTTGACCTATAAAATATTGTTAGTAGATTTATTTGAATAGATTTCAATAATTTCTTGAATTTAAGCATACCTAAATTACATATCTGGATAACAAGATACATTAAAAAAAGCAGTGTTCAACTTGTCATAAATATTCCAGATTTTTAGGTTTTGCTTTTTGTACTCAATTCTTTAGGGACTTACTCTACGCACTAAAAACTACTTAAAGCTGGTTTTCGTAAGGAATGTTTTACACTTTTCACCATCATAATTATCATGAGCCAATCTCAATCTGCAGATGGACATAGGTCTTTCCCAAAGCGCACCAAAAAACCCGATTATCTGCCTTCTGAAAAACACTGGTTGAACGAACACAGTATGGATTAATATGGTCGACCTATCCTCAAAATTAAATACACACATAGAAGTTTTTCGGGAACAGATGAAAAAACATTCGTAATATAAATCTTACTCGTCTTTTGGTTTCTAACATGTAAAAAAAAATACAATCCACGTAAGAAAATCGCCATAGCGACCCTACGGGTGTAACGTTGCAAATGTCGTAAGCAAAACTGACGCTAATGTGATTAGAAGCGCTGCGGACTCAATGTCTCGAAAGCATTTACTTTCATTTACCTGATACTGATAAACCTCGAGTTTAAGGTGCATGCGCTTATCTTACTTGTAATATGGAAATGTATAACACTTTACATAGTAGCATAATACTAGAATGAACGTTAAAGAATGACGATACATCTGACAGATAAAAAATGGATGATATTTTAGTTCATTCAATTTTTTTATGTTCACATTTTTGGTTGTCGTAATTTATACCCCCTAAGGTCCTGTTTCAGCGTCTATATATAAATACAAAGGGTCTTATCATTACTCACTTGTTCTTATCCCATTTCTTAGGGGGACCGTTATGAGCGCCACCTTAAATCCAACCTTCTATGAAATTGCTTTTCCTGGTAACTCGATCTCTGTCTTTCTCTCATAATTGCTTTGACATTCAAGAGGAGACATAATTGTTAAACTAATAATCTATATCTATACTTATTTTATAAATTGTATAGTAGTTATGTCTTGAACCGCGCAACCGATTTAGATGAAATTTGATATGGAGATACAGTTTGAGCCATAAAAAAAATCGATGTTACTTCCTGGTAATAACATCGATTTTTTTTATGGTCTAGGTTGGCAGACGAGCATATGGGCCACCTGATGGTATGCGGTCACCATCACGCATAGACGCTGTAAGAAATATTAACTTTTCCTTACATCGTCAATGTGCCACCAACCTTGGGAACTAAGATGTTAAGTTCCTTGTGCCTGTAGTTACACTGGCTCACTCACCCTTCAAACCGGAACACTGAAACTGAAAAATACTGAGTACTGTTATTTGGCGGTAGAATAACTGATGAATGGGTGTTACCTACCCAGACGGGCTCGCACAAGACCCTACCACCAAGAATGTGATTACTTTATTTTACCCCTCGAGGGGGTAAAATTTGGAGTGACAGGATTTTTCCTATTGGTAAAGTATATAAATTTCTCGCAGCAAAGCCACAAGTTTAGCAAGTATCATACAAATAACATTCCGCAATTTTGACAAATACATTTGTAATCTCAATAGCTTAAGAACTACAATTTCGATCAATTTATTCCTTCGAAACGCTATGCAGACTATTATTCATGTCCCGTCAATTTATTATTCAATGATCCTCTAAACCCACACAAAGAAATAATCCTCGATGGATACGACATTAAAAATGTTTTAAAGCATCGTATTTTTGATATTCAATCTTTAATTAAATAATATAATTTAATTTTAAGAATCAACAACAACAACATCCTGTAAATTTCCCACTGCTGGGCTAAGGCCTCTCCCTTTGAGGAGAAGATTCGGAATATATTATATCACGCTGTTCCAATGCGGGTTGGTGGAATACACATGTGGCAGAATTTCTGTGAAATTAGACCCATGCATGCAAATTAAACCCATTTTCTCACGATGTTTTCTTTCACCGTTGAACACGAGATGAATTATGAACACAAATTAATTTTAAGAATCGTTCATTTTTAATTACGATTTAAATCGGACGCTATGATTTAATATATATTTATAAGAAAAAATATAGCCAAGGTACATAAAACTTATAGTGGAAGAAGAAGGTTCTAGAATCTAATAACTGCTTTTTTCATGCACATATGATAAGGGCGCTCACTGCGCCTATTGACCGAGGAGGAAACTAATACAGATCTTCGATTATTTATCTATGTCTATGTCTAGATAGACCTGTCATGTAAACAGTTGACAAAGTGGTATGACTTTTGGAGTGTGTCAATCGTAGCTGTCATGAACATCAAGATAATAAAGTTGACCAGTTTATTTAAGTTCTTTTGTATTGACTCTATATAGATAATATGGAGTTCTATATAAAACTATAGTTGTATCTATGTATCGTATAACAGTTTCTGTAAAATATTTTTTTTCTGTAATCGTATCGTTTTCAAAAACCGTAATCATCCTTCTTGGTTGCATGTTCCACCTGATCATCTGTCAAATCAGTACACAGATATTTCGAATGTATAAAAGGATCTATCTTAATTAAATCTTACTTTCTCGCTATTAGAAGCATGCTTTTGGGTTTGATATTTTTAAAATATACATATTTTACCCTATTGTATATTCAAGCCTTAGCATGGACAGATAAAAAATATAAAATGTAATTAAAAAATCGATTTACGATTTATATTATGAAAATCGATAAAAAATTATGATTTGAAAAAAGAACAAAATATAAATCAATTACACATTTAAAAAAATAATTTTCGTATAGTAATAAGTCAAATTTTTTTTTTATTGTCTGTTTGCTAAGCACATGTTTGCACTCTCACGCGAAGAATGTTAATTATAATTGCATTACCTACATGTGGTTACCACCAGCGTCGGATGTAATTCTATTATTTTCATTCTTAAAACGGTTTAGTATAAAATGTAATCCCGGGACAACGGATCCGTAGTTGAGTGTCGTTCGCGTCTAAATTAAGACCGGGTTACGGCCTCGCGATGCGCGCGCGCACACCCACCGTTCGCTCAATAAAAACCAAACGTAGCACGTATTATATTTTTTACCATCGCGAATTTTCCGAAATCCCGTAGCTGGGTGACGATTATCCCGGACCAAGGGGATTTATCATGGTGAGTAACATCCCTAGTTTTGTGCTAAAAATAGAACACTAGAAATACTTTTCACTGCCAGTTCTATAATGGATTGATACGTTTGTATCCTAATAAAATGTTTGTTTCCAGTCTGTGATGTGAGAACGAAGTGAATTTCAAATTTCGAAGTACAAGATAACCCCAACAATATGAAGTTCACGATTGACGTTTTGGGGATATTTTTGAAAGTAGTCGTTAGGGTAAGTTCACGCTTTGAATTTCGAACATGACGAGTATTAATATTCCTTTTTTAAAATTTACATTTTAAATAAATTTAATTTTTCATTATAATACGTA
Organism: Vanessa cardui; assembly: GCF_905220365.1. NCBI lineage: Eukaryota > Metazoa > Arthropoda > Insecta > Lepidoptera > Nymphalidae > Vanessa > Vanessa cardui. Next base: position 11,157,250 of record NC_061139.1, read on the forward strand.
TATTGTGAACTTCGAAATGTAAATTATACTATTAGTTAGATATCAAAAGCAATTTTAATATTGCCACTAACCTCTAACTGAACATTAAATAATAATAGTAAATTTATGAGGAATCATATTTTTACCTTTTTTGATATTAAATGAATTATTTAACCTTTCCAATAACAAAAACAGCTGTCTTATTTGTACATATGTTCTTACTAATTTTATGTTAATTCGTTTTAACAGATAATGAAAATTTTATGTTTACATACATTTATAAAAAAAACTTTGAATTAAAGTCTTCTTAGTATATTTTTTAATATTTATTACAGCGATGCAATAAAACGGTTAGTGGGTCTAAATATATTCCTTAACACAGTTACAAACTGATTCACGGTCAAAGCCTTGTACGAAAATAATCTGCTTTCGTGCATACAAATTATAGTGCTACGTACAAACTAAACGTTTAACAAATGTTGCAAGTATTAAAAAATCTGAGCATATTAATTATTTTTCTTTATTAGTAATACACTTATAAATTCTAAAATGGACCTTTATTATATTTAACTATATTTTATGAAAGCATAATTTAGATATACTCGATGTATAAGAAATAATTAAAGGCATTTTAAATTTAATAGATTTAATTTAAGAGTAATAATTGTAATTAAAAAATCAAGACTTTTTCATCGTGTTTGTGATCCAGCTATTTCGGCAATTTCTTATATAAGATGAAACCAATAAGATGGGTTTTCAACCATGCGTCTCCCACAAAAATGCTCACCTTGTTCAAACCATTGGTACTATCTTAGCTAACTCCTAATGGCTCAATGGCGGAAATTGTCATATTTAAATAATTAATACACATATTAGAATGTGCTTGCAATGTTTTGCTAAAATGTTTAGTAGGTGTTATCGATCTAAATTATGAATCACTAATTATGAAGAAAAATGTGTTTATTATTTATTAATTATACGCATTAATTTCGTATAAAGTTCAATCGTCGAATAACTGAATAACTACTGAACTAAGTTGCGTAACTGTTAGAAGAACGCATTTTTCAGGATTACGTTTTTCAAATGTATAGTATGTATAGATAGATATATATGTATAGTGTAATGTATTGCCAACTTCTGTAATCTTGCGTGAGTGGAAACACGCATATGCTGTAAAGAGTGTTTCTTTCGTTTATTTGACGATTAAAATACCTACCTGTTTATATTTTTTTTATAAAAAAAAAAAACTGCTGAATTGGGCTTCTTCGTTCGTCTAATCGACTGGTACAAAAATACGGTGCAAATAAGAAGATTGCTGCGGTCACTTATACGGATAAAATATGGCCAAAAAATATGAAATATGAAAAAAGGAAGTTCCATTAACTCGTGTCCTTTTTGAACATTATATGCACTTTAAACTCATTTGATTTAACCTATGGAGGTGTAACAATGTACCAAAGTGAAGTCTTTGAGCAACAGCAAAAGATTGCCAGTTCGACAATATTATCCAAACAGACGCGTAGCTAGGTGAGGAAGGGCCCCGGTGCATAGAAAGAGAATCGGGCCCTCACTCCCTCTTTCCCATCACTCTTTAACTAATAATTACCCTTCAAAAACATAGATACCAAATAAAAAATCTTGTGCGCAGGGACGTGATTTTCTAGCTTCAGAAGCTTAAGGTTTAGTTAAGAGGGCCCCCTGAACTCCGGGGCCCTGGTGCACTGCACCACCTGGCCCTACGATAGCTACGCCACTGTATCCAAAATATCCATTGTAAAATTACTTTGGAAAAAGAAGAAGTAACCTCAACCTAATCCACAATATGATCTACTTATGATCTAGTTAGAGTTGATCTCGTTATATCTATTGAATATATGTTTGTCTATTCTCTGCCTGTTAAAGAGGCAGATGGATTTAGTCCTCAGTTTGGGTATTGATCAAATAGAGCTTATGTGACGATTACATTTTTTTTGTTATCTGTCAAATATCTATCTACTGTCTTAATGTTTATCTGAGGATTAAAAAATTGGCTCTTAATCGTATGAAGTTTATGTATGTTCCCGCCACCGAACCGTCTGTTTTATCGGAAGACGACGGCCGGACGTGTATTTTCACTAACATACCAGTCGGTTCTAATCAGTTTATGTTTAGTCATTGAACAAGGAAACATAGTTATACCAATGCGAGGTTACTTTTTTTTAAGCAGAAGATGTAAAACCAAATATTGGTTGCATACCACTTAGACACACACAGAATATTTTCGGCAGAATCATTATTAACATTAATGGTTGAATTCAGAAAATGATGAAACAATGATTTTACCTACTTCCTAAAGTCTCTTCCTACTTTTAATGATCTATTTGGACGAATTTTAATGATTCAGAGAGTTCATTGCATTTCTTTCGGATTATGATAGTGATAGATAGTGAACCTGTGTTTTGGCACATATTTTTCACTATGATAAAATAAACTACGCAGTACATATTATGGCCTGCGTAGTTTTATGGTCTATCTCGTTAACCGCTGTTGTAATCAATCAGGAAGATATCATCATCATAACCTCAGTAAATAGTTTATCTAATGTAAGAATATATATTATAAACTAAAATTGATAAATTCTGAAGTTTATGCATTCAAACAAACGTTTCAGCTTTATATAATAGTACAATAACATAAAAATCAAATCTAAGACTTGCTTTTATATATATATCACATAATAAAACCTACATCGTCTGTGTAAGTTTTATGTATGTAGGTATATTGTTTAAATCGGTTTTCTTAGGCATTACAACAAGATCAATCCCCAATAATTGTATTGGTAACCATGTACATATTTGAAGTGTTAAAATGATTATAACAGTAATTTCAGATGTCAAAGTTTTAACAAAATATACGTATTCCATATCAAGATTTCAACTCGTTACTTGAGAGTTGAGATTAAAAGTATTTTAAAAAGAAACGCGTCATGAGCAAGCGTACGATCCATAACTTAAACAACATCCGTTTCTGCGTTTTTGTGTAATTTATCAAAGTAATGCATTTGTAGCGTGAAATATACAAGTTTTTGAACTGTCTTGAACATAGAGGGAGTGTGAGCTGGAAATGATTAAGACGTGTGTGTTGCACAGCTAGTCAGTAAGAACAAGCTCGAAATACAGTTGATCACAATAGTGATCTACTTTAGAGAATAATGTACAGTACAGTAAATTTCCCACAGCTGGGCTCAGGCAATCCCTTTGAAGAGAAGGTTAGGAGCATATTCCATCACGATGCTCCTCTGCTTGGTTGATTCTCATGTGGAAGAATTTCGTTGAAATTAGACACATGCAGGTTTCATGATATTTTCCTTAACCGCCGAGAACGAGATGAATTATAAACACAAATTAAGCTCATAGAAATTCAGTGGTCATTGCCTGGAAACTCTCAATCATCGGCTAAGATGTTACAGGCTCTAACTATTGGGCCATCTCTGATGTTGAGAGCATGATGATTAATTATACGTTAATAAAGTCTCATAATAGATCAAATATCATAAGGGGTAGCAATGAGGCGACAGCGCCTGAATATGTTTTTAATGTTTTAGCTCCGCTAATCATAGGCCGTCTGTTAGTATGCGGTCAACTTTACTTTAAATTGCGACTTGTGCCTGTAAGTAACACTGGCTCTTTAAACATTCAAACAAAAACAAAATAATTTGTTGTAGTTAGTTAATTAGTAGTAGTTTTAAATTGATGTTTCGTCGTAGAATAATTGAATAATGGGTGATACCCAATACTCAGTCTCAGTCGTTATTAAAACTTTTGAAGAATATTTAAGAGTATATAAGTAATTAAGTATAATACAAGATGCAGATCTGTTGGAAAGTTGCATGTGTTATGAACGCTTGCTTATATTAATTCCTTCAATTGGAACAAGGAACGGATTGGAACAAAACTAGCTTTACTCGGTCTCTCGTTTGGAGGGAGATATGCCTCTGGATACTGATATGATTTCATTGTATTTCAAGTGAATGAAATGAATATACACAGAGTAAATTCAGGTACATATTAAAAGTGTTATTGTTGTTTATTTTAAACGTATGCTTGGCAACCGGCCACTGTATCTTACGTCATGTTCCTATTTGTTAATGGGTGCGAGTAGTGTTAAAATGTATGTGAAAATGAAAACTTGGTGCAAAACTATTTACCGTCTGAGATTTTTCGTGTTACTATTTGAATAAATAACTTTATCTGTATTACTTATATATACTTTTTATTTAATATAAATGTAAAAGTAACTTTGTCTGTCTGTCTGCCTGTCTGTCTTTAGCTCTTTCACTTTTCATTTGTTATGAAGCATACTTGATCTCGAAGAAAGGACATAAGCTACTTTTTTGCCAAACACTTGAAAACGAACACGCTAAAACGCGAGCAAAGACGCGTGCGACTAATGTATTTTAAAAAATTGATTGTAGTGGCAGTGTTAACACTGTGTGGTCTGGAAAGCAAGTGATGCGTCCTGCAACCATACTTTCTCCGGTCGTATCGTATTGGCCGTCTTACAAAATTTTCAGATCAGAATTGCCACAACCAAAGTCTTAAAAATATAATCATCAGTTAATAAATTTCTGTCTGATAATAAATACGCCTGTTCTTGATAATAATTATGCCTTCCAAATCGATTTTGTTCACGGAGGCCAATCATTGGAGACCAGCCCATTATTAATCTCGTTAGAGACTACTGAGGACGTAATTATCATCTCTCATAATCTGACACGATGGGAAAAAATTTAGGCACAAAATTATGTAATATCCGTTTTTCTGACCTGTTGAACCTCTAGATCCATAAAGCAGTCAAAAATACATAGACAATAAAAGTGCTATGCCAGGACTTAGCGCAAGCTTGTAAAACTATACTATTATTTTCATTATATAAGAACAAGAATGATTTCAAATTTATATATACCGAAAGAAATATTTTTTTTATCGAACCATAATCATGTCACGTCATGTCATTAAAAAATATGTCACGTTTATGATACTTATATTTCATTCGAAGTTTAAAATAAATATAATCTGTATCGTGCGTATATTCTGTGGTGTATTCGCTACCAATTCTCAGAACCGTCTAGGGAACTGGGTTTGAACGGTTGTTGCTTGTAAACATACGGTAATACTAACTGCTTTCTAATAATTACTATTTATTTTCTTTTAATTATACTTCACATGACGTTAGATGGTAACCGACAGCGAAATAAAGAATTATTACGATTTTAACTGTATATATGTATTGGAATCCATATCTGCCTACTGCTAATTTCATTAGCTATTTATAATATTTTGACATATGAGGTATAAAAACAATATTTAAAAAAAAATCAGTACGTTAATAAACTACATCCATCCAAATTACATTTTTTTTAAAATAATTTTTCGTTTCTTATTTTAAATTTAAAACGATCTTTCATATTCTGCATAATCTATATCTTTTAAATATTTATTGCTAATTACATATAATTTTATTTAGAAAAAAAAAACACATATCCCCAAACTATAACAAACTATATCATAGCACAAGCATTTTGTAATTTTAAGATAAATTATTCAACTTTAGGAGAGACTTAACATCCGTATAACTCACGAAATATTCGTCAACCGTCGAATTGGTGTGTAAACATTTTCTGACTCAAATTCGATTTGACAACTTGCCTCTGTAGAGACTACATAATACTAGCTAAAGTTAGGCGTTGAATTGAAATTCGTAACGTTAGGACAAATAGATAGAGGGATTACACGTTGGTAACCAAACAGTGAATACGGAATACGACTTAAAAATAATTACTTGTATTAACAAGTGAATTAGGTAAACAGAAGAACTATGCTTGTCGTTTTTTCTCGCTGGAGGCTCGGAAACTGTGGTAGTGTTCAAATATTCATGATTCAAATATGCTTTTGTTGTAAATTTTACTTGAATAGATTTTTACAGATTTGATTTGAGTTTTCGAAATTTCAATGTGGGAAGTTCAACGCTGATTTTCAGCGATCGCATTAGAGCAGTGATTCCCAAAGTGGTCCAGGTGGACCCCCAGGGGTCCACGGGAGACATTATGGGGGGTATTTGTACGCGTGAACTCAGAAGTGACACAAATTTTACTTTTTGGCGACTTTAAGAATGTGGTAGAAATGTAGCAACAGGAACCAATAAAATTTTGAAAGAGCTCCACGAGAAAAATAAGTTTGGGAACTACTGCATTAGAGGTTAAAAAAACATATACAATACGATGGTAAACATCGTAAGAAAACTTGTATCCTGTACAGGGTTTCTTACGATGTTTACCATCGTATTGTATATGTATTTTTATATATATTTTTATTATATATATTTTTACTCAAATTAATATGACATGTATTGTATTTAAACCTATGAAAAGTATTGTTTAGATTTAATTTCATTGTAAACTTCAAGTCACTATTGCATCAGATAATTGCTAACTTTAGTGAAAGCTTATATGTATAGATTTCAATCGAGTGATTTCGTTCCTTTTGTTTATTTGCCTTCTTTGCCTGATATTATGCGGTGCAGTGTTTAACCAAATATTTAACATCCTATTCCCGTATGAGAGGCAAACAAATGGGAATCCTTATAATTTAGTCACGTCTGTCCATCTGTCAGGCTGTTGTTCTCGTTCAGTTTGTACAAGTGTGGACAGACGTGAAATTTAAACGCAAATCAATTCGGAATATTTGCTACGACTAGGTTCTAATGTTTTTTATTTCACGATTTGGACGTGATCATGAGAGCTGATTTTACGTACTTAGTTTTTAGGAAAATGGAACAATTTCACCTGGTACCTAGATCAGATGAAATTCTTCCATATTCACATGATGGTGATGTTATTCAATTTCTGAGTAGTTTTAACCTCACCGGCTATTTTCAACGGAGAATATCTGACAGGTATTACAATGCGCAACACACTGTTTCCTACTTTACACAATTCTTTCCTATCTTTACCTATCTGCTAACAAAGTAGAAAACTGTAATGTTACGTTTCTTGTATCTACAATTGCAGTGGCTGAATCACCCTTCAAACCGGAGCATAAAAATACCACTGCTGCTTGGCGAAAGTATGTTTGATGATAAGGGAGGTACCTAAAGACGAGCCTCTTAGACTTGCATAAAGCCTTACCAACAAGTGGTAATCAATTAGTTTCGCAATCCGATATAAAGGCAATCCAAAAAGACTATCCAGTATGTTGGTTCTTATGTTCAAGCATAAGCTCAAACTGTTTAAGTGCTTCTCAATATTGTTAGAAAAATACTACGCTCAGGAGATTTTATGTTAAATACATTCATTAATACTGCTAATACAGAGTGCTTCAACTTAGAAAGCGGGAGTTTAACCAATATGGTTAGGCGTAAAAACATTTTTTTTTTATGAAATGGTAAAAGCCTTCACGCATTGTCGTAAAAGAAGCTACCCCATGAATTTACATACCACTCAAAGGACAATGCCCAGTACTCTGTAAAAATCTACCTTTGAAGTTTAGCTTGTCATATATAGCTTTTTTTTGTAGACTAGCTGTGCCCGCGACCTTGTACGCGTTTGAATTTAAAAAATAAAATATTGTAGCCTAAGTTACTCCTTATAATAACAGTTATCTGCCAGTAAAAGTTCCGTCAGAATCGGTTCCAGAGATAGGCCGGAACAAACAAACAGACCGACAAACCGCCAAAAATTGTAAAAAATGTTATTTTACCGCGCATTGAGTAAAAAAGGGCTATTTTAATATTACAAACAGACACTCTAATTTCATTATATGTTTAGATATATAATAGACATATAATAAATTATATAATAAAGATATATAAATGACATTTTTTTTATTAGACATGGTCTAGTCCGTGAGTAAGTAAACATCTGTAAACACTAATCTGTCTGACCACGCAGTTTAGGTATAAAAAGTAGCGTACCTACGTTCTTTCTTGGGTTTTGCATTCTTTCTATCAATTTTCATCTTATAAGGTTCAAAGGTTTAACCTTCAAAAGACAGACATACATAGTTCCTTTTGCATTTATAATATTAATATAAATAACTAAAAGGCCTAACACTTGCACTTTGTTTTTGTATTTTTGAATCAAAGAATAATAATTAGATTTAGTTATTTTTTATAGCAGTAGTTGCTATATAATAGGTTGGGGAAAAAGTTTCTTCGTATTTTATATGAAAATTCAAAAAGTTTTTTTTATAGTTTATTTACATTTGACTAAAGTATGTACGTGCCATTTTGTTCCATAACTTTTTGCCATCTTGTTGGTAGTGACATGATCCCATTGCTGTAAAAATTTTGGGGCTTTTGATTGAAAAACTGCGACAAGTGGTTTTGGCAGTCCTCTCGTGATGTTAACCTGACACTGCCTAAGGAATTCTGCAGAGACCGAAACAGATGAAAATCTGAAGGTGCAAGGTCAAGACTATATGGCGGATGCATTAATACCTCCCAGCCAATCTCTCGTAATTTTTGTTGAGTGGCTAAAGATGTGTGAGGTCTAGCGTTGTCGTGGTGAAAAACCACACCCCTTCTGTTGATCAATTCTGGCCGCTTTCTCTCAATTTCTTGCTTCAATCTCATCAATTGTTCGCATTACAGTTCTGAATCGATGGTCCTGCCGGGCGGTAACAGCTCATAATGAATGATGCCCTTCCAATCCCACCATACACACAGCATTACCTTGTTGCGAGTTAATCCGGGTTTTGCCACAGTCTGTGAAGCTTGACCGGTCTTTGACCACGATCTTTTTCGCACGTTCTTGTCGTATGTGATCCACTTTTCATCACCAGTTATCAGCTTCTTCAAAAATGGTTCGGTTTCATTACGTCGTAATAAAGAATCACAAATGAGTACACGGTTCATTAGGTTTCTTTCAGTGAGTTCATGAGGCACCCATATATCGAGCTTTTTTGTGTACCCAGCTTTATTCAAATGAGTCAAAACCGTTTTGTGGTCAATTGCCAGTTCTTCAGCTACATCGTAACTACTAATATGCCGATCTTGCTCCACTTTTTCAAAAATGGCATCAATTTTGTCCGTAACAGGGCGACCAGAGCGAGATGCATCTTTGATATCAAAATTTCCGGCTTGAAAACGCTTAAACCAAACTTGCGCTACTCTCACAGATACTGCATTAGGTCCATAAACATCACAAATTTTTTTCGCGGCTTGAGTTGAATTTTACCTTTTTTATAGTAAAATTTTAAAATGTATCGAATTTCTTCTTTAGATTCACTCATTTTAACAACAACAAAAACAAATGAAAATCACACAAATTCCTAATTTGAATTTGGAAGTGCCTTCTTTAAAATTAAAACTTTTTAATGATACCAAAACCAGCCAGATACAAATGGTATAGCCAAAGAGATTTTATTACAAGTTCATACATACTATATGCGAAAAGACTTTTTCCCCAACCTAATATTAATGACATGAGCTGAGATGCATATCTGTAGCATGCTGTTGATGCAAATGCGACATTTTGTGATAATGCATTACAATTATTTTATTATAAATATATATAATATATTTTTATATAATAAAAAAACGTTTGGTTTGTTCCAAATAATCCAAAACATTAAATTAGGCCCAGCATTCAGCTGAATTTCAACCTGCTAAGGATCATTAACCTGGTGTAGTCTCATCGGTCTTCTCATCGTGCCTACGTTAAGCTCTTAATTAAAGAACACGTAGTTTACACAAACTTGATATACCCCAAAGCCTTTCTTCATTCAAATTAAAATCCATAAGTAATTTATTCATACAAAATTCCTTTACATTGATAAACCTCGGGCTGAATCTTAATACGATACGTCGTATTAAGATTAAATACGGTTAATTCGAGGTTCTAGAATGTATTTAAAATTGAATCGTTTTTAGCTGAAAGTTATGAAATGGTAACCTGGCAACCATCAATATAATAACATTTTAGAATAGAATTTGAATTTGCAATACTCATGTGGTATTTTTAATTACTTAACAGATGAAATCATATTATGTTTCAGTAACTAATTGAATGTATATTTGTCATCAGAAAAAACAGGTTTCCGTCACTTTATTTACAGAGTGCACGCCAATAAAAGACAATTCTTTAAATTCAATACTTTCTGGAAATCAATAAATATGAATTACCCAGTTACATCATAATGTAACTATGTATATATATATATATATATGTATGTAATGTAATATGTATATATGTATATCAATTGTAATCCAATATATTTTAAAGTTACCGCCATTACTTAAAGTCTAGAGAAACCATAAATAAACATTCTTATAACTCTACAGTGCATCGCGTCTTAATATAATTTAGTTACACGTATAGTACGGGAGGTAGCACTGTAGTTGAGAGCCATTTTATACCGGTTGAAAATCATGAATAATAAAAAACAACAACTATTCCTGACGCATAACAGCTCCATACGTCAGCTGCTCAGACATCGGTGGAGTCAAAGGAAACTGGAGACAGCATGAAAAAGTCAATGGAAATATTATTCTCCGATGATTTTTATGCCGAGTAAAAATATATTGAATTATTCTTTCGTTTACAAAAGAGCCGATATGGCCCAGTGGTTAGAACGCATGCATGCCGGTTCAAATCCAGGTAAGCACCACTTGTTTTTCATGTGCTTAATTTGTGTTTAAATTTAATCTCGAGCTCGGCGGCGGCGTAGCAAGGAAACCTGCATGTGTCTAATTTCAACGGAGTTCGGTCACATGTGAATTCACCAGGCCGCAATGGAGCAGCGTGATGTAATATGCTCCAAACCTTCTCCTCAAGGAGGACTTGGCCCAGCAGTGGGAAATGGACAGGTTGTTTTTGTTACATTAATAAAATCGTCAATGCACACTTAGTCACGATTATGAAACATAAAATTTTGCCATAAATATAAGACTGAAACCTTATGAAAATTCTATATCTAAATTTATTTTGAAATAAAAAAATGACGACCTCCATGGTCGAGTGGTGTGTACACCGGTTTTCATGGGTACGCCACTCTGAGGTCCCGGGTTCGATTCCCGGCCGAGTCGATGTAGATTACCATTAGTTTTCTATGTTGTCTTGGGTCTGGGTGTTTGTGGTACCGTCGTTACTTCTGATTTCCATAACACAAGTGCTTCAGCTACTTACATTGGGATCAGAGTAATGTATGTGATGTTGTCTCATATTTATTATTTATTAAAAAGAATGATCATCAACCCCTTAAAAGCTAGTATAACGTTGGGCAACATGACTTCACATATAGATATATTGTACACATTTAAACTGAAAACACAATAAAATTAACAATTCAATTCGTCCGTAAAACACATTAATTTGAAAACGATATAATAGACTAAGTTATACAAGTAGGTACTATAAAATGTACGTTTATGAGTTATTTTGAAGCGATAACTCATTTCGAAGCGCATTCTATGCGAAAGCTATTTGAATGTTTACAGCTAATATATGAACGTGTTTGTTCAAATAAAATAGATCGTAACTCTATACTGTATACTTTGGAAGTGCTTGTAAACAATATTATACTTGATATCGCCCTGTTTAGTATTAATATATTCATTTAAATTATAGAATACTTTAACTGTATATAAATAAAAGTCGAGATGGCCCAGTGGTTAGAACGCGTGTATCTTAACCGATGATTGCGGGTTCAAACCCAGGCAAGCACCGCTGATTCATGTGCTTAATTTGTCTTTATAATTCATCTCGTGCTCAGCGGTGAAGGAAAACATCGTGAGGAAATCTGCATGTGACAAATTTCATAGAAATTCTGCCACATGTGTATTCCACCAACCCGCATTGGAACAGCGTGGTGGAATATGTTCCAAACTTTCTTCTCAAAGGGAGAGGAGGCCTTTAGCCCAGAAGTGGGAATTTACAGGCTGCTGTTGTAAATAAATTTTTAACCTTATCTTAAATGGAGATTTTATATTTATAATTCGTGTCGCGGTAAAGGAAATCATCGAAAGAAAACCGGTGTTAGATGAAAATTTGCCTGTTATGTACCACCAATATGCATTTGAGCAACGTGGTAGAATATACTAATGTACTCTCCAAACCTTATCTCCATCAATGGTATATTTGGAGTTGCTTTTTTTATAGTTAAAGAATTTGTTCGATGAATGGAATCACAAATCCAGTTAATCAACGTGAATTTTTATAGGTTGGCGGACGAGCATATAGACCACCTGATGGTAAGTGGTCACCATCACCCATAGACAATGACGCTGTAAGAAATATTAACTATTCCTTACATCGTTAATGTGCCACCAAGCCTGGGAACTAAGATGTTATGTCCCTTGTGCCTGTAGTTACACTGGCTCACTCACCCTTCAAACCGGAACACAACAATACTGAGTACTGTTATTTGGCGGTAGAATAACTGATGAGTGCGTGGTACCTACCCAGATGTGCTTGCACAAAGTCCTACCACCAAGTAATAGAAATAGTCGGTTTATCGAAATAATAAATTCACTTTATGCCTCGGATTTTAATATTATTTAAATTCAAATATACTTTTAAAAGTGCTTATGGATTGTCCACTATTTGGATACATGAATAATCTTAGAAGTGTACAACATATCATACACGCTACATACCTCTATCATAACTCTTAAGAATCTAGTTATAAACAATATTTTAGGTTAAATTAAAATCAGCTTACAGGGTCATCAAAGTATATAAAATAACAAAATTATAGTCTATTTACTTGTATTTTTACAGGTTTTCTATAAGTACATAAGTTACGTCTTCGATGTAATTAGTATGGCTTATTCGAGTGTTATATATGTAATAAATGCCTTTGACAATTCAAAAATCGATCAACTGTGATACGTTTATTGAATTAAGCTAGAGTATCTACGCGAGTCGCTCGTACATACTAAATGCATTGAAATATGATGCATTAGTAATTATCGAATATGATTTTGGAATTTACAAAATTAATTTGGATATTAGTAGTATAATTGAACCGTGAAACTAATTTTAATAAAATATACCTACACAAAAGTGAAATAAAAAAATACAAATTATACGATAAGATACATCAGAGGAACGGGCAAGGTGTCTGTAGAGTTACAAATATAATAATAATATAACAGAATTATGTCTTAAACATTACAAAATTCACAGTCAAATATATTATTATTATTATTTAATGAAATAGTTGACAAAAGTTGAATTCAACTATAACTCTAGATTTCAGTCACTTCAATAAACAAGTACATAAAATATTAACAAAAATATTTCTTCTTTTCAGATAAACAAAGTAACTTTCGCACCTCTCGTGGTGTCCACGCTATTCATCTTACTGACCTCTTTACTGGCGCACTGCGCGAGGCGGCTAGTGCAGAAGACGATCAAAGAACCGTTCGTAAGGCTTCTACTGGAAGAGGCGATAGCAGCTGCTGAGTTATGCGGATGCTGCTTCGAACTTATTATTGGTGAGGATTATGATGAAATAAGGATATTTTTGCCTCGTTGCAATGTTCAGATTTTGTAACGTTTGAAGAAATACTGCTTAATAAATAATGATACATTTGAGATGGTCCAATAGGATAACCACAAAACATTCAGTTCAGTAGCCTATTATGACCTTCCCTGGAGTTCAAATTTGCGTCATACCAAATTTCATTAAATTCAGTTCAGTAGTTTGATAGTGAAAGAGCGATAACCAGACGAAGTTACTTTCAATTTAAAGTAAAGTAAAGTAACAATCCTGTAAATTTCCCACTGCTGAGATAAGGCCTCCTCTTCCATTAAGGAGAGGGCTTGGAACATATTCCACCACTCTGTTCCTATGGTGGAACGCACATGTGGCGGAATTTCGATGAAATTAGACACATGCAGGTTTACTCACGAAGTTTTCCTTCACTGCCGAGCACGAGATGAATTATAAACACAAATTAAGCACGTATATAAAGTGGTGCTTGCCTGGGTTTGAACCCGCAATCATCGGTTAGGATGCACGCGTTCTAACCACTGGACCATCTCAGCTCTACTTTCACATTTATTATAATAAGTATAGATTCTAAGCAGCAATACTGAATATTGTTTTTCGGTGTCAGTGCAAGCAGAAGTATTTACAAGAGCAAGTGACATATTAGTTCCCAAGATTGAGGTAATTTATATTTCCTACAGAGCCAGTGTATATTGGCGGTTCACCTTCATCTTCACAAGACTGACAAAGATCAAAGATTCTATCTGGATTCCCATAGAAAATTAGTAGATTCTTACTAGTATTTATAAGTATAGATAGATAAAAAGTAGCCAAAGGTGTCCACTTGGTCTTGATTAGTTGTCCCTTTACTACTTGAGTAATAATTGACTAATCAATAAACAGTATCGTTTAACCTATTAATTAGTCTGCCTTAATTAAATAAATTTGAAAAAATATCTGTGTATTTAATTTTAATACCATTTTTTTAAAAATGCTATAAGCATAAAACTTTACTTTAGGCCCTTATTTGCGGCCCGAATCTTCTAACAGTGAAACATTAAAATATACGGTTTTTTTTTTCTTTTTACATTATTGTTATGTATGTCTTTCAGTTGCGGATAACTTTGGCGTGGCCACATATGCCATATACCTGTTTGCTCTCACGATTTGGTGGTCACTGAACTGGGGAGATGCGACCGCCTGCCCCTACACTCACATCGAAGATGTTATCGAAGGTAAGATGTGTTCATTAAATAATAATACCTCATCGGAAATAATGGCGGAATTTTACAAATAAACGTCGTAGCCTATTTCAACTAAAGTTGACATTTGAACATTTGGGACAACGAGTAACAGAAGTTCCTTGGCGGTTCCTGTCGATAATATCTCTTTTAATTTAACTTACATTTTTAATTTAACTTACTGCTTATATCAATCATCAAGTATTTCTGGTAGAAATGAAATAGAGAAACATTTTGGAAATATGGACGAATATTTGTGACGTATGTTCTCTTGAGTATTTTTCTCTGGCTCTGAAAATGGTTCTCTTAAATGTTTATCAACGGCCAATGTATCATGGACTTATATTGGGTATGAGGATCGTCTATAGGCAAAGTAAATAAGTAAATGTTGTGTGAAACGACATATTTTATTGTTGTTTTTCTATTTATAGGTAGAGGCGACATACGTAAGGCTCTTATAAAGACTTGGGCAGAGTTGGGTGGAGGATTATTAGTGTTTAAATATGTACAAATGTATTGGGCACTGGAAATAGCGGAGACACACAGGAATAAAGCCTTTGAAGATTGCACGGCTGATTTACAGGTAGCTCACAGTAAACTGCATTTTTTTAACTGCATTACTTATTTTTTAATTAAATATTTTTTAGTATAGCAAAGACAATTCGAATAATGTTCCATTATTGTATTATTTTTAAGTGTTTTTATAGAGCGTTATGTCAATTTGTTTAAATTTTCGAACCTTTTATTTAAATTACAATAGCCTTTATCGTATGAACGACGCTCATAGTGATCATTCAATAATTGAGAGCACTCGAAAAATATTTCAGCATTAAGATGAGTATGTTTAAAATTAATGAAATGTGTTACGTTTTAACTAGCTTTAGCCTGTCGATTTGCTTGGTAATTTAATTTATTTATTCATTTAGTTTTAGACAAATGAAAATACTTAGATTACTTTCTAGTTGGAATTGTTATAAATATCATTTAATTAGTATAGTGACAGTCCTATTCGGAAACTTATGCTCCGTTACTTTCGACAAATGATTCGTTTTAGTTATGTAATAAGCCTTTATTATGACCTTCGACGTACGAGGAAATCAAAGACTTTTTAAGGATATGGCAACAAGTATCGTTAGTATACGTTTCAATAATAAAAATAAATAAGACATTTCTAATATCCGTAAATAAAACGATTTGTTATATGATTATGGAAGTTTTAATCAACGTTTTGGAACTATTTCACTGGTATTTAATTTGTTGCTAATGTGATATTGCGTGGTCAATATTAATACACGAACTTTTGTTATCATCATTTTAGACAAATTATAATTAGTTCAGTTGATTGAATCTTAAAATAGGTTAGTGGTTTCAAATCTGCGTAAGTTTTAATTAATATTTATATGGTTTAACCCTTTTCATTATAAACTAATTGAACCCTTTATATTATTTTAAATTGTGTTGGTAAAATATCAACGTGTCATTATGAAAATTATACATTTAGTTACATAGGTGCTTACACTTAAACCGGAATTCAAAGATATTAAGTATTGATGTTTAACGGTGGAACATTTGAAGTGTGGGTGGTACCTTCTCAGACACTCTTGCATATAGTTAAAAGTAGACTTTTTTTAAATTTGTGATTTATTAACATAAGAATTAATAACATTAAATGTTTAAATATATACAATTATGAACTAAAACTAGTTACTATATAAATCTTGACCGCGTGGAATGGTGGCAAGAATGCTAGCAACATTTCCCCGTTGAATCGCAATTCAACGGGGAAATGCTGACGAACACACGACAAAAACGAACCAGCCCTCCTGTCTCCAGTGGAGGCAATGAGGCGAGGTGTTATACTTTTGATGAAGCTTTTTGCACCACTACTCCAAGGGCCAAGCGTTTCGACAAGTAGCCTTTTAATATATATACATATCATCAATACAGTCATAGTTAAAAACAAAAATACGATACACTTAAGTATGTATACATATTTTGTATATATTTTAAATATTCACAATTTTCTGTGCACCTGCCATTTCATTTAATGCTTTTCTAACCCTAGGGTTGCTTGGAAGAAATCCCTATTACGCGATCACGCTGCTTTACTGTACAAACGTGTGTATTATGATAAGTAGTACTCTATTTGATTTATGTGTGGTGTACGATAATTTATTGTCTATCTATTCATAACTAGAGGAGGCAGTCATTGTAATAATATTTATATTTTATATTAACAATGGTTTTTATTGATAACCACCGTGATCATGGTGGTACACCGGTTTTCATCGGTCCACTACGAGGTTCCGGGATCGATTCCTGGCCGAGTCGATGTTCATTAGTGTTCTATGTTGGCTTTGGTCTAAGTTTTTGTGGTACCGTTCTTACTTCTGATTTTCTAAACCAATTACATAAATTGAAATCAGAGTAATGTATGTGACGTTATCGAATGTATACTATATATGTATTTGTATATATTTTTTCTAACAAATATTGCAGCCAAAATGTAAATCGAAAGATCTAAGTCTTTTGGTTTTTACGTTGGTTGCTATATAAGTCCTTTCCAGACAAGGCTGCATTTAAATAGATGCCAGTTCAGAGTCCGTTAGGGCACATATATATAATATTTATACAAGTTTATTATATAGTAAATCTTATATTTGCTACTAATTAAATTTTAAAAGTGTCTTAATATGAATTGCAACTGTAATGTATCTAAATCTTTCCTTTATCTAAAGATTTTTTTTTATTAAGCAATTATGCTCAGGCAGAGTACTATAGAGCCATAGCATTCCATCTTTACATGCATCCTGCATGTTTTTATTGTTTTATTTATTATAACTTGTTTATGCAATAAAATTTAAAACAATAAAATTTTTTTTAATAAATTGTTCTCTATTATGTTCTTTGAAAATAGAATAATCAGTCTCGTTGCAGACTAAAGTCAACGTAATTTAAAAAAACAACATAGATATTTCAACAATTTATTCACGCTCACAGAATTAATATCAGAAGAAAACTTTATCTTTAAATTCTTCGTTTAAATTATTATATACTTATTTAATTTTCAATCGAGGACTTTTAATACGTGTCAAAAACATATTTTTTTAATTTCAGTTATGATATAATAAAAAATTATAACCCAATTCCATTTTTGAATTTTGCTCATATCGAATTTTCGTCTTATTTATTTTAGGTGCCAGCTTTATACGGAGCTATTGTTGAAGGCGTAGCTACATGTCTATGCAGGCTTGCTTCAAGGTCACTCAGCGACCTCAATCCACGTTACTCCACAGCTATCGACTCTTTCATCGGCACCTCCCTCGTCGTAGCCGGTGAGTTTATCTTCTTGTTTGCTTTTTATGGCTTTTGAGTGACTTTCCTTATTTCTCCTACATAGACTTTTTCGAGATTATAAGAAGAAATTGCGAATTTTTTATGCATAAATCGCATTTATTTTTATAATCTGTTATTAAAAAGGTGTTTGGATTAATGTCACCAAATAACATTTGAATTAACGTATTCAAAAATAAACAACCAACGTTAATTAGTGAACGTATTTTGATAATTTAATTAATTAATCTTTTTAATTTTAAACGAATATACTGGCTTTTGAAAAAGACATAGACTAAAAATCATGTAAATGAGCAGAGTTTATATTTTGACACTGAATAAATGACAGTAACTTTTCAAATAAATCCAATTCAAGTCCTCTCTATAGTAATGTCATAAACGTAAATTTTTAAAATTACTATTAATAAGTAGTCAAAATATATATATAATAATACATCGTATATAGTCCATCGCAGAATTATTTCTGGTTAGGTAGTTTTAACATTTTAATGATTACTAAGTAGTCTAATATACCCTAAGGTTACACTAACGGGTTAATTTTTCCAGGGGTCCTCACTAGGCACACGGTACTCACCTACCGCTATGAGGATAGTAGTGCTAATCCGGACCTCAGTGTGTCTGTCTATTGCAAAGTCCATGTAGGAAAAGGTACTCAATTATTTGCATTCCGAATCACATGCATTTGTTCTAAATTGAACTCTATTTTTAAAGAAATAAGAATTGTTTAATGAATGTATACAGAATCATTTATCAACAACGCCTATTCCTCTAATGAAGATTCCTTATTCGGATTAATAGACACAGTATTTTTTTTTAATAAATGTAAGGCACCCGTTACACATGATGAAGAACGATGTTGTCTACGAAACGCATTGTATAACATTTTGTGTTTATTGAGTTAGATAGTTTAGCTGAGTTTCTTTCGCCGGTTCTTCTCAGGTCAGGGTATTTTCTTTTCCGAACCGGTGGTAGTGTTTCAATTGACCATCAATAAGAAAGTGTAATGCTTCTATATTGAATAAAGTTATTTGAGTTTGAGTTTGGAAGTTTTTTCAAGTAGGTAACCAGCAGAATTTCTTCTAATTTTTAATATAAATATTGAATAAAAAGAGCTATCATTTTTTTAAGATTTTGCGTTTGATTCGGACATGTAAAACTATATGTATGTCACTTAACCTCGCCTATATTTAATTTGTAACAAAATCCCACATCGGCTAGTTGTCAAAAATGTATGCGATATAATTTTTTTTTTTTTTTCAATTGGAAAATAAAATTGTACAGCTGGAATCGTTTCATGTTAAACCTCTAAAGATATTAAGATTTTTCTTTCCACGTATAAGGAAATGTGTACAAGATTTTCCATTGAAAATTTAAATATTAACATTTTCGACGGAGCTCTCAGAATATATTATTGAAAAAGTCTTTTTTCAGAGACCTTTTGAGACCAAGTGGCATGACCTTTGGAAACCATGTTCAGAGAAAGCATGAACTGATTCCAAATGTTAATTTTAGTAGATTTAAGGCTTACTTGAAATTCAATACAACTAGCCTAAATCTTGCGTTATATAAAAAAATGATAGTTTTAATTTTAAACGTATGAGTTCGCAATTGTTTTTTATTATTAATTTATTAACTCCTTAATTAGTGAGCATGACATTTGTAAATACTAAGCTTTTGACTTACAACTTTACTAATAAGTATTGTATGTAGATACGCCTGAATAGTATACATATCTTTGTAAATATATATTATGTTATTGACGTCAGAGACTTGACCGAAACTAGACGAAGACAGCGCACTATTTTTTTATAGTATTTAATTTTATTCACCATAGCATCTTTGGTATTTGTATTTATAAATTTTAATATAGAATTGTATCTGCTTCCTAATATTTTATAAGATTGTGTGATTTTATGGGTACGTAATATTATATGCGTAGTAATATTAAAAAAAGCCCTTTTTTACTCAATGCATATGTATGTGTATAATCGGTACATAGACCAATATAACATTTTTTAAGATTTTTGTCTGTTTGTCTGTTTGTTCGGGCTAATCTCTGGGACGGCTGCACCGACTTTGACGGGACTTTCACTGGCAGATGACTGATATAATGAGTAACTTAGGCTACAATAATATTTTTTTTGTTAAATTCAAACGCGTACAAGGTCGCGGGCGCAGCTAGTAATAAGGATAATTCTGGTTAGTCGCTAGTCGCTTGATCGCACGTTAACAATCCTGTATTTTGGCGATAAGAGGCACAGATGGATTCGAGAAATGAAAATAAACTCGACTGAAATTATTTTTCTTCATATTTCATTGTACGAAATCGTTGTGGTGTAAAATTTCGATCGTCATTTGTCGAACCGTATGAGTTTCCACGTGTGTCTGCGATGCTTTATTCGAGCTACGGTTTCATATATTCACACAATTTAGTGTTTATTGTATACCAAACTTTACGCTTTGAAAAGTACTGCGATAAATTATAGGTTATATAAAGTAAAGAAGTTTCCTAGTATGAAAATATGTCAGACATATTTTTGAATTTATTTATTTACTAGATTATATTGTGTAATGTTTATTTATTTGGTCACAGCGTTCGACTATTCCGGAGGTTACTTCAACCCAGTATTGGCTACATCATTGAAGGCTGGCTGCGAAGGTCATACTTTGATGGAGCACGCAATGGTCTATTGGCTCGGCGCATGCGCGGGTTCTGTACTATCAGTGTACCTATATAAGCTGCCAGTTATCCAGAAATACGTCAGAGGCACGACTGAAGTGAACGGCGACAGCATCTGGGCAGATAAAGAAGATTAATACACAGAGTACATATTTCGAAAATATTTATATTATTTGTATAATTTTCTCTTTAAGCAAAAATATTCTAGTAATTTACATTTAACTATGTACAATCTAGTCATATGCTTAAGTTATTTATTCAAATCTTTATATACTTTATTTTAATTCTATCTGTTAAACGTTTAAAGAAAGCGAATTGTATTTTTCCGATGATTATATTTTTTTTATGAATATAATATGTGCTACGTTATCTTGTTATAAATAAAACCTTTAATTTATTATTTTGTATTTATTGAACTTATTTCATTTTCAACCGACTTCAAAAAGGAGGAGGTTATCAATTCGTCTGTATTTTTCTTTATGTTTGTTACCTCATAACTTTTCACTGGGTGGACCGATTTTGATAATTTTTTTTGTTTGAGAGGTAGTGCTTCCCATGGGGTCCCATTTTAATTTTATATTTTTCCGATGATGGTATCCGTATGAAAACGACATAAGTCTTAAATTTGCACTATGTATATGCGCGACAAATAGGTGAATAACTGAAAATCACGTAAACCAATTTTGATAATTCTTTTTGTATTATAATATATATACTTCAAGGGTAGTTTGGTGAAAGTTTGGTAAGGTTCTGAGCATAGGATCCACGACAAAGTAACGGAATGGAAGGGAACGGAACAATTCTGAGGAGCACGTTAGCGATACTCGGTCGAATCTTTTATTTATAGGTTATTTGGATATTTGATTCACCTTCCGTAAAACATAACCATGTTTATGTAATTATCATAGTCGAATATTATAATCAACTAGCTCCCCACCCCGGCTTCGCACGGGTGCAATACTGATACTAAATATACAACAGAATTTGTTTATTTACGACATCATATCGCAAACTTCTAAAATTATCAGTGTTTCTTTACTATATTGTTCATGTTTTATATATACAAACCTTCCCCTTGAATCACACTATGTATTAAAAAAAACCGCATCAAAATCCGTTGCTTAGATTTAAAGATATAGGGACAGAGAAAGCGACTTTGTTTTATACTATGTAGTGATGGAACTCCTATACGGCTCGCAGTTAGGGTGCGATATGGGGCAGAATTTCTTACTATCTTTAATCAAATTTTGTGTATGTGATGTGATGTCATATGATGTAAGACAGATGTTAGCTCTTTTTCAAAGTTTTTTTGCTGAGGTCGATTACAGCTCTTTCGAGGGATCCTTGTAGTTTATGCCGCATGACGTATTAAAGCCGCATTTTCGAAAGTCTATTTTTGCTTTATTTGCAAGTTTCCTTTGAAATTGTCCTCGAAATAGTTTCTGACTCATATAACGGAACGCTTAATCTATCGATATTAAGAAAAATTAGTTAGTCAACATCAGCTTCACTTAAAATCAAAAAATAAATAAAATTTTAACAAAAATGTTGTGCATTTTTATTTGTTTTAAAATAGTGTTTTGTTTGAAGTCGGTTTTTCTTTTTGTTAAAATTTTATTTATAGAAAAATAAAAAGAAGTGTGTATAGTGTACGTGAAATGAGAATGAATTTTGAATATAGTATAGACAAGGGAGACATCTGTAAGTAAGGCTTTATCGACCTTTTACTCTGAATTTTATCCGCCATCTTGAAAAAAGGGGTATTCTTAGATTTTGTAACTTTACAATTGATGAGGATTTAAAATATAGGTAATATGATTTTATTCCTAAAGGTCGATCAAAGTTATTTGGCCGAGTGATTTTAACTTTAAACTAAAATTTATTCAGGTGTATTAATTTAATTTCATTTTCGAATATCATAATATTCTACTTATATTCATTAGATGTAATACATATCATACATTTACTTGATTACAATGCGTCGTTAAACGATCAGTATATTTCAAAGGTATCACGTAAAAAGGCTTTGTTGTGACAACAATGTCTAATTGATATTTTGTTACTGAATGCCATCGGAAAGAGAATAGGCTTAAATTCGAATAATTTATATTATGTTACATTAATTTTTAAATATCATTATAACATATATGATTTTTGTTATTGTCTAAAATTAGTTACCCGTGCTGGCTTCTCACAAGTTAAAATGTACCGCTGCTAAGACCTCCCTTTTGAAGAGGTTTGGACTCATACCACGCTGCTCCAATGAGAAAGAATTTCATGTAACATGCACATGTAAGGTTTCTCAAGATAAATTACAAGCACATGAAAACTAAGAGATGTTTGCCTGGATTTACAAACGCAAACGCCACCCGACCTGGCCTCCCATGGGAGAAATGCTGATACTAAATATAGTAGAATGTCTAAATTATTTCTTTAATATATTGTCCACACACATATTGTATACCAAAACTTCAAATCACATAATCTATTAAAAAAACCAAATCAAAATCTAAGCATACATAGACACAGACAGCGGTAAGCGACTTTGTTTTATTATATGTAATGATGATTAAGATGAAGATGCAAGATGTTTTAAACAATCTGTTTACATTGTAATAGGATATTGGTTTGCCATTAAACCTCCTTGTTTCTTCAGATATATTCAACAATCATCATCCAGACAATTTATATGAAACCGAAATATATTATACAATGAAACCTTTTTCTTGAAACGCTGCATCTGTGGGGGGAATCATATAAAAACCCCTTAGATGTGTTCGAGTTTATTGCGTCAATACACACAGATGCAACGGGTTAACATTGTTTTATAATGTAGAATGTAATCATGAGTAATATAAACGTAATTATATAAAAAGCAAGCATAAGCTGGTACAATAAATACTAGATAGGATTTTTGATTACTTAATATATAAAAATAACTTGTAATAAATTAGATAAATTGATTTGAAACATTGTAAGAAATTTTAATCATTTTTTACAAAAGAAATCGTTGGAGACTATGATACTTTAATTCTAGTCTCAAGTCTGAATTACGTCTTGCACGAGTATAGTATAAAATAACTAACAGTGCATGATTTTTCACGGCCCATGTCTTCAAGGAAATCTTAATTAAGCACTTATATTTGTAGTTTATTTGACTGCGATTATGCGGAACCCTGGTACATAATATTATACGGATCATTGGGGTTCATCGGGCACATGCTAAGAAACCCTGCACTAATGGTTCGATAAATAATTACATATTACTATATGGGGTGATAAAACATTTTTCTTGTAAAGAAGAGTGGTTAGTTTGTCAATATCAAAACTATTAAGAAATATAAATTCTATGATACGAATATTATTGTATTTATATACAAATCTATTTTTTGTCTGTTTTTTTATACGGATCAAATTGCTATGAAATAACAAAGATAATTATGTATACTTCAATGTGTTGGATACTTTAAGGCCCAATTAACTAATATAAACATATTTAAAAAAAAAACATGAAATAATTTAACGACTTATTACTGTTGCCTATTAATTAATTATATTTGTTTTCCATCGATAAATTCAAATCCTATTTAGGTTAATTTATAATTTCTCTATGGCAACTAATAATGATTCGTTATCCTTAAAAAATCCTAATTATGACCACCTGCCCCCTTTGTTTCATATTTTCTCAGTTATATAACAATATTAAACATAAAATTTAAACCTGTATGTAGAAGCCGGGGAAATCTCTAGTTATATTTGAACATGTTTAAGTTATTCCATTCTTAGGTCAGTCGTATTTTGATCGACATGTCGTACATAGTATTGATAACTATTTTGATACATAATATACAAACCAATGCAAAATTGATTCCTCAACAAAGTGATAATAAAATTTCTCCTCTTGCGACGTGCGTTACAGAAATTTACAATATCCATGAAAACTTTTACAAACTCACACTTGTTATTTACGATACTGAAACTGACGAAAATGATCCGGAAAATATATTTAAAAGAACCATGATAAAAATGGCCATCGAAAACCACATTCCTCTCTTTAAAACTAATAAACTACACGAAATATATGAAATTAAAGATATAAATGAAAGCACGTTGATAATTGTGATTTATTTAAGATCTTGCAATGAATTAACAATGACAGAACCGCGCTCATTTGATATCAAGTTCAAGTATATAATAATAGTGGATACATT
This sequence comes from Vanessa cardui, assembly GCF_905220365.1. Taxonomy (NCBI): domain Eukaryota; kingdom Metazoa; phylum Arthropoda; class Insecta; order Lepidoptera; family Nymphalidae; genus Vanessa; species Vanessa cardui. The sequence goes on from NC_061139.1 coordinate 11,182,187, forward strand.
TCTAGGAGATGAATGCTCTGATGCTGTAACAACGAAACTATCTGAACTTAATAATTATGATGTAACACTTATCACAGCTGATGGAATACCTGGAAAATATAACTTCCTAACTGTCATACCTGAAATTGATGAAGTTACTTGTAATATCACTGAAACAGTACAAATGAAAGTCATAAACAATTGCACTAATGGTACTCTCGACGATAAGCAATTAACGCATATTTTCCCAGTTAAAGCTCCGTCAAATTTAAAACTGTGCAATTTTAATGTAGGTATGTCTATATTTTATCCTTATTCAATGACAGACGAACCAGATACATTAAAAGAATTCGATGATGGTGGAAACTTCTACGGAGTGGATATCGAGATAATGAAAATTATGGCAAAAAAGTTTAACAGTACTTTGAAGTTACTTTATATTTCAAGAAGCGACTATAATCCAAATCTGCGTAAAGTTTTAGTTCAATACGTACAAAATGAAACTCTGGATGCATACGCTGGTGGAGCATATAGATTATACGGGGATGAAGTTGGTTATTCTGGTATTTATAGTCGACAAACAATTATTTGGGTTTACACTGTGGAACGGAATAGAAGAACCTGGCAATCGCTTATTTTCAAAATGAACGGACTGTATATATTTTTAATAATCTATCAGTGCTATGTGATTTCATGGAATTTAATTTGTAAATTCGATCATCAGACTGTGTCAGTTCTTGATACTTTTGTTTATGGTTGGGGGGCTTTGTTTGGCGGTGTGGATTTACAGGAGGCGAGATCTTTAAAACAAAAGTTTCTTAATATAGTGTATCTGATAGCGTGTTTGCATCTATCAACTTATATCAGCACTCAAATATATTATTACCTCACAATTGATAGACCTCCTCATGTTTACTCATCAGTTGATGAATTAACATCATCAGAGAAAATACCGTATCTAATTCCAAAGGAAAAATACTTTATAGATGATAAGAAACACATCGCGTTTGCCAATACATCTCGACAATGTGAAACGTTTTTAAATTGTGAAGAACTGATGTTAAAAAATGACGGATCGACTATCATTATCGACGCAGAACTGGCTACCTTACAATCCTCATCAGCTGTAAATGACGAAGCGAGAGTTTTGCAAGTACCCGAGTATATATTAGTTGTTTATCATGAAATGATTATAAGGAAAAACAGCACTTTGGTCAAGAAGTTCCAAGAGTACACACAGAGACTGTTTGAATCTGGTATTTGTGAAATGTTGTACGTTCAAGCGATCGGTATAACAGTTGTTGATAGGGCAAAAATAGCGAATCAGAATATTTTGTCTAATAGTTATAGTTGCACGGTAGGCTGTGAAATAACTCTGTCCCAATTAGCTGGTTTTTTCTATATTTGGATGGCTGGATGCTTTATTTCGTGTATTGTTTTTATCATGGAGATTCTAATTAAAATACCTAGTCTCAAACATTAATTATCACTATGAATATGTGTTAATTTTACTGTCCAGAAAATTGTTGCAATTTGGAATGCTACTTTATATTGTGTATCCTCTTTATGTTGAAAATTTTAACAATGTATTTTCTTAGATTAAACTGAATAAGGAGAAATTCCAGCGTATTTCTCCGGGAAAGTATTTGGTTAATTAAAAAGTTAGAAAGTCTCCGTCACTTTTTTTTTTAAGAAAATACTTCCGACGTATGGAAATTATATGCTTGGAATTTCTTCTTCAAAATTAACAAAGGTTGCAGATGGGCCTTATTTTACATTGGGCCCGAATTAACTCAGACAAGAGATATTTCATAATGAAGACCATTGTGGCGTAATAATACAAATTATATTTTAAAAATAAAGAGAGAAAAAAAATTGTTAAGTATAACCTTACAAAATTAAAGATAAAGTTTAGGAAGTATAACCTTACTAAATTGAAAATATGCTTTGTGATAATAGATACTCAAAACTCTGGGTTACGTTGTTAAATTTAAGTAGGCTTTTGACTATGACAAAGGTATATTCGGGATAGCAAATTATCTTAAAATACTAATACAACTCTGTTTCTAATACCAATAAGAACTATTTTGCAATAACAATGGCACCATATGTCTCACTAGTTTTATTCAAAAATGTTTCATCAAGATTTTACACTCTTATACCAATGGTAATACGGTTCATTTTGATATAACATTAAAGGCTTACGTGATTCTGTTGCATATTAGTCTCTGCTGGCTTCAGCTTTCAACTAATGTGCTAGATGTCTAAACAAACGCGTGTTCTGTTTAGGATGATATTATTTCGTGTTTTACATTTGGAAAATGTTTGAGTTGGAATGTTTACTTAATTAATTTTCCCTCTTTATTTACTTTAGTATTATCTGAAATGCATAATAAGGGTAATGCTCCAATGCATGTCTATATTTGCTTGCATTTAATGTCAATATAATTTGTAGTGTGAGTTACAATAAATATATTATACGAGTTTCGTATTGTATTGTTATTATTTTTTTTTTATTTTATAATTTGCTTATATGTTTTATCTTAGTTATGTCTTAATTTGATTTATTAAATAATTGAGTTTGGTTTTTATTTGCGAAGGTTTATGTTGTTTACCTAGAAAGATCTCCTTGAATGTTACCTATATCGAATATTAATTTTAAGTGTTTAGTGATAAGTCGATGGTATGACTTTTACAATTAATTAATATATAAAACTAAATAATAAATATAAATAAACTACTAATAAAAATAAAATACGACGTAACTCTGTCTGCGTGTTAGTTTCTTTTGAATTGAAAAAAAAAATCATAATAATAATTATAAAAATGTGAAAACCGTCAAAGAATCCATTTTTAATGGACCGTATTGTACAAAAATGTACCAACCCACAAATATTTTTTTTAAGGTTAGCATACAATCCTAGTTATAGTGACTTTGTAAATGAGTTTTATTTCATGACATTGTTTTTCTATTTAAGACCTTAATAAGATGTTTTAGTGTTTATGTGGGAATATTATTGCAAACGGAAATAGGGTAGTGAGATATTGTTTTGATGACTCTTGTGGTGTAATCACTCTTAGGACGATATTTCTTTAATACCATATTTGTATCAAAAATTGTTATTTATTGTACGATCCAAGATTGCTTTACAAACTAATCACAATAAGAATATCTAAAAAGCTTTAATATATAGATTTCTTAGTTTTCAACCGACTTCAAAAGGGAGGAGGTTATCAATTCGTCTGTATTTATTTTTGTTACTTCATCATGATTTTATTATTTTTTGTGCCTATCAATAATTTTAATGTGAGCTGGGTGGAACTTAAGTGTGATGTGTAGTATTTTTAATATTTATATAAGTTAAATATATGATGTTGTTAGTTGAAAAAATAAATTATAACTTAAGTAATTTTGCTTGCCATTTGCGCGGGTTATTGTGCTAAGCATTTTGGCATACCAACATTGTACAGTTCAATCCGCAATAAATTGAAATACAGACGAAATTATTTTGAGCATATTATTTTAAGAATACAATGCTATTTTCTTAATGTTTTACATTTTTGTTGTTTAAAATCAGTACATATTTTTATGCTACTTTTTCAGTGTAATATACAAATTCATATACCTGTACTTTCCCGTAAATCCCGCATTTATAAAGCCTCCACCAGGTCCTAGACTCTCTCCAGGCCTCCAACTAATTATTTAACTTCTAACGTGGAATATATTATAGTGCACACATATGTGTTCATTTTCAAATCTCACTCTCATCATCCAATGGTACAGCTGATGAGAGTTTAAGAGCAGGACCGGTATATCGTGCTTTTCTAGGTTCGGGAGTTCCAACACGGTCAACGTTCCAAACTCAAGCTGTTACATAGAAAAATCCAAGACTATAATAATAGTGTGACCCAGACTTCGAACCTAGTACCTCAGCATCTGTCGTATAACCTAGCCACTGCACCAATGAGTATATAGGTATTAGTCTGATGAAAATTTTAATAAATTGAAAACAATGCTTCATCAAAGTAATAATTTAAATTGAACGCTGAAACAATGATGAAATGTGTAAAATACATTTTTCAATATGGATATGAAATGAATTTCACCGATAAGGCATAACGTGTGCTTCAAGCCGTAATGTTTTAACGTTTAAAATGTTTCCCTTCAATTCAAGAAAGAAAATAATATTCATTTGTGTAAATTATTTCATATTGTGTAAGTATAATTTTAATATTTATATTTTTATTGATCTTTTTGTACCAAGAATATATCTCTAATGATAACAATACATAATACATATTTATAGAATACATATCAGGATAAAAACTGTTGATTTCTTTAGAGTTGATGTGTAATAAAACTTAATGATTTTCCATAACACAAGTGCTTTAGCTACTTACATTGGGATCAGAGTAATGTACGTGATGTTCAGTATTTATTTATTTGGTCTGTAATATTTACTTTTGTAATATGTTTTATTTTATGTAATTTTTTATAACATCCGAAAGGTGTATTGGCAAATGGGATACCTGATGGTTATGACTATCCATAGACATTGGTCTAATCACTACATATTATAAAACAAAGTCGGCTGCGTCTGTCTGTCTGTATGTTGGCGATAAACTCCAAAACTACTGAACGAATTACATGCGATTTCCACTAACAGGTAGAGTGATTCATGAGAAAGGTGTAGGTATATAATTTCTAAAGGTTTTTGTGTAAATAAGTTGAAATAGATCGACAATCATTAAAGATGTCGAAATAAAGCAACAAAAAAATATATGTAAATAATTGGTACTGCACCGGTGCGACGCCGGGACGTGCCTCTAGTCAGAAATAATAAAAAAGCCTACCATCGACAAGGTGCCACCATTATTGGGAACTAAGATGTTCCCTTATTTATCGCTGGCTCAGACGCGTATTATTTTTTCCATTATTGTTATATTCTGGTATGAGGGAGACTCTACTGGAATTAGACAAAACCATCCCACTCAGAGGACTTATGACATGACGGCTTTGATTCTAGTTCTATGCCAAACATATTCACAAAGAAATGTCAACAACAATTACATACAAAGTTACAACATTACAAATTTTACGCATGACTGGTTTAGAAGTTCATATGGGACAAACAAAGGAACTTTTTAAAATTCAGTTGAATAGATGAATAATGATAATGATGTACCCGTGGTGGATTTAACTACTAACTTTCTCCACAAAGGCAGAAGAACGCCTAAGCCCAGAAATGTGATTTTTAAAGTTACTTTACTTATAATAATATACTTTTCTGTTTGCCCATACCAGGTCAGATGAACTATGTAGATGGTGCTGTTCCCATTGATATTGAAATAGTAAAACCAGGAGGACCAGTTCATAATGAACCAAAAATCGAAATGATGATACCAGATAAGAAGCCTTTAATTTCAAGACGAAATAGCAATAAGGATATCACATTTTAAGGCTTAGATTGCCAATATAGTATATACATATATCTGTATATAAATAGCACAAAAAAAAGTATTTTCCGTTTCTGTCTGTATTTACTAATTTCTTCTAAAGCACTCAACATATTTTGATGAATCTACAACATTTGTATCGTATCTAGATTTTTGTATCGTATCGTATGTCAGTATTTTGAAATTATATCAAGAACATAAAACAAGATTACGACTTATGCAATAAAATTAGATTCTTACAACGAAATTTAATTTGTTATTCACTTCAAAATCAATTTAGGGGATATTAAAATATCGAGAGAAATCTCTGAAAACCATCTGATTAAACGTAAAAGAGTCGGGTGAGTTGAGATTAAAACTATTTCCAGTGAAGTGAAGTGAATGCGACGGAGCGTAAACTCCATCAAAAGTTATAGAAAAGATCTCTTTGAAAAGCCTCCGAGCGTCATGAAAAGATGCAGAATAATCTCCTAAGAATGAATATCTTATCTCAAATTATATTCTAAGTGAATCTTGATACCATTTATTTTACAGGCATTGTCGTTTTTCTTAACATGACACATCATTTTAAATTCAGTAGTAGTTTATTTATTAGTTTTACTACATAAAATTACTTGTAAATGTAAACTAGTATTGATTGGTTTGTCTGTCTTATTCATATCTACACGCCATTGGAAAATCAAACCTATGTGATTATGAGTAAATTAAATTTAATTAATTATAAATATAATACACATAAAAACGAACGTGGAGCTAAAATCTAGTATTTATATGTATTTATTAAATGTGCCCATGACTTCGTGCGCGTTTGGATGCTTGGGAATTTTATTATTATTTTATACATAATTTTAAAATCAAAGTAGCTAAGATACTTCTTATTTCATTAGCTGTCTGCCAGTGTAAGTCCTATAAAAATCGGTCCAGCTGATCCAGAGATTAACCTTAACAAACGGATAGACAGACAAAAATTGTAAAAAAATATTATTTTGGTGTATGTACCATGTAAACGTATATATAGTATTAGTAAAAAGTTGTTATTATAATAACACAAACAGACATTGCAATTTAATTATATGGTATAGGTGTTCGTGTGACCGAAACTCGATTTTAATAATATTTTCAACAATCATTTTACAAATATACATGGTGATGATGACCTGTGCCACGGTACCCAATCCCAAGGGAGAACAGACAAAAACACGGGATACATTTCTCAAGTGTGATCGTAAAACACAGATTCACTCTTATAATCGGATGGGATGGCATATCCTAGACGATCAGAAATAACTCAGATGTTGGACAACAACTTTACATGCTTTCCGAGTCACGAGATTATACACACTTCCAGACTCCGGACTGTTATCAAGAATCTGACGATAGAAAACATTAACTCTTTATCAGCCCGACATGGTGTTGAAGCCAGGACTTCGGAATATGCAGCCATTTATCTAGCCACTAGACAAAGAGGCAGTCGAGACATACAAAATGGTACTTTATCAATTTATTTGTATTTAATTAATGTAATTTAAAACCCTCTTGTCTCAGAATACTTGTAAGTAAATCCTTCAACTAATAGAGCAGCTTGGCGTTATTAAATACCGAATCCTTTAATACGAAAGAGGCTTTCGGCTAGAAGTAGAAAACTTCAGTAGCGAGTATTAAAACGATTGTGACCTAAATTTGTACTTTCGTTTTTCCGTAGCCACTGCACATATCCCAGCAGTAACTTCAAATGGGTCGAAAACAACAGCAATATGTTACGAGCATTCTTGGGTTCATTCCACGCGTTCATGATTTGTACTGTATCACGTAGATTTTCCATGTAAAAAAAGCTGTCTCGTAAGGAAAAACGTTCGAAGCGTGTTGCTACGCTGAGTTAGTGATTGTGCATGTGCTCAGGGATACATATTGAGGACACAAAAGTTGTTGGTACCGTGAACGATCATCAAATCCATTGTTCAGCTATGGCGCTATTTCGTCAGCTGTTTTGGCTGAACAGAATTATAGATACTTATGCAAGGAGTTTTGATCTGTATATTGTACATTTTTCTATAGACTAAGTATATAACTTTAGTTATAATATATAAAAATTAAAGATATTATGAATTTCCTATATGAGTTCACATTTACCCCATTGTGATGAAAAATTTTGGGTTCTTCTGCTGATCAAGAAATTTCCTGGCCTAAAAACAACATAAATAAACTTCTATAAAAACTTTTTATGCAGACCTTTTTTCTATATATAGAATACCTTTTATTCTGTTTTATATAAAAATATAATATATTCTTTGTCATATGAAAGTAAAGGTAATAATAGACACATACGTAGCCTTTGATCTGTATATTTGAACTCTGGACCCCATTTTTCTCTTCAAAGGCTCAATCAAAGCCTACGATCCGAGAAATGGCCTAGATCTCCACTCAATCCACAATAGAGACTCGGAGCCTTTTTCATTTCGTCGTTAAGTCTATTTTATTAAAAGGGCATTATGAATCTTCAAATGACTTTTATTCGCTTAATTTCATGATGGAGTATTAGTTCTTCGAAGCGTGATTTAAGCTCTAACATTTTTTTAAAGGAAAACGAAAACAATAGTGATTATTTTTTCTTTTAACAAAAGTTCTTTGGTTTGATATTTCATATTTTTCATTTGTATCTTCTTTCTCTAAATATTTAATTTATGTTCATCGTATTAAAATGATTGATGATTGCGGGTTCAAACCCAGGCAAGCACCGCTGATTCATGTGCTTAATTTGTCTTTATAATTCATCTCGTGCTCAGCGGTGAAGGAAAAACATCGTGAGCAAACCTGCATGTGACAAATTTCATAGAAATTCTGCCACATGTGTATTCCACCAACCCGCATTGGAACAGCGTGGTGGAATATGTTCCAACCCTTCTCCTTAAAGGGAGAGGAGGCCTTTAGCCCAGCAGTGGGAATTTAGAGGCTGTTCTTGTTTGTTGTTGTATTGTATTAAAATATACTTCATTCAATGAGGCCTTTAAGCACTTTTGAATCGTCATTTTACACTATTTAAATGTAAAGCACCAGTTCGGTAAGAAAGAAAAGAAAAAAAAGAAATTCTTCTCTAATATTTAACTACAATTAACTTTATACAATATGAACATACAAAGCCTGAAAGTCAACAAGTTTTCGCTCCACGATTTTTATCATCTATATATATTCTTATGCTGAAAAATATTTATTAATGTTTTAAAAAATCTCTGTGAAATTTATTGCAGAAACGAAAATTTCTGGAAGGCTTTATTGACTTTTCGGAATCGGAAACTTGGCGTTATAAGCTTATTCTTGCTTATCGTATTTTTGCAGTGATTATCACAGACACTTTCAATGTGATAAATTTTACTAGGTATATAAAAATATAATTAAAATTACTTGAATATATTTTATGAAATATCGGAAACTTTTATTAGTTAAGTAAAATTATGTGTCTTTTTCTTTTGAATGTCATATTGTTGTTATCAGAAAGAGAGAAAAAGTGTTAATCAAAAAAACCACGTTACCACTGCCCAATATATCATTTTTGTATATTATTGTGTCTGAAAATGAACAGTAAGCGCCATGTGGTTTAGCAACATGGGTTCTTTTGTTAGGTTTGTGGCCTCGCATAATGTTGACCATCATCCATAGACATTGACACTGTTAGAAATGTCCCTTCCAGTATCAAAGGGCCACCCGGCGGAACTAAGATGTTATGTCCCTCAAGTAGGGATAAGATTGTAGTTACATTAGCTCACTACTCTTCAAAATGCAATAATATTAAGTATTGTTGGATGATGGTACAATATTTGATGAATGGGTGGCACTTATCTAGAAGGGATTTTTTATATACCAAGGTTTCTATAATATTTTGAAGTGATAACTTCTTATTGGAGGGTATAACGCTTCGTTACGTAACGCGTTACGGTGGATATCTAGCTTCCTTTTCTCTTACGCATACGGCACCAGTAGACAGGCTTCTTCTTTCTCTCTCTAACGCGTAGCACTAGATGTATTTCGGATATACGTTTTTTATAAGTTATCACTTCTGTTTTTCAGTCAAATAATTATTTATCAGCTCCGAAGTTTCGTTTAGCTACATTGTTTAGCTTTAATTAAAGTTATTGTTCATGTTTAGCGAACGTTTGCGAGAAACGTAATAGTATTACACTGTAATAGATGAAATATACATTTAATTAGATATAATCAACATATATGTATAGTAGGGGACGAGTAATAACTGAGTTTCGTACGAGTATTTCAATAGAGAATATTGACATGGTCACCATATACTTCTAATTAATCATTTTAAATAAATGTATCCTAAGATCAACTTCCAGGTTAGACGATGTTCTGAAGAAAGTGACGAGACCTGATTGGATGCGGAAGACGGACATTGGCGGATTTTTACATTCCCAGGGAGACGCACGCATGTCGCTGTCTATGAATGGATTGTGATAGGCGGATGATGATGAGATGGAATTTAGATTCTCTAGTGATTGCAGCGATATATTTTATAGTGGAGTTATTACGAGCAAATGGGCCACTAGATGATGGTCATCACTGACCATAGGAGTTGGCACTGCAAGAAATATGAACCATTCGTATATCACCAATGTCCCTCCAACCTTGTTATAGTCTATTCCAATGGGAAGAGGAGAAAAGGTAAATAAACAACTTTGACCTTGAATTGATATGTCATTTGCGTTCGACTAGTGAGTAGAAAATAATTGAATAAATGGGTAATTAATGCTAAAGAACGATGTATTTTTTTTATTTTAAAAGTAATTTTCCGTTTAAACAAAGTCAGGTCGTAATAAAAAACTTCAGAGAATTCCGAATATGCATCCGTGCACATGATACGAAAGATGAGAGACGAATGTCTTTCTTAACATTGTATTATTTTCAAAATTATAAAATTGCTATGCACAAAACTGATCTACATTTCGAGATAAGAGATTATTTTTAAGTAAAATAATTCTTTTAGCATTTTTGGTAAAAATATTATTTTTATGTAAAAACCTTACTGCATAAAAATTACTTTTTTATCTATCGTTAGGTAACTTTTTACGTTTCTAATAAATAATTCATATTATATATTACAACCAATTAAAGAAATATATTTAAAAAAAATATCTATAATGAATTTTAAAACTAAAATAATATATTTTTTATCTGTATAAATTCATTCGTCTACATTCGTTTAGCGAACATGCCTAGTTGAGGCCTCTATTTTTAATGTTCGTAATCGAGAAATGGCGTCTTGAATGTCGACAAAACTGTTTTCGTTACTTTGGAAGTGAAATTAAAGTGGATCTATGTAGTTTAGTGAAATATTGTTATATTACAAATGAAGATATATTAATCAAGAACTGTTTGTAGTTAATCTTATAGTGGAATTATCAACAAAACACTTGTTATATTGAAAAATACGGTATGTTTTGAATGTTTCCTTTTGTCATTGGAATGGACTATAGGTATGATTGTGCATGTAGTTACATTAACTCACTCACCGTTAACTCGGAACACATAAATACTAATTATTGTTGTTTGGCGGTATAATGTATGGTGAGTGGGTGGGTACCAAGGCGGGCAAGTATTTTTAGTGCTTATACTTAACGCCTTAATTATTGTTATTATTCTTCATAACCACATCATATTATAACGCCGCGTCTGTCTGCCTTGCGATAAACTTCAAAACTGCTGAACCGAATTTCATGAGCTTTCACTAATAGACATAAGGAAGGTTAGGTGCATAATTTTTTAAAGTTTTTGTTTAAATAAGATGAAATAGAAAAATTGTGAAACATTCGGGGGAAAACAACAAAAATACTAATGTCCCGTGCGAAGCCGGAACGGGCCATTAGTTTATATTCTAAACAAAGGTTTGATTTCGTTCGGGTTAAGATAAACATGTTCAAATTTGTTGTATTAAAACTAAGAATTAATTACGCTTTAAACGCAACACTAACCGAACTCAAGCTTAGTCAGCAAAACTATCGCTCAAACTTCTACCGCCGATGCTTTGGCTAAGTGCTAGCTAACTAATTCTGGTCTAAACTAACATTACAAAGGTCGTACTAAGGCATGTGGTTGTGGCGAAGTATTTGACTGATCTTAGAGTCTTCTTTTGAGTAAATGTCACAGAGTTATTACAATTTGTAATCTTGAAACGATGTATTTGAATCCATCGGCCTCGTATTCATCTTCCTAATGTATACCAATATTATTAACGTGAAAGTGTCTCTGTCTGTCTGTATGTCGCTCTGTCACGACCAAACCAATGAACCGAATTTGATGAAATTTGTTGTGCAGCAAACTTCAACTCCAAGAAAGAATATAGGCTACTTTTTTGCTTCAGACAGGATAACTAAGTCCTAAATACAAGATAAGTCTCGGGTGTGTGTATTATCATACAATTTATCCTGTTTTTGACGTAATTGACATCATTGGAGATTAGCGTACTGAAGGAACAGAAAATAACAGCTGAAGCAAATTATGCAAGGCAAAGTTTCAAAAGTGAAATTTATAAAACTCATACCAAAATATTTTGAGGAGATCTAAATAACAGCCATATTGTAGAATATTATATATATTATATATATATTAATATTTTTGGCTTTGCTTCAGGTATCTTTACATTAATGATATTAAATTAAGTAGCTATTTAAGGTAATAAGTAAGTATTTTTATTTAAGGTAATGTACATATTGAAACTTTGATAGTCCACCGTATGACGTACTTCCCTTCTCGTGTGGGACTCGGCAACGTGGTTATTATTAGTGCGCCGCGCTTGAAAGTTAGGTAGTGTAACTAACAATTATCCTTCTCCTATCCTACAAATAATGTGATCCATTCCTTGGCAAAATTCTTCAAGTGTACGAAGACCCAGGAACGTTACCAAGAAGAATGTGCCCTTGAAAGGAAAAGTCCAGATTTGAGGGTATCAACTCCAATTTTTACTTATCACAATGCAGTCCTTTTCTGACTAAAGACTCATTTTAGTGTTGGAGATTTTTAAAGGCAATAAATAATAAATAAATAAATGAGACAACATCACATACATTACTCTGATCCCAATGTAAGTAGCCGAAGCACTTGTGTTATGGAAATCAGAAGTAACGACGGTACCACAAACACCCAGACCCAAGACAACATAGAAAACTAATGGTCTATGTGTGTATGTGTATGGCTACATCGACTCGGCCGGGAATCGAACCCGGGACCTCAGACTGGCGTACCCATGAAAACCAGTGTACACACCAATCGACAACGGAGGTCGTCCTATAATAAAATTCAGACACATTAAAATAGCATATAAATATATTACTAGTATATATGTGAAAGTAACTTCGTCCGTCTGTCTGTCTGTTTGGTTTTTAAGACAAAAACCACTGAACTTGATGAAATTTGGTATGAAGCAAACTTGAACCCCAAGAAAGAAGGGCTACTTTCTTGTCTAACAAATGACAACAACAACAGCCTGTAAATTCCGACTGCTGGGCTAAAGGCCTCCTTTCCATTTGAGGAGAAGGTTTGGAACATATTCCACCACGCTGTTCCAATGCGGGTTGGTGGAATACAAATGTGGCAGAATTTCTTTGAAATTTGTCACATGCAGGTTTCCTCACGATGTTTTCCTTCACCGCTGAGTACGAGATGAATTATAAAGACAAATTAAGCACATGAATCAGCGGTGCTTGCCTGGGTTTGAACCCGCAATCATCGGTTAAGATGCACGTGTTCTAACCACTGGGCCATCTCGACTCTTAACACATGACAACCAACATCCTAAAACGCGAAAGCGATGCGAAGCCGCGAGCGACTACTAGATGTAAATAATTTGACATAACAAGCACTAACAGCAAGTCATTGGAGAAATAATAATACACAAGAAGGTTTTTAGATTTACTTTAATAACATTTCCATGAAAAGCGAAGATATACAAATGAATTTTCTAGAAATATCTCTATTAGTCCGTAGTTAAGACGCGTGTAATGAAGTTTCTTTGAAATGGTACATTGAATAATAAACCGCCCTCGCCTACGTTCGTGATTTTTAATATCCTATTTTTTTGTTTCCATAACAGAGTATTTATGCTAATTAATAATAGATTTAAGATGTGGAGGATTCAGAGAAAATATTTCGCATTGTCTGATATGTTGTATGACATGGTGTTAATAGCAAAATCAACATGCATTTGTTGCTGATTCTGTAGAAGTTATAGTTTTAAAGAAATTAAAAACAGAACGATGAGTATGTAAGTCTTTATAGTACATACATTTAATTTAGTTTCGCGTAGAGGTAAAACGATGAGGTAAAATTTATAACAAATACTGATGTTTACGTTTTCTTAAAGCTGTGAAAAATTTAACTTATTAGTCTACGCAATTAAAAGATAAGAACACTTATGTATATGTATTCGTATATATATACATAGATAATCAAAGTATATATGGTATAGTAATATTTCCAGCACACCATTGCATATCGGACATAGTGACCACTAACATAATATATAATATATAATGTAAATAACTGTATTTAACTAACATGACTTTGTATTTTTTAAATGTTAAAAAAGAGTAACTTCTGAATTTCTCGCCGGTTCTTCTCAGTAGAATCTACTTTCCGAACCGGTGGTAGCTTCGCTTAATTGTAAAATGACGATTCAGAAGTGCTTGTAAAAGCCTACTTGAATAAAGTTTATTTTGATTTGTTTCATAACAACTGGATGAAAAAAATCGGGATGTGGATGAAGGAATGACTAGCATCATTTATTTTTGCTATTTTATTAATCTGGGTGAGTTAGTAAATAGTGTAATAGGAAGAATATTACTTATATTACAAGATCAGCAACGGATGTGGTTCCGTAATCTTTGATCAATGTTTACTGCCAGTTAAGATAATTCCAGAACAGCTATACCTATGTCAACAGCGCTTCACAAACAAGATTTAGATGTGCTTACGTTCACTGTACTAGTATTTGAGAGCTCAGGATGTCTCCCGAATTCATTACTGATGGCTAGAAATCCTTACTGATATTATGAATGTGAAATCTGTCAATTACGTTTTCATGACTGACACTGAACCGATTTTGATGAAATTTATTACTTAGTATAGCTTAAGTCTCGAGAAAAGATATGGGGTACTACTTTCATTTACCCCTCGAGGGGTCAAAATTTGGGATGAATGTTTTTGCGTTATCGCGTTTTATAAATTTCACGCGAGTTAAGATAAGCGTTTATGTATGTTTAAGCAAGTAGCTTGTAAATTAATTTAATTCGAGTTTTGAAGGTTTTGCTCGTTTAATAAATCATTACATAGCGTTTATCGTTAGTATTTTCCTTGCGTCTAGACAAAGCAAATATTGTATGATGAAGGAAAATATTGCCTTCGAATACTTTTTAAGAGATACGATAATGTTACACATCGTATCGTCTTGCGGCATATTTTATTAACAAATAAGTTTTTCTGGTATATTTTCTTATAATAAAGTACTAAGTGCATTATGGTTAGCGATATTACTACACAGCATGAAACAAAGTCGCTTACCGCTGTTTGTCCCCATGCATGATATTATATCTATTAGATAGTATAGGTATCAGTCATAATTGTAGATATTTCTAATGTGATGTCGTAAATAAACAAATTATTTCGAATATTTAGTATCAGTATTGCGACCGTGCAAAGCCGGGCCGGGTCGCTGATATTTCATATGTTAAATTTACTAAACGTATACAGTTTATTTAACACTGTTTTTGCATAGCAGTTCTTCATACTGAGTACCACTCAGCATCTCAGCTTTGTAATACTGTAACCGTCTCATGGTGTCAGAATTGTAAAGAATTAAACATCAGATTCCTTCTATGATAGCGTCAAATGAATCGTGTTTTACTCTAGAAGGTAAACCCGCTGCTAAGGTTTTTCCAAAATAATTCTTCGTCGTCCGAAAATGTAAGAGAACTCTTAAAATAAATTCCATTTTAAAATAACATTTATATTCTGTTCATATGTGTGTTGTAAAAATCAAATTAGCTTGCTTGTTAAACACAAATTTTGGCGATACAAGTTTTTGATATAAATCGAAATTTTAAGTATTTCAGTTTCTTTCATACCTTAACGCTTTTATTTGCAGTTCTCACCCCTGTTTTAATTACTACTTATTTCCCACACTTACGATAAATTTTGTCAAGAATTGGACTCATTTCATTCATTCATTCATTCATTAGAGTCGAGATGGCCCAGTGGTAAGAAAGCGCGTATCTTAACCGATGATTGCGGGTTCGAACCCAGGCAAGCACCGCTGATTCATGTGCTTAATTTGTCTTTATAGTTCATCTCGTGCTCAGCAGAGAAGGAAAACATCGTGAGGAAAGTTTCATAGAAATTCTGCCACATGTGTATTCCACCAACCAACATTGAAACAGCGTGGTGGAATATGTTTCAAACCTTCTCCTCAAAGGGAGAGGAGGCCTTTAGCCCAGCAGTGGGAATTTACAGCCTGTTGTTGTTGTTGTTGATTTCATTTCAACGCTTAGCTAAAAGCTGCATTTCATATTGATAAAAATAACCTACTCAAGTTGAATATATTAATTGAGAACGCTCTAGAACGTTGGCCACAAGTGTGAAGAGCTCATTTCGTATTCCATATGTTAAGATAAATCGCGTCACGGTAACTCCAACTCACCTGTACTAATAGTATAAATTCGAAAGTAACTCTGTTTATTATTAATTTGCTGCTCATTCACGACCAAACTATAGTACGACACAACTTGGATGTAGCATCGGTAAAATTCGTAAAACCGATCACATCCGAATTAAATACGATATCCCATATTGTCACTATTTATTTGTTGTGTGAATATGACCTTTACACAAACGTAATTGTAATATCATATGACATAATATATGCGTCAATTTGACACATCGAGTCGAGATGGCCCAGTGGTTAGAACGCGTGCATCTTAACCGATGATTGCGGGCAAACCCAGGCAAGCACCGCTGATTCATGTGCTTAATTTGTCTTTATAATTCATCTCGTGCTCAGCGGTGAAGGAAAACATCGTGAGGAAACCTACATGTAACAATTTTCATAGAAATTCTGCCACATGTGTATTCCACCAACCAATATGTTCCAAACCTTCTCCTCAAAAGAAGAGGAGGCCTTTAGCTCAGCAGTACTAATTTACAGGCTGTTGTTATTGTTAATGTTGTTGTTGACACATCACTGACGCGAGAATCTATAGCGACGAATAGCGTCGGATGGCGCGATAGGAAACTATTTATATTGGTTGTATAAATCAACAGCAATCGGTTTTATTGAATTTGCCGATGCTACATCTAAGTTGTGTCGTACTATACCTAGGTACTAGTTCACAGAACTATATTAGATAAAATTTAGTATGAAACACGCTTGAACTCCAAGGCCATAAATATAAAATGCAAGCGAAGCCGCGGGGACAATTGGTTTAGATATAAGTTCTCCTCCAAAGAGAATTGGATCAAGAGAATATGTCGTATCAATATGTAAATTACATAGTTAGCTACGAAATAACTTAGTTGCTCAAGGTAATTATTGTTGTTTATGTATGTGGATTTGGAGATCAAATCAGTGGCTGATTTTGTGCACAGGTACCTAAACCCTTCAAACGCATTTATGTTGTAAGCATGACAAATCTTAAAGTAAATTTGAAAATAATTAAACTTTTAAGAGAGTACAGTACAACCGAAGCAAAAAAATATTTTTTGTCCTTTTTTGTGTTTACTTTGCTCATACCTACTCCCTGAAGGGTCAAATTTCGAAACAACAATCTAAGATCCGTCACACAGGAGATCATATATCACGACAAATTCTAAGTCTTCATGAGCTATAATTAGTACCTGTTGTTTACATGTACGAATTACGATATACATTAAGATGTGATAGGTAGTGTTTATTCAGTATTAAATCTCCGACCTTCAGTTAAGATTAAATCTATCGTCTACGCATCCATCTCAATATAATATGAAACAAGCGTGTTCAAACAATCAAACAAATTTCTCAATATTAAAATCGAAAGTTAACAAACTTCACTACATATTGAATATTTTTCATAGACGATATATGTTCTATATAAACACAAGTTTATTATTCAGAAGTAAACATAAACAAAGTTGATCAAACAATGGAAAGTATAATTTTTGTTATATACTATCTGAAACTGCGGCGCTACCCGCTCGAAATTTATGAAACAAAAAATCTGTCCAACGAACGTTTTACCCCCTTAGGCCACTCCTTAGTGTCGTAAAATCCATTGTTAGTGGATGTCTACACCCTATAGATGTCTGTAGGTGTTATAGTTTCAGAGATTTTGTGATTAATCAGAGAGTAGTATTTAGCTTTTACATATATTTATAGATATAGATTTCTATAGGACATAATTATAATGGATCAATATTATTTTACAATTTCATTTAGCGGTACAAGTTTTTGCAAACCCCCTTCGGTAAATCGTCTAACCCACTAATCACATATTCTACCTTCAAACAGTAATGCTTGGTATTGTTTCATTTCGATGGGCAAGTGAACTGGTACACAAGGGACTACTTACTTTCCAAGATTTTTGGCGCATTGACTCTGTAATCTATGGAAATATATAAACGCGAAAGTGTCATTGTTTGACTGTTCTTTGATAAAAAATGGTAAGTACGCTTGAGCCCCAAAGTATAGGCTACAAATATAGGCTACTTTTTGTACCTGAAACCCACGTACCCCAAACAGGCGAAACTGATGGCGAAAACAAGTTAAATATATATTCTATACTAATATTATAAATGCGAAAGTAACTCTGTATGTACAGTCTTTCACTTCTCTTCTTTAATCTTTAAATAGTTTAGAACCTGAGAAAGGACATGGGCTACTTTTTTGGTATCAAACAAGTAGGACCTCTTTGTATACCAATCAAAACGTAATATTTTAAGTTAATTTGAAAAAAAAAAATTTTTTTTTATGGTATAGGTTGGCGGTCGAGCATATGGGCCACCTGATGGTAAGTGGTCACCATCGCCCATAGACATTGACGCTGTAAGAATTATTAACTATTCCTTACATCGTCAATGTGCCACCAACCTTGGGAACTAAGATGTTATGTCCCTTTTGCCTGTAGTTATACTGGCTCACTCACCCTTCAGACCGGAACACAACAATACTGAGTACTGTTGTTTGGCGGTAGAATAAATGATGAGTGGGTGGTACCTACCCAGACGGGCTTGCACAAAGCCCTACCACCAAGACATATTCATATTCTACGAAAGTAAAACCGCGGGTAACAGCTAGTGTCAAATAAATAACTTACTGTTTTAAATAGAAAACCTTATTAAAACGTTATATAAATTCATAGGCGTATTAAGCCCACAGGATAATGATATTAGCATAAGTTTTTGTTATACGTGAATCACAGATCGAAAACAAAGAGAGGGAGATTAACTTGTTGCGTTCTGCCGAAAGTCAAAGCCAGTTAGTTACAACGGCTTGATTAAAGGCACGTAATGGGTTTAATTAGCGATGCGATGGTTCTGCGGTCGTAGATAGAGGTTCCTGGGTTTGGCTGTTCTTTGTATTTGAACTATGAATTCTAAGGTACTGTGAATATAAGCTTAATTAATACGTGTTTACTTTCTTGTAATTATAGTTTTCCTGTGATAAGTTAATTATTAAATTGATGTTTCTTTACAGCTGGGTTGATTTTATTTTGGAAGAACTTGGTGCTCATTTTAACAACTCCAATACGTGGTGATTAATCATGTATCAGATTTTGTATCAGATATGCAATATTTTTTAACACAATTTAAACACAATATATTTTTATTAGAAGGTTATCTGATAATGCTTCTTTGATATCACTAATCTGGATCACTTCTAGTGAGACAGTTCTAAGAGTAGCTCATTGGTATTTTTTTGCTACATTTAACAATGATACAATAGAATTGCCTTTGGACCCAAGTACTTTTTATTTATTAAAACGTAATAAAACGCAGAAAGATATATTTAAAATAAGACATTTTTGTTTAGGTCTAAGAACCATTAATTGACAAACATTACAAAACTATTTAAGCATATGTAAGGTATTGTCCTTTGTAATTACGTTACTTCTCGATGAATATTTGAAGTTAAAGAATCTAAACTTCTATACAAATATTATAAATGTGAAAGTAACTCTGTTTGTCTGTCTGTCTGTAGCTCTTTACAAAATTTTGGAAAAGATTAACTGCTGCTATTTTGCCGGTTCTTCTCGGGAAAATCTACATTTCGAACCGATGGCATACTTTACTTCTAATATAGTTCTGAAAAACGACTAAAAAGTCTTAAAAAGCCTACCTGAATAACGTATGTTTTGATTTTGATTTTCAATTATAGGTAAGAATTTAAAGAATACACGCAATAAATATTATGTTGAAAGGATTGCCATATTTTATTATTATTCGATGTGCTAATACTACGTGTAGTACCTGGCCTATGCAGCCGGTGTATGAGGGTTCCGATCACAAGGAGTACAATGCGTTCACTCGGTGAATACGAAGCAGGAACGTGCAAGTAACTGACCGGACATGTCGAGACCTGACGGCTTGGCTGCCTTTGTACCGAGAAATTGACAATATTGTACAAGCATGGCATAACATACAAATGGTGTTGCATGAAATTTAAAGTGATTTTTGTTATTGTATATTTATACAATTGTAGTTCTTTAATTATGTACGTATAAATACTAGTTTTGCTTGTCTGTTATTACATTTGTGTTTAATCTTATATAGTAATAGAGTAAGCCGATTTTTGTCTCAATGATTTAGGGACACATACTATATGCACATAGAAAAGGATTACAATTTATTAAATTGATGTGATTTAACCAATTTCTACTTCTATACTAATATTATAAATGTGAAAGAAACTGTGTATGTCTGGCTGCCGCTTTTTAACTGCCAAACCGCTGAATCGAATTTGACGAAATTTGCTATGAAGCGAACTTTAACTCCAAGGTAGGACATAGGCTACTGTTTGCCTAAATTATGACAAACAAACCAATAAAACGTGAAACGAAGCCCCAGGGGACAAATAGTATTTAATATTAGAGAGCGGAAAAAGTTACTGACCGGTAAGAGCGCGGTACTAAGGCTATATAAGAAAAAAAAAAACAAAAATTGCTATCGATATACAGTTCTTCGACTGAGTCGAGATGGCCCAGTGGTTAGAACGGATTATTGCGGGTTCAAACCCAGGCAAGCACCACTGATTCATGTGCTTAATTTGTCTTTATAATTCATCTCGTGCTCAGCGGTGAAGGAAAACATCGTGAGGAAACCTGCATGTGACAAATTTCATAGAAATTCTGCCACATGTGAATTCCACTAACCCGCATTGGAACAGCGTGGTGGAATATGTTCCAAACCTTCTCCTCAAAGGGAGAAGGAGGGGAGAGGCTGTTGTTGTTGTATACAGTTCTTCTAGTAGGTATTCCTTTATGGATGTATTCATGTATAATGTATAAATATATATTGATCTTAATGAAGTTATTATAACAAAGAAATAACATACAAACGTTTACTCAGTTAAATTTATCTTCTGCCGTTCTACACATAAATGTTTTAATATAAAACAGGTGCACGAAAATGTTATCCGATATCAAGAAAATAGTTCGAACAGGTAAATAAACTTCAAACTACCTCAAGCCGAGAGATATTGGGCGCTATTCTCGAACAAACTTTAACCGGTAATATATCACAGGAGAAACTTTTAAATTCTTTAATGTACTATAGTTTATGCCAAATACACGTAATTAATGAGTTTATTGTTACTTTCGAACACTAGATGGCGGTATCTTAAACTTTGACATTCCTACATCGCGATGGCGAGATTTGCTATACATAGTACATATATAGTACATTGGGAAGATGGAAGTCCGAAGACCCACCACAGTTTGCCGATCGCTCTGTGGCGTGAAC
Source organism: Vanessa cardui (assembly GCF_905220365.1). Lineage (NCBI taxonomy): Eukaryota > Metazoa > Arthropoda > Insecta > Lepidoptera > Nymphalidae > Vanessa > Vanessa cardui. The sequence goes on from NC_061139.1 coordinate 11,203,607, forward strand.
CTTACCCAGATCAGATACAATGGATAGCCATAATCCACCCAATGACCCGTCTGTAGTTGCAGATGGAGTTGCTTATCGTCCCGAGCAGTTACCCCGGGACCCATGCCCGGGTCTGCGTTAATATCTCACTGGGTAGCGGTCTTCCAGAGCATTCCAGGCATCCTTAGGACGCGCGTTGTTTGAACCCTTAAGGGGATTCCCACCAGGTTTGCAACTTAAATCGCCTCCCCCACCCGGTGTTGCTGATGACGTCATAGAGCCAACAGCAAATCAGTTCGAAGATAATTCTAATTAATATGGCGTCGAATTGTTTTATTCATAAACGTTAGTGTCGTGCAGTATCCTTAGGATCCATTGAGAAAGTTCAAGATCAAGTAAAAATAAAGAGACTAATGGCTTAATAAAGATAATAATTTACTTTTTTATTAAAATGTATGTATCAAGTAACTAGTGGAATAACAGCATAAGCGTCAAAATCGATATGCCAAATTGTACGACTAAGTTATTTACTAACTATTCAAACGAAGAAAATAAAATTAAAATTAATCTTAGATTTACGTATTTTTTTCATTTGCATAAATTCTATGTGAGTAATTAAGTGTAATATACAAGAATAACATACATTTATATACCCGAGAACATTCGATATCAACTTTAAATTCAATATTGAATATCATAGATTATTCAAGCTCTCGACATCGAATGTCGAATGCTGTTTATCTGGGTTTCGTCCATCTGGGGTTGGAATAAGCTATAGCCTAATATTTCCTTTACATGCATACATACTTTGTACATATATTTTTTAAAGCTTTAAGAAAAGAAAGATATACAATGTACTTGTTTTTAAATTAATTATAATTAAATTAAATTTTAAGCATAATATAAGGATTCAAAGTTACGGGATGATAATTTATTCGCTTGAATTTTACTTATAATAGATATAGACGTAATTTTTTTTTAAATATAATATATCTGCTATTACCCGAGTCGCACACAACTACATCGTTGCGTCTAATTCGTGGCTTATAAGGCTGTAAATCACGAGATCTAAGACTCGTGCCAATAAAATATTAACAGGCTTGACCGTAAAAAATATCAGTAGTTGCTTGCAGTTTTGGAGTTGAATGTGGTAATAGCTGTTGGCATAGAACGCAACCTTATTTAATTTAACCTTTAGATAACGTTAATTTTATAACCAGCTTAATATCAATAATACGATAATACTGACCTCCTTGGTCGAGTGGTTTTCATGGGTACGCCGCTCCGAGGTCCCGAGTTCGATTCCCTTCCGAGTCAATGTAGATTATCATTAGTTTTCTATGTTGTCTTGGGTCTGGGTGTTTGTGGTACCGTCGATACTTCTGATTTCAATAACACAAGTGCTCTAGCTGTCT